>NW_012267301.1:1948814-1979741 GCF_000151885.1 Dipodomys ordii
AAAAAAAAAAAAGAACCTCAGGGAAGGGAGGGAGGAAGGGGATGGTAGGGGGTAAACAATGGAGGGGGTAACAATGTTCAAGAGGAAGTGTACTCATTACCTCACTCATGTATCTGTAACCCTCTGTATAGTATCTTTACAATAAAAAAAGAAAAAAAAAAGAAATTCTACCCAATAGGTTTGTTTTATTTTAGTTTTAGTTTGCCAGGTTTCCACTGTGTCCTACAATAACATCCTTATTCCTATAACCTTTTCAGATCCAAATGTGTTGGAATTATCTGGATAGCTTAAAAAAATGAAGACAATATTTCAATAGATTGGTTAGCTATTGCTATCAAATTCACAGATAATGTCTATAATTTGGGTCTATGGACCATATTTTCAGTAGCAAAGTTCCATTCCAATATTAGAAGTTGTTAGACTAAATTTGACTTCATCTTCACCTGTTTTCTGTTAAATAACATTTAACATAACTATTATGTATAAATAAAGAGAAAGAGAGAAAATAAGACACATGGGGCATGCCTGATCTCTTTTCTCCTCTGTCTTCTTTGTGACCATCTCTCTGACTTTCTATCTCTCTTTTTGTCTGTCTCTGTCTCCCTCTCACTTTCTCTGACTTTTTCTCTCTCTTTCCTGTCTGCTATGAAGTGAATAGCTCCACCAACTCCCATCGCCATGATGTTTTGCCTGTGTGTAAAAACCTCTGACATCATGAGCCAAAAGTGATCTTTCCTCATAATAGTATAAGAACTTTGTAATGTTTTAATAAAACATTTTAGAAAATCTTTAGTAAAGAAATCTGTTTCACTTTTTTGAAACCTATATTGTCCCAATCTACCTGGTCATAACATCTTTAATTTTGGCAATGACAGACTTTTAATACTTTACCCCAAATTCTGAGTTATACAAATACAAACTAATATTTATTCTCAATTTTCTTTAAATGTCTAGTACTTTAAGAATATTATCTTGTTTATATTCAAAACTTGCTTATGAGATATTAAAAGCTCCATTTGATAGGTAAGGATTTATAGAGTCTCAATAGCGTGTCTGAGAATCTTTATCTAGTTTGGAGTAGAACTTCAATTCAAATTAGTGTGCTTGGGTCCAAACCAAGTAATACATCTTTGGGGAATGTTTTCTGCTTTTTAGGAATCCAACATTCTCCTCTCCTCAAGACAAAGATTAATTCAGCTAATTACAACATTGCTATTTAAGATAAAAATGTTGGCATGTAGAATGGCAGTTAGTGAGAGTTGTGGGGAGATTTGAGCAGAACAGCACACCTTACCATAGTTGAATGCCCAAAAGGGTGTGTTTGCTACCTAATAAATGTGGCTTAATCCCAGGAAAATATCATTTTCAGAAGAGATTTTAATGAGTTTTACAGGTGTTTTTCTATTTGCTGTGGCTTTTGCTCCAGGGCAGCTTTGCAGAGCTGATGAATTCAAGGTGACAGGGCAAGAGCTTTCTGCCTGGCACACCTTTCCTGAAAAGATGAAGAGTTCTGCTCTCAGCACAGGAAGTCGAATCCAATTTCCAAAACTAAATGAGAATAATAGTGACAATAAAAGACTCAGAACAAAACTTTATTATATAGCGTTCTGTTTGTGGTTCTTGGCAACAACAGAAAGAAAAATCCTAAAATCAGATTAAGGCAACCTGCAAGACGAAAGTATTAACAGATAAAATGGAGGCAGGAAATGGATGATTGTTGTCATCTGTAATGTTGCTGAGAGCTGTATTTGTCTTTTCCTTGAAGCTTTGGAGGAAAGCAGACTCTTAGCAACCAACGTTTACTTCTTTTACTGAAGCATTTTGCTACTTAAATAAGCCGAGAGCCCTTGAAGTTGTTTCATGTCTTACTTTCCCAGGTGCCTGAAGCTTTCTCTCAGAAAAGAAAGTTTTTAAGGAAATATCTAGAGCTTTTCGATGCTATGCTACATAGGTGAACATTCTGCCACATTTAAAAGTTACAAGATTCTAAGGATAGTTGGATTGAATGAAAAAGAGGGCTTCAAATATCAGTCCTTCAGTCTAATGCACCCTTGGGAAACAACTTGGTTTCTGTTTTTGCCTGTGATCATAGATCTTAGACTCCTATGACCCTATGACATAGATTGCAGGAATGGATATAAGATCTTCAGGCACATTAAAAATTCACTGATTGGTATTAACTCTTGTGAAAATCTTCAGAGGAGAGGAACTTTCTTTGCTCTCCTGGAATTTTAATTGTAAGATTAAGCTTGCAGCTCACATATTAACCATGCATGAAGATGACCAGGAATTCTTCTCTCTAATTGGTGTTATTGTTAAAAGACAGTAAGATCTCAGAGAACTGGATTTCCCCAGGTAAGCTGGAACTGAAAGGCAATCAGTTCTTGAGCTCATTCATACTTTTTTCCATTTACTGGTAATATTTTACTCATAAAAGAGTAGATGCTTAAACTACTACTTAAAAGTGTGGATGCTTAAACTACTTTTCATATCTTGTGCTGAAATATCAGTCTTTAATGCTCTTGCATTAAATATTCATATTTCATTAGTTTTGAATGTGTCACCCCTAAGCATCAGTTTAAATATTACTCTACTGAAATGATACTTAGATTCCTTCTGACTATTTTTCAGTTGTCTCTGATTGAGTATATACAATTAATAAAATGAGAATTGACAAATATGATTTGAGGCATTTATATAGGCTAATTATTTTTAGCACTTTTAACATCTGTTCTTTTCCTATTTTCTATTTTATGATCTTTACACCAGCTCCTTTGAATATAATTTTAAATAGTTTATTCCCATATATCTGCAATTAGGAAACATCTGACATAAGTCATTTTTCTTAGAGTAATTCTACTTGGAGAAGAATTAGTTTCTCTATTTTCTTTTATTATCCTTAAGTAGCTGTATAAAGAGGTTTCAATGCAACATGTCGCTATATGAGTACAATGCATCTTGATCCGTCACCCCTTACATCATTCACTCCCATGGCTCCCAATTGCATTCATCTCCTCAAGTTACTTTGTGAAATTAGTTTCTGTCAGATCTCTATCTCTGCTTAAGGCTGGCCTAATATTCAGATAGAAAGCCCTCATCCTATATCAGTTGAAAGCATCACATGAATTTGGCTATAAGTATCCAAAGTTTCCATTGATCAAATGAAATTATTTCCTGATATGACAAATAAGACTGGAGGTTGTTGTTTGTAGATAAGATGTTTAGATTTAGAAAGAAAAAAAAGAAATTCTGAGATAATGCTAACCCTGCTCTGCTAATTACTTTCTATTGCCTTGATAAATACCTGAGATAAACATCCTAAATGAGAGAAGATTTATTTTGGTTCACAGTTAGAAAAATATTAGTTCATGGTCAGTTAGGTGGGTCCATTGCTTTGGGGTCCAAGGTGAGAGAGAGCAGGGTGAGGTATCATGGCAGAGAGCATATGGCAGAGCAAAGCTGCTCAACTCATGGCTGTCAGAAAGCAGAGAGAGGGGCAGGGCTGGGAAAAAATATGTCTTTAGCATATGAGCCTTTAGTATATGAGCATTTGGGGTAGATATTTTATATCTAAACCATAACAATGGTTTCATATGTGTGCATGAGATGTATATTTCCTGGGAGATCCAAACGTTTCTCTGTTTATGTCTTTGTCTACATGTTTCTCTCTCACACATACTCTGTATTTAAATATACAGATGAATTCTGAGAGTACAGGTATGTGTAAATATGTGTGTGACTTTCTGAGCACCTATGTGCTTATATAACTAACTCATTATCTGTAGACCTTTTGTAATCTCAGAAGTGTGAAATGCTTGATCTATTATTGAGTCATTCTCGTTTGGATAATTTATAATGATAAGCCATCCTATGGTTGTTTAGTTTTCAGGTATTGTTGGAAAGCAAAGTTCTGTGTCCAGTGTAGATCAATTTAACAGTCTCTTTTGCACCAAGATTAAATCTTCACCTAGATGAAAGGGCAGGGTTAAAGTTAGTCTTATGGAGATTATGTAGGCTGCACATTGCTTTGAGTATATAACAGTAATGGGAAGTGTTTGGTTCATGGGAACCCAGCCCTCACGAATTGATTATGCCTGCTATTTACAATGAAGTTAATAGTGGAGGTAGCCAGTGAGTTCTTAACAACTGTAACTGGATGATTATCATAACAGAAGATAATTTTCCACGTTGTCACCATGATTTCCACCAAGTTACAAAGCTGCAGGAGGCTCTCGCCTCATGTAGCAGTCTGATCTTATACATTTAGCCTCCAGAATTGTGAGCCCAAGTTATTTTTCTTCCATAAGTTATCCAATCTAGAGCATTTTGCTCTAGAGAGCAAAAGAACAGCTGAGACAGCCTCTTTAAATTTCACTTGCCTCATCTTCAAAATAAAGGGCATGTACTTGAGAAATATGTGGTAAATAAAGTAAAATATGTGGATTAGTACAGTGTGTGGCATTTATTAGGCATTTAATATGTGTTCATACTTATTGTATTTGCTGTAACTATTATAATGACAACTTGTTTATCTCACTGATGATACTACTAGTATTAAATTCAGAGCATATGATCTTCCTACTTTCTGCTATTCCTTGATGTTTCTTTGGCTAATAATCACAAATATTCACACTTGGATATTAAGAGAAAATTCTAATGTGGGATATATTAAGTAAAAGCTGAAAATTTATTAACTGCTAAGAATAACTCTGCCAAGTTTCTATTACAAAGTGAAAAATCTATTTGTAATATGAACAATTAGTCTTGATTTGTGTTGTTTCCAACATGACTGTATGACTGTTAGATTTTATTCACAGAAGACTCATCTATAAATTAATACTGAAATTCTGACTGGAAAAGGAAGCTTAAGATGAGTTTCTGTGATTGAATAATTTTTAAAAAGTCAGTTTTAAAGAAATCACTATTTCTTAAGTACCCATACTTGTCAGGCACTTGTCTAGATAACTTTCAGTTTTCAAAGTTTAAAAATATCTTTGATTTGATCCTGGACACATACAAGAAGTTTCTTCTGTATTGCTATTTATTTTCAGCAAATGAGAAGCTCTGTATAGATTAAATTCTTCACATAGAAACCTGCATTTTAGGTGAAAACCCATGAAAGAAATGAATGTGAATTATGACATATGTATATCTCTCTTGACATGAAAGTACTTTTAGAAGAATTATGGCAAAATCCTGAGTAAACCTCTGAGAATAATTCCACCTTACTAAAGGAAAGGCAGGACATGGCTCTCCAGTTTTGCTGGCTGGGATGTCTCTGTGTTTCACTATGGAGTTTTCTCACTATCAGGTTCAGCCATAAATTGACTTCCAATGATGGTTTGAAGTCCAGTATGTAGTTTGAATAAAACTGAATAAAAATTATCTAATTGTAAAAACATAACATTTTTCTCTATAGGCCTAGATAAGTATCATTTCCTAAAACAATATTTTAATGAAGGTATTTTAAGGATCAGCAAGTTGAAGTAAAAATATAAATAGATTTTTAATTAAAACTGAAACCAATCAAATCATTTTGGTGACTAAAATACTGTTATGAAAAACAAAACATAAAAGTTACTATTCATATTTCACATCCTATTTTTCAGCAGCCTTTACTTGTGTGATCTTGGAAATGTTTGCATTTCCCCTTCCATGTCAATGTTTTTCTGCTGTGATTGAGCACAATGAGCCATTTCCAAACTTTATAAAAGTAGAAGAAAAAAAGTATTGGACTTTGAAAAGATAGTTACTGAAAAGCTACCACAAAGATAGGGAGGACTATTTTTCTTCCACAGTTCTTGCTTCCTCCTCATTACATCCAAGAAGTATTTCTTCTATTTTTCTATATATGCTTAGAATATACTTGTGACTAAGATAATAAGAATGGCTGCTCATAATAAGAGATCACTCATCCAAGAAAAGCCCAGGTCCGGATGGATTTACAGCTGAATTCTACAAGGCCTTCAAAGCAGACCTCACACCAATACCCCTCCAACTCCTCAATGAAACTGAAAATGAAAGTTTACTACCAAAGTCTTTCTATGAAGCCATCATAACCCTCATCCCAAAACCATACAGGGACCCATCAAAGAAAAAGGACTATAGATTCATTTCTTTGATGAACACTGATTCAAAACTTCTCAACAAAATTCTGGCCAATCAACTTGTAGCTCAATAGCTATGTACATATGACCATATAAGATGATGCTCCCAAAGGAAAAAAAAAAAACCTCAACTAAGATGATGCTAAGTGAAAAGAACTCCAAGATATGGTCTCAGAGGCTTTTCTTTGTTGTTGTTGTTTTTAATGTACTATGTGATGTTATTTCTTTTTTCTTGCATTTTTCTTTTTTTTCTGTAGGGTTTATCCCTTGTTATCACTATATTTGATTTTGGTGCCCTGTTTATTATATATACATATGTTTATCTGAACTATGGAAGGAAAGGGGAAAACAAAGTGGTGAGACAAAGGACAAAGGAGGAACCAACACAAGGGTGATACTCACAAGACAACATATTGGATATGAACTTTACAACTGAGGAAGGGTCGGGGGACAGAAAATAGGAGAAAAACAAGGGAGGGGGTCACAATGTTCAACAAGAAATGTACTCACTACATATGTAACTGTGACCCCTCTGTACATCACCTTGACAATAAAATTAAATTTAAAAAAAGAATGGCTGTTCATATCTATTCAAAGACACAACGAACATTTAATGCTGATCATTTGCATCCTAAGGTAAGGAATTAGCATGATTACTTAACTTTTACAGGAGGTGAATTTAATAAGGACACACAGATGTTAGATTATACTTTTTCATCAATTCCTATAAAAAGAAAGGAAGCATGCTTTTCATTAATTTTTGTCTGCATCATCTTTAGGTGATAGTGTCTTTGATAAAGGCATTGTAAATATGACCTCACTTTATCCCTCCTGTTATCAAGAAGGAGTTGTCAGTTTGTATTAATAATCTTTCCTCTTGCTTTACTCAGTTTTGCTGTAGAGAAAATGACAAAGCTGAAGATAATATACTGATATATTTCAAATCTGGTTTTCTACAGCAGAGCAAGCCCAGTATTCTTGAGCCTCAGGCAGTGTTCATTCCCCTCTGACTCTATCCACATCCAACATAGCATGGAAGCACACATACTGCAGTGATATTTAAGCATTGTGGTAATACAAGAGCTTTCTGTAAATTTTTCTTTTAGGCCATCATGGTCCTGTGAAAAATGAAAAGATGGAAACAAGGAAGCCAGAACTAGTAATTGACTGATACCACAGTATTTCCAGGTTTTATCAGCCTCATCACTGGTCACTGCTCTTGGATGACATGTCTTTCTGTGGTTGGAAACTAGTTCCCAACCTCAGGTCTCAATATTGGGCAACAGAAACCATCAGAGACTGGGCCCTGCTGGGCTCTCAGGAGGCTTGGACAGCAGCCACCGCCATGGCTCTGATTATTCACTTCGTGTGGGCGATCCTTAGGGAAGAAAGAGAGCTGATTTCCTATCACTCTACCTGCTTCCATTTGTCTTGTATAATCCACATAGCTATGTGAAGGAGTTATTCCCTTAAACAACTGATTTCTTTTGTTTCATTTTATTAAGGTATAGGAAAGAAGTTGTGATGACAGAGGGAGATATGGAATGGGAAGTAATTCATCTTTGTTGTACTCAGATGGGTTGTCAGACATCTTGCACAACCCTTATTTTGGTCCTTTGTAACTACTCATCATACATTCATTTGTTGGATGTTTATTAGGTACTAGGTAACATTCTAGGGACTGATCACTAATATTTAAATTTAAAGATAAGGAACAAAATCAAAGAGAGATTAAATCTCTTTCTCAGATTTACCATTTACTATTGGAGAAACAGAATTCAAATTCAGAGCAATTCTTCAGACTTGCTCCCTAGTTGAGAGCTTGTAACTGGTAAGGGATTTCATAAAGGGAATTTGATTTGTAAGTACGTTCTCAGAGACATAGACTCGCGTGACCCCTCCTGAGGATTCGTGTGCTGTGTGAGGTTAATGTGTGCTGGAGAATGCTCCTCCAGCTGCAGCCTCTGGGGGAAGAAGAAAACTCTTTCCAAGTTTGGGCAACTGTCAGGACGTCCCAGCCAAGACCTCGGGAGAAGGCACCGGATTGTACTCTTCGTGATCCTCCTAATGGTGCCACGAACCCATAAACACATAAACCATCACGGGACACTTCTCAGAGGAGTAAAAACATTTGGGCATTGTATATCTCTCACTACCTTTTGGCCTCATGTATTCCTTGTAACCTCTGGCCTCATGTATTTCTGGCCATATATATGTTCTGTAAGCTTTTGGCCTTAGGAAAGGATCACGTGCTCACCGACTGAGATTTGCTTTCTTTGTGTGTATGCCATGTATAAGCAGGTAGCTCTCCTAATAAATTTTGTCCATGCCACTAAAGGTGTGGTCCGCTTTCCGCCCAGGCATCGCGTGCTCAGGTTTCACTGTGTGAACAGCAACAGTACCCTGGTTATCTAGACTAGTTTCTTCTATATGACCCAAGTTGGAAAGACACCTCAATACAAAATGGAGTGTATGAAAGCAAAATGGAAGTGTATGGAGATCATGTTTGTTTCCTTTTCCATCTTTATTTCAGTCTCCATGTACAACACCTGTATCTTCCCAAATCCCAGGGCCATCATTCATTCAATCACTCACTTTGTCAGGGGCAAGTCATGACTTCCTCGTTTTATGCTTTGTATTTCATGTTATGTTATGTTTTTATTATGTTTAGGTAGGTGTCATATAACAAAGCAGTTCATAAATGTGATGCATCTTTGATCAATGTCACCCCTTCAACATTCTTATCTCTCTTCAACCCACCCTTCCCATACTTTTCTTAATTTGATAGTATGTACAATAAATTCTTGACTGCATTTTCTCCTACCATCCCCTACTCCTCTTGGCCCTGCTTCTCCTCTTGGATGTACCTATTTTCTATTGTTGATTTTGTTGGGCTTTGACCTAGTCTTTCTGAAAGATTATACCATCTGGGCTTTCCATAGTCTTTTATACTTCAGTTAATTAATTCATTTATACCCATCCAAATACACCCCCTCCCAATGTGGTTACTTCTAGATTTATAAGTACATTCCATCTATCATAAAAGGAAACCTTGAAACCTTTGTCTCTGGCTCTGGCTTTCTTCTCTTAATATAATCTTTTCAAAATCTTTCTACTAAACTCTTCTTAAGTAGAAATCTGGAGATTCATCCTGGGAAGGTGGCTCAGTGGTACAGCACTTGCCTTGCATGCCTGAGGCCCTGGGTTCTATTCCTCAGCACCACATAAGCAAAAAGAAAGAAGCCGGAAGTGTGGAGCTGTGGCTCAAGTGGTAAAGCTCTAACCTTGAGCTGAAGAGCTGAGGGACAGCACCCAGGCCCAGAGTTCAGGCCCCACAACCAGACCCCCAAAAAAAAAATCTAGAGATTCTTCTGCCAGTTCCTCCAGCAGTAGAATTCTCACCAGGATTTGATTAACATAACTTTTTACATTTAAAAGGTTTGGAATGTAGTTCAGAGCCTGCCTGGGATGCCTAAGCCCTAGCACACAATTAATCATAATCATAATAAATAAAACAAGAATTTCTACAACTAAGATTTTATTTAGAATCAAATAAATACTTTGCAATTTATATCACATTTAAGTAAGCCTTCTATTGACTCTTTTTTCTTTAGCAATCCTGGAATTTTGAACTCAGGACCTCATACTTGCTTGGTTTTGATTGCTTGGCTGCCACTTTACCACTTGAGCTATCCCTCCAGCTCTATTTTTTGCTGGTTATTTTGGAGATGGAGTCTCATGGACGTTGAATTGCAATCCTCTGGAGTAGCATGAGCCACTGACATTCAGTTCCTATTATCACCTCTGATCTCTAATAAAACTGATTATTTGTGATATGATATATAGAAATATTTCAGAAGGTTTTTCTTTCCAGTTGTTTTATAGAAAATATAATTTTTCAATGTTTTCAAATGTCTTAATTTAGCACATTCAACTACTTTTAGTATTATTTAATGACTACACTTTCTCATTGGAATCCATCCTACCATGATATTTTAATGTGTGATTTATTCAAAATTTGTAAAACTGGAATGTTGCTTAAGTCCTGTTGAGTGATACAATAAAAAAAAGTCAGTCTTTCAATGTGATAACTTTATAAAAATTGGGCTTTAGGATTTAATGGGAGTTTCCAAACAATTTTTTATTTTAATATACAGGCATATCAATAAAGATTCTAGTAATAGATTTACAACCAGTTCCTTCATTGTGAACCAAATAAATTTTTTATTGATTTCAGAAGTGAATCTCAACCCATGAGATACAGAATGGTAAGAGTACAAATGAAAACAGTCTTAAAGCAATAAGGCAGGAGTAAGTCAAAACAATATTATAATGAAGGCCAGAAGCTTCCTTAACTGCTATCTACACAGTCACATTATTTGACAGTTATATAGGAGAAGAGGCTTAGGGGGAAAATGATTTATAACATAAAAAGACAAGCATAGCCATTTGCCCTAAATAGAAATGTGCTGAAAGTCACTATTGACATCGTTCAGCTACAAATTATTTTCCTGCTACTTTTTCTCATAAGGAAGGAAATAAGTGGTGGTGAAGAATCTGGATCTTACTTGATATGAGCACTGCTCAAGTTTTCATTATACTTATGTTTGTATCCTACAGTTCTTTTATGACTACTAACCCATGTCTTTCCAAAGCATTACACATTCTTTACTTCTCCAAACCACCTTTATTTCTTCAAAAACTAGATGCTTCCAACTTTGTGCCTATATATCCAATTATCTCACAGTGGTTTCTAAAATATTTTGAAGCAAGTCATCTCTCTCCTCTTTGTGTTCCTACTATGAATGTTAAACTCTGTTTGAATGCCATGCTATAAGTTATTTAGAGATAAAACTAACACACTCCAAATTTTTGGAACATCTATTATCTTAAGGTCAAGAGGAAAATATTTAAGCTGTTGTTTTTACTATAATATGAAAAAATTCAAATACAAATTCTTTTTTCAATTTCAGACACAAAGTTGAGTAAAAAGAATTCTAAACTTGTGTTTTTTCAAAGGCATTTTGGATTTTGAAGACTTAAAAACTATTAGGATGTGGAGGGGAAGGGCAAAAAATAAATCGTTTAAATAGGGATACAGGTGGACCCATTGCAACAATGAGATGTATAAGTTGTTATGTCTAAAAACAAACTTTACAACTTTGGCTGGGGGGGGGGGACAGGTGTTATGAGAAGGTATGGGAAGGGGAAACAAAGGAGGAGGCAACAATGCTTGCTAAGAAATGTACTTACTCATGGGGCTGGGAAGGTGGCTCAGCGGTAGAGCACTTGCCTTGCATGCATGAGGCCCTGGGTTCGATTCCTCAGCACCACATAAGAAAAAAGCCTGAAGTGGTGCTGTGGCTCAGTGGTGGAGCACTAGCCTTGAGCTGAAGAGCTGAGGGACAGCGCCCAGGCCCAGAGTTCAGGCCCCACGACCAGACCCCCAAAAAAAATTTTTAAAAAAAGAAAGAAGTGTACTCATTATCTTGCCCATGTAATTGTAACCCCTCTGTACAGTATTTTCACAATAAAAAAAAAAAAAAGATAAGGAAGGTGTCTGAGAAAGAGAAAAAAAAACTACTAGGACCTAAATCTCAGCATTTGGAGTATTCTTTATTGAAAGCTGTAAATTTACATGCATTTTGAGGTTGGATCTTATACAGTGACCTATAGGATAAAGAATATAATGTCATTTACATATTAAGTCAGTCACGTTTTTGTTTTTTGTTTTTTAATTTTTATTTTTTATTGTGAAAATACTGTACAGAGGGGTTACAATTACATGGGCAAGATAATGAGTACATTTCTTATCAAGCATTGTAGCCTCCTCCTTTGTTTCCCCTTCACATCCCTTCCCACCCCCCCCCACCCCCCCCCCCCACCAAAGTTGTAAAGTTCGTTTTCAACATAACGACTTGTACTTCTCATTGTTGCAATGGATCCACCTGTATCCCTATTTAAACGACTTGTTTTTCCCCTTCCCCTCCACAAATTATACTGACATCAAATACAGTGAAAGCACGGGTTATACTGTGGGGGAGGGACATACAAAGAAACAAAGAAATTATCATATAAATGCTCAGGTTTTGTTTTTAACAAAGTTTGCATAAGTGTCTTACACTACCCTAGACCCATAAGGGCTCTGAGCATGAACTTCTGTGTCTGAATTAGGTGTAGGTTCTTATTTAAACAAATACTCAAAATGATTTCTGAATGAAATAACAAAATATTGCCATTGTTATCTGGTTTTATTACATATCCCATTGAAAAATGGTTATAACTCCAAATAACTTACAAGGGGATTTTTTAGATAAACAGAATTTTAGGCAAGATATACATCACTGAGCTAAAGTAAATACTCAAGTAAATACATAAATGTTTAATATACATCCACTGCAACTTACCTATCCTTAGGTCCACTCTTTCTTTATGTGCCAGTGCTGGGGTTTGAAAAATCAGGACCTAGAAACTATCTCATGCTTTTTTGCTCTGCCACTCTTCTGGATTTTTTTGTTTTGGTGGTTAATTTGAGATAGAGTCTCATGGACTTTCATACTTGGTTGGCTTTGACAAAGGATCCTCAGAGTGGCCTCCGGAGTAGCCAGAAACACAGGCAAGAACCATTGCCTCCAGACTTGTCCCACTGTTCCTTATATAAAGTATTGTGTAAGAAAGCAAAATCAACAATAACTGGTCTCATATTCACTGGAGAAGATGCCGGAGTATATATACACATACATACACAGGCACACATAAAATGTTTTTTCTTCTATATATATGAAGATATGCATACTCATATTTACATATACCTGTATATATACACATACATATATATGCATTAATACATACATATTTGTTTTGTACATCCATAAATTGTTTTGTACCAATTACCATGTTTACTTGTTGTTAATTTAGAAGACTACTCTCATGAAATTAAATACATACACATGCATAGACAGCCATACATAAAATGTTTTCTGTTCATATATGAATTAAAGATATACATACTTATATGTACATATATGTATATACATACTTATATGTGCCTATACTTATATACAAACACACGCATCTATGCATATATGCATGCATATTTATTTTACGCATACATAAATTTTTGTACCAATTACCACGTTCAGTTATTGATAAATTTAGATGATTACTCTCATGAGAAACTGAACATTTACTTGTCTAATTTCTGTGGTTTCTGAGATAATATCATACATAATGCCTCTTTGATGGCAGCTGCTCTTAGGAAATAAAAGGTTTTTTAATGAATAAACCTGAACAAAAGCCTAGACCTTCACTATAGAGAGTTTAAGAAACACTGATTTGTGCTCCTGTTTAGAAACTTGACCGAATATCTGGACACAACAGAGTGTGTTTGTAAATCATAGAATGTTAATGACTGGAGCCTGTGGCTCTGCATTAGAAAGTATAAAGCTCCTGGTTATCTTGATGCACATCATGACAACCATATCTCCTTAATCACTCAATGTCATCAAGAACTAAGTTTTAGATGAATATACTAGAATGAATGTACCATGACATCACCTGCATTAGCAGTTCATACATAGTAGGTGATCAAAACTATTGGTTGAATGAACATAGCTTAGTTCCTCAACTAAGGGCCTTTTCCCATGTCATTGTTCCTGCCTGTAATACTAGTTTCTCTTTCTTAATCAAATCCTACACTTTTCTTGGGGCTTCCTTTGATTCAGCTGGGAAACAACTACTGACTCTTTCCATCAAAGCTGATTTTTCTGCATTTCTTCACCTTATTCCTCAATACCAGATTTCTGTTGCATATAATTTTTTCCTGATATACGAATGCAACTCATCTGAGTATATTTTCCTTCTCCCAGACTTGTCTCCTCAGCGGAAATGTGCCCCTTTAATTAACTCTTATGTGGCCTTTGCTTGTCTCAGTACCAGTTTCAAAGCAGACTCTCAGAAATGCTCTTTATATCAAATCTAGAAATGTTAGAATAGGAGAGATGGTGATTCTTTGGTGTTCATATGCCAAAAGTCATGAAAGGATGAATTTTTTTTTCTCTGAGTGAATGGGTTCATTCTTCAATGATCCTTGCTTCTATTGGGTGTTGAATAAGAAATTATAACCTGTGCTCTTTGAAGCAATTCATTAAATCAGTTTTGGTCCCTACTTTCTAGAGAAGAAATTTTCTAGATACTTTCTAGATATGAAATTTATTTTATTTGCATCCACGTATAGTCACTACATTGCTACTTAATTTATTCTCTTCTAATTTCAAAAAAGAAAAACATTTTCTGTTGATACACTTGCCTTGTCTATTACCTTGACACAAGACTCATTATTTTGTAGAGATAATGGATATTTTTTAAGCCAGCAGATAATAATAACAGATATTTGTTGATAACCTCTTTAGCACTTACACTACAATAATTTCTTAGAGTCAATTATTTTCTCCACATTACCAAGGAAGCTTTGGTTGCTGTTGTTCTTTCTTTTTATTGGGGGGGGGGGGGGTCTTTGCATGGGGCCTGAACTCTGGGCCTGGGCACTGTCTCTCAGCTCTTCAGCTCAAGGTTAGCACTCTACCACTTGACCCACAGCACACTTCCAGCTTTTTTTTTCTTTTTGCTTATGTGCTGCTGAGGAATCAAACCCAGGGCCTCATGAATGCAAGGCAAGCGCTCTACCACTGAGCCACCTTCCCAGCCTCTGCTGTTGTTCTTTCTGTCCAGCAAGAGGGCAGACATCTTCTGTGAAGTGCTAATGTGTCTAGTTTATCCTGGTACTGAGGGTTCATCCTTCTGGAATCCCAACCTCAACAAGCATATCCTCTTTGGTTTCCTGCCTTATACAAATTATGATGGGTCTTTGGTTTTCACCACAGCATTAAGTAAAAGATCTTGATGGGGGAGCATATATTTCCAAGTAAAAGTTAACTGACTTCTATGGATTCCCTCCTTTATTTCATTTTTGGCTCTTGATTATTTCTCAACTTCTTGACACTTAGAGAAGAATTTATATACATTAAGGCTTAGTTTCTGGACTTTTTGTTTGTTTTCGGTGACTGAAACACATTGGGTATATAGAGTTTATGCTGTAGACATGGAAGGCTAAGTATATCTTCTTTTTTAATTTTATTAAAAAAGTGATGAGGTGGGGGTCACAGTTGCATAGTAAAGCAGGAAGTGCATTTGTGTTTAATCATGGTTACCCCATCCCACTTTGTCTCCCTCTTACCCTCCCTATCCCCTACAAGTTGTAATGTTCATATCCAACACAGTGTCAAGTGAATATCAATGTTGCTATGATTCATCCTTTGTCCTGCTGTTTCTGTGTTTCCCTTTCCCTTCCACATATTGCATTGTCTATTATGCAAATCATGAGGTGCAAAATATAAGAGAAATGAAGAAAGAAAAAACAATACAGAAAAAAGAATGAGCTATATACAGATCTAATGAGAACCTCTTGTTTCCATAAGTTGGAATTTATGTTAGTATGCTTCATTATATATAGTCCTATGAAGTAACCATTTGGGTTATTGAGATCCCCTGTTAAGAGTATCTTCTACATATTCTAGTTCTTACAAATGAAGGAGATCATGCGACTTACTTTTCCTTGGCTTACTTCATTTAATATATTCTTCCAAGTCTTTCCATTTCCTTATGAAGGGAACAGTTATTCTTTCTGATGGAGGCATAGAATTCCATTGTGTTTATGTACCACATTTTCTTGAACCATTCATCTACTGAGGAGCATTTGGATTGGTTCCATAACTTAGCTGTAAATAATGATGCAATGAATATCATCATACTGCTGGCTTTAGTGTGGCCTTGTTTGTGGACATTTGGGTAAATTCCCAGAAGTGGGGTTGCTGGGCCATAAAGGAATTCTGTGTTTAGTCTTTTGAGGAACCTCCATAGTGCTTTCCAGAGTGGTTGAGCAAGTTTACACTCCCACCAACAGTATAGTAGTATTCCCTTTGGCCACATCCCTGCCAGCCTCTGTTATTATTTGTTTTCTTGATAATGACCATTCTAACTGGGGTGAGGTGAAGTTGCAATGTAGTTTTGCTTTGTATTTCTTTTAGGGCCAGAGATGTTGAATATTTCTTCATCTGTCTATTGACCATTCTTATTTCCTCTCCAGAGAATTTTCTTTTTAATTCTTTAGTTCACTTATTAATGGGGTGGTTGTTTCTTTGAGCATTTGTTATTAGGGGAATTAATTTTTTTAGTTCTAAGTAAATTTTAGATATGAAGCCCTTGTCTGTTGTATAGCTAGTGACCAAATAAAGGGATTCCAATTAGGGAAAGAAAAAATAAAACTCTCCCTCTGCAGATGACATGATCCTGTATTTAAAGAATCCCGTATAGCTACTCAGGAGGCTGAGATCTGAGGATCGCAGGTTCAAACTCAGCCTGGGCAGTAAAGTCCCTGAGACTGTTATCAGTCCATGAGACCGTTATCTCCAATAAACCAATAGAAAACCAGAAATGACGCTGTGGCTCAAGAGGAAGGATGCTCGCCTTGAGCTAAAGACAAAAAAAAAAAAGAAAAGAAAAGAAACCCGTAGACACCTCTCCTAAGTTACCTGAGCTGATCCAAAACTTTGGCAAAGTAGCAGTGCATAAAATTTACTGACAAAAATCAGTAGTTTTTCTGTACACACAATTAGAAGAGCAAGGCTAAAATCAGGAAAGCAAATCCTTTTGTAATAACCTCAAAAAAATAACTAGGAATTAACTTAGTCAAATATGTGAAGGAGTTTTATGATGAAAACTTTCAAATCCTGAAAAAGGAAATTAAAGTAGATCTAAGAAAGTGGAAAATCCTCCCATACACCTAGATTGGGAGGATTAACATCGTGAAAATGACAATACTGCCAAAAGCTATCTACAAATTCAATGCAATATCCATCAATATCCCAACAGCATTCTTTAATGAAATACAAGCAGCAATCCAAAAATTCATATAGAATCTTAGAAGACTCTGCATAGCAAGAACAATCCTTAGCAGGAAGAACAGTGCTGGGAGAATATCAATACCAAATGTCAAACTCTATTATAAAGCCGTAGTTATAAAAACAGCTTGGTATTGGCATATGAACAGACTTGAGGACCAACAAAACAGAACTGAACACCCAGAAAAGATCCCCAGACCTATGGCCACCTAATCTTTGACAAGGGAGCCAAAAACATCAGATGGAAGAAACACAGCCTCTTCAACAAATGGTGCCAGCAGAATTGGCTACACACATGTAGAAAATTGAAGTCCAATCCTTATATATCACCCTGTACCAGTATCATTACCAAATGTATCAAAGACCTCGAGGTAAGAGCAGATACCCTGAAAATTTTACAGGAAGGGATAGCAGAAACACTGGGGCTCCTTGGCACAAGTTGAAACTTCCTAAATAAAGATCCAGAAACACAACAAATCAAAAAGTCTAGATAAATAGGATTGCATTAAACTGCAGACCTTCTGTATTTTTTTCTGTGCTTCAAGTAAAGAGCTTGCCTTCAGCAAGCTCCTAATCTCATGGTATGATATATTTAGTACACAGACATTCTACCTTTATTATTCCTCTTTATTAAAACATTGTTCAATTTATTTATTTAAGTTGAAACTGAATTCTAGTGGCTCACATCTGCAATCCTAACTTCTTAGAAGGCTAAGATCTGAGAATTGCAGTTAGAAGCCAGCCTGGGTAGAAAAGTATGAGCCTCTTATCTCCAATTAATCAAAAAAAAAGCCAAAAGTGTGGCTCAAATGGGCGCACAAGCCAAGAGCTAAACAGCTAAATGAAGCACTCAGACTTTGAGTTCTAGCCCCAGTACCTGGTACAAAACAAGACAAAAAAGAAGTCAATGTCCAGAAGCTATTATGAGTTATTGAACATACCATTTATATTGTCGGCAATAGTTTTTTAAACTCTACTAATATAATTAAAATACTGTTGCATATCCAAGGTTCTGTTAACTTTTATTCCAACATAAAGGAAACATTCAATAGTTTGAAAATTCTTGACCTCAGATTCATGTAACTATATTTGGGATGTATCATCCCTGGTTTTAGAAGTCTTTTTTTTTTTTAACACTGCTCTGCTTTATTTTCAGACCCCAGTACCACTGCTTTCTACATCAAACTGATGTTCTCTTTTAACAGGTTTTCCAGAGAGAACTTGTTATAATAGAGGTAATCTACTGCTGGGCATGATTTCAGGTGACAGCTGCAGAGCATTAGTGGACTGCATGTTGTTACTTAATTGAATAGGAATGGCCAGTTTAATAAAGTATTCTCTGTATTATATTCTGTTTTAACCTGACAAACCAGAAAGTTGTATCACCGAGTTCTTAGCCAGATATTAACCAACAGACACAGGAAACCTTTTAAGGTGGTGCGAACTGTAGTTTTGCCAAGATGGTGAAATAATACAAGCTTCAGATAACATTCCCCAAATTAACCTCAGGGAAATTGTAAAAGCATGATTGGAAGTAGGGATTGAAGGAACTCATGGAAGAAACACTTTGAGAGATGAGGACTGAGAGCTGGTTTGCATAGAGTAGTTGCTTGGTTAGAAGTTGCCTCAGACATAGAACATAGAGAAAGCAAATGAGAGTTATTCAGTGGCTCTCAAATGCAATCCTCAGGCCAGCACCAACAGCATCATCTGGGAATTTAATTGTAACTAAAATCATTGGTGTATCTCAGAATTACTGAATAAGAAACTCAGAGCAAGGCCCAATAATCCATTTATACACATTTATTCAGATGTTTAAAAGTTTAAAGAGCAGGAAAATGTTAGGGTCCTACTAGCTTCTGTCTTTGGTATAATTATGGCCTGAAAGCTTTACTTTATTACTAGGCTAAAAGTCCTTCTTGGTGAGAAGCTACTAACAGATGTGACAAGGTGGTCTCTTGTGTTCTCTACTGAAGTCCTTGTATTACAGTTTAGGGAGAACATTACACTGCCTTAATTATTTGCATTAAACTTTACAGTTACACTGATGAAAGTTTTTACCTGAAGCATCAAGTGGCTGAAATTCACTAATATTCTGTGGAAACTGAGTTAGTTCACCTGAGATTGTACATTTCACCAGTAGGTATAGAGGAGAACTAATTCCTCCAGAAAAACCAGGGTTCACTAGCAGCAGACATCAAGCTCTCTCAGCAGGAGATGGGGGGAGGGCCTTAAACAATTGGGTAATTAATTGGCATGCTCAATTATGAGATTGGAAAGTCAAAAATCTACTGGTGTCCTTGGTTAGAAATTACACAATTGGATATTTTCTGTACATATAGAATAGATTATTAATGAAATTAATAAATTAAGTTTAGTAGTTATGAAGTAAGAATAGATGCAAAACAATACTAAAAGACTACTTTTCTTCTTTGAAATTAACAAGGTCTTCTTGAAAGTGCGGCCAATCTAATGCAGGTGAGGTAGAGTTGTGGCTATCACTCCAGTGTATTTATTGAGAGAATTACTATAAGCTTTTTTTGTAAAGTAATTTGGAAACTTGAATATTACATCTAAAAATTTCTCTACTATTTGACCTGATAGTTTAATTTTACTCCTGGAGTCAAGACTGGCAAAATAATCTAAAATACTTAAATGTTATATATATTTTATATGTGTATGTGTGTGTGTTATATGTTAATAGAAAAAAAATTTTCTAGTAACACATATAATGATTTAAAATGGAAGTAGCCTGAATAAACTTAATGATTACAAAGTAGATACACTCCCTGAAGTAAATAAATCAAAGCAAGTATGAAATACCAATGAAATGTGACTTACAGAACTCTTTTTATGCAAAACTGAGGTTTAAACTCAAGATCTTGAACTGAATTAGGCAGGCACTACATCCCTTGAGCCACATCTTCAGTCCTGCATTTTGCTGATTTTTTTTCTGCCTGGCTAATCTTCTGAGTAGTAAGTACAAGTCATAGATTACACAAACTTTTTAATACAAGAAAATACTTTCTAAATAACAAAGCTGGGAGCCAGTGATCATGCCTATAATCCTAGCTACTCAGGAAGCTGAGATCTGAGGAACACAGTTTGAAGCCAGTCTGGCAGGAAATTTCAAAAACACTTACCTCCAATTACCACCCAAAAGCCAAAAGTGGGGTTGTGGGCTAAGTGGCACAGTGCCCAGGCCCTAAATTCCAGCCCAGGACTAGCACAAAAATAAGAACTAATAGTACATTTCATTTACAATTCTATATTTAATCCTTAAAGACAAGGATAAAACTTAGAAACAGTTATACCCATAGCATGAAAAATAAGAAAACTAAAATAAACTGTTATTGGCAGTCGATGAGGCTGTTGGGGGTAATAAATTACAAATGATTTGCTGAATAAAAGAAGAAATGGGATATAATTGAGTCATTAGAAATAAAAAAAACTTAACTTTTATTTCCCTAATTATGCATTACTTTGCCTAGGGAAGAAGAAAATGGTATGCTTGGGTTTTAAATTTGAATCAAAAAAGTCATTCTCAAATTGAAAAAATGTAGTTATATTTGACAACTTTTCTAGCATTAACAAGTTCCTACTAAGTTGACTCCAGAGAGGGCTTCAAGCTACTGTTTAGGAAAGTGAAACAAAATATTAAATTCAAATTTTTAAGCTTGATAGTAAATATGTTTACTTAGAAAAAGTTCATCATTATGCTATAATTTATAGAAGCTGATATGCTACTTGTCAATTTTATTATTATTATTATTATTATTTGAGGTGAAAGGAACTGAACTCATGATTTTATGAATTATAGGCAAGCACTCTACCACTTAGCTATACCCTAAACAAACATATTTTTTTGGGGGGGATCCAGTCATGTGGCTGAACTCTGGGCCTGGGCGCTGTCCTTCAGCTCTCTAGCTCAAGGCTAGCACTCTACCACTTGAGCCACAGCACCACTTCCCGCTTTTTTTCTTTTTGCTTATGTGGTGCTGAGAAATCAAACCCAGGGCCTCAGGCATGCAAGGCAGCGCTCTACCACCGAGCCACCTTCCCAGCCCCACAAACATAAAATATTTTTTGAAAGTGGATCTGAGCACTGTAAAAAAAATTTGTGTCACTATATAGAATAGTTTACTATTGAAGTGTCCCTGTGAGTTTAGCCAAATGGTACAGACAAAAGCAAAAGCAAAACAATGTTTAGGAAACTTCTAGTTGACTTGTTGTGAATGAAGGCTTTCTGTGTCTGATACCTTATAGCAATTATTGGTAAAGTATGCACACACACAGAGATTTATGATGAATATGTATTATTAATTGTTCTATTTAACTGATAGTTTAAAGTTCTGGTATTCACCCAACTTCACCCATATAATCTTTTATTTGTTAATAATTTGTAATGGTTTTTCTTCTCTTTTTAAAATTTTATTAGTTCTTATTTGGTTTCTATTTATATGGTATGAAGGAATCAAACTAAGGGTCTCATGCATGTTAGGCAAGCATTCTACCACTAAACCACATTCCCAGGACCTTTATTTTTAAGTACTAAAAATTTATCTGCTTCAGAAAGAACAGTGCTGGAGGACTATCAATACCAAACTATAGTAATCAATACAGCTTGGTACTAGCATAAGAACAGACCTGAGGACCAATGGAACAGAACCGAAGATCCAGAAATGAACCTGCACATCTATAGCTACCTAATCTTCGATAAGGGAGTTTAAAAAAATAGCATGGAAGAAAGACAGCCTCTTCAGTAAATGGTGCTGGCAAAATTAGTTAAACACTTGTAGAAAACTACGGTTAGATTTTTATATTTCACCCTGTACCAGAATCAACTCCAAATAGATCAAAGACTTTGAAGTAAAAGCAGACGGCCTGAAAACATTACAGGAAGTAATGGAAGAAACTCTAAGCCTCCTTGGCAAAGGCTGAAATTTTCTCAATAAAGACCCCAAAACACAACAAATCAAAGAAAGGTGGGACAAATGGGATTGCATGAAACTGCAGAGCTTCTGCATGGCAAAGGACATAGCTGGTAAGATCAATAGCTCATTAGCTATGTACATATGACCATATAAGATGATGTTAAGTGAAATGAACTCCAAGACATGGACACAAGATATTTGTCTTTGTTTTTGTTGTTTTTAATATACTATGTGATTTTTTTGTGTCATTTGTATGTTCTCCCCACTATGGGATATCCCCTGTTGTCACTGTATTTGATTTTGGTACCCTGGCATTGTATATACGTTTATTTGAATTAGGGAAGGGAAGGGGAACAACAAAATGGTGAGAGAAAGAACCAATGCAACAGTGATATACACAAGACAATATGTTGGAAATGATCTGTACAACTTGGTGTGGAGGGTGGGGATAGGGAAAGTAGGAGAAAAATGAGGGAAGTGATAACAAGTTTGACAAGAAACATACTTATTACCTTACTTTTTATGTAACTGTAACTACTCTGTACATCACCTTGACAATAAAAAATATTATCTGCTTCATTAAATGAGTTCCTTTTTAGAACACTGCTGCTAGTAAATTTTCACTAATCAAATACTTCCCTCTCTTTATCAGGCTCTGCTAAATGCATTTGGAGTTTGGATTAAACTTGGCTTCTGTAATTATTTTAAGGATTTTTTAAAGAGTGTAAAACGATTTTTTGTGAACTTCATTGATGACAGGTAATGACTGAAAATATTATAACTTTATTAAGACTCCAATTTTGAAAATCACTCTTAAAAATAATTATTATTCCAATTATTCACTTGACACCATTTCACTATCATTTCCTAAAAGAATTATAAATCCATATCTTTGCTACTTTGCAGTAACCCTTTCCACTGGATGGATATACATGAGAGATATTTTTCCTCTTCTAGTGATTTTGAAATTGATCCTGTAAGTTATTCATGTCAGTGAAACATATTTGTTTTTTAAAAAACTATGTTTCTACTTGTCCTGTGGTGTGTCATCATCAAGATATGATCATTCTCCAGTTAGTCCACTGGTCCTAGAGAAAGGGTAAAGGAGGAAGAGAGGTGAAGAACCTGTCTTCCAGCCAAGCCCAGTCACCAGGGCCAGAAACACAACCAACTCAGCTGACATACAGAGTTATTAAAAATAAATGCTACTGGGTGCCAGTGGCTCACATCTGTAAACTTAGCTACTTAGGAAGCTGAGATCTGAGGACCACAGCTCTTAAAGCCAGCCCAGGCAGGAAAGTCCATGAGACTCTTATCTCTAATAAACTACCATAAAACTCTAAGTGGCACTGTGGCTCAAAGTGGTAGACTAGTAGCCTTGACTTGTAAAGCTCAGGGATAGCACCCAGGCCCAGAGTTCAAGCCCCATGACTGACCAAAAAATAAAGCTCTTAAAGCCACTGTATTTGGAGTTTTTAGAAAACAAAATGCTCATTGACAAGTCCATTAATCTTTCTGTACTTCAGTTATTTCACTTAATAAAAAATAAGAAAAGATTTCTATGAGTAAAATATAAGATTTTATAAATGTATTTAACATTATCAAATTCCAACTTCCTTATGCTCTGAATCTGTATAGCTAGGTAGGGTTTCTGTTTTTTTATTTGTTTGTTTTTGGTAGAACTACTAGAGTCCTGAAGCACAATTTATGAGTTATGGGGATAAATATTGGATGGAGCCAAAGGTAGAAACTGAACAAAAATTTGGGGAGCTAAGATGAACAAAAGCAATTTGGATCTCTGCAGTAGGATTTAAGTTCAGAATTGGCAGAAGGAGTCTCAATTTTCTGAGTTATTAATCTGACCCTATTCTCAGGAAATAGGCTTTCTCAATTTCCTTTCTCTCATCTAAAACATGGAAATATTTTGCCTTGTAAATATGTTATAGGAGCAGAAGAACTTCATTAAACATACATTCCTGTTTCCAGATTGGTTTGCTCTTTTTCATTTTTTTGGTTCAGGTTAATGATAAGAAGCAGGCATATTCACACACACACACATCGCTGCATGCCATCAACAGATATTCCAGCTTCCTAGGCTTGCATAACAAAGGAGTTAGTTTACAAATAAATGTTTTCATATATTCATGACATTTTATAGAGGATTTAAAGGAATGGCTTACCACACAGCAAAGGAGACTGGTGAATAGACTTTTAGCTGTGTGGCACACTGCCCAAAGAAAAATGGCCAGAAGGAGAATTGGGAAGCAATTAACCATCTCTGCTGCATGATAAATTATTGTGTTTTGCTCCTGAATTTATGACACTGTAAAATTCTTGCACTTTACTGAGCTAAATTTCTAATAACTCAAAATGTGCCTTCTTTCAAATTGTAACAATTAATTTGGCATACACCTGAAGGTGTTATCTCCTTTCCAACCCAGGTATTTCATGCTAAGTTAGCCATCTGTAAGAGATGTTTAATTTAAATACATTTATTTAGATATAGGATTTACTTGTTAAAATGTATCTAAAGCACACCACATGCTTTAATTATGTGGTTTCATTTCAGATAGCCTAAATGCAGTTAGGAATGAAGGAGCCGGACCTACAAAGATGAATGTTGAAAGCTACATATTCGTGGCACAATGTACACAGCATGAACCAATGAACTGTTGACTTTCTAAATTGTGAAATAACTTTATAGTTGGAGTTACCAAAGACAATTCTGAAGAACTATACTTCTAATTGTAGAGTTTTCTGCAAGAGGATCTTCGTGTGTTTTACCTATCATGCACTGGGGTTAGCCTTTAAAAGTAATTACTGTGACAGAAAAGTGAAATTATGAGTATATTGTAGGAATATGCTACAAGTAACTCTCAATGCAGGACAGAAAAAAGGGGAAACAAAGGAAGAGGCAACAATGCTTGATAAGAAATGTACTCATTACCTTGCTCATGTAATTATAACCCCTCTCTTTGGTATTTTCACAATAAAAAAAAAACTTACTAATAAAAAAAGGTACTTCAGTATACTATGAAGCACAATCTTAGGAAATGAAACTTCATAATGAAATATTAAAATCATCTGTAGTCTAAATTTCATCGGGTAAGGTCTGCCCCAGGGCCATATGGGCCTTGTGCAGATGCCTCCCTACCTCTTGGCTAAGTTTCTGCCCAGTAACTTCATTACCTAGGTAACTGCCACACCTAGAAGCAGTCACCTCCCCCTCTTACTGGTCACATCTTCCATCAGGTCTCCTATCTGACCTACAAGGATCCCAGGCCCTGAGGTCACATCTGGATCCAGTGTGCCCCTTTCCCCCACCTGGCCACACCTCTTCCTTTCCCTGTCCTAAATAAATCCTAGCTGGGGATGGGTAGGCCCTAAACCAAGTGCTTTCTGCCATGCACTGCAGGGGGCCATGGGAGGGGCAGGCAATTCAGTAAATAAACTTCTTTTCCTGCCTGAATACTATGTGGTGTTCTCTACATCGGCAACCTAATTAAAC
Organism: Dipodomys ordii; assembly: GCF_000151885.1. NCBI lineage: Eukaryota > Metazoa > Chordata > Mammalia > Rodentia > Heteromyidae > Dipodomys > Dipodomys ordii. The sequence continues at coordinate 1,974,322 of NW_012267301.1, forward strand.
CTAGTTATTTAATTTCCCTTATACATAGGTACTGCATGCATATGGAGACAGACTGAGTCTAGTAAACAGAAACATGACTCGTGTTCAAATGCAATGACTTGTTTAAAACAGTAGGAATAGTTAAAATCATCCACTTTAAATTTGTAAGAATTGTTTTACACTCTTCATTTCTGTTTAAACTTCTGGATTATAGGTTAGAGAACCTGGACTCCTACCTATTAAGTGTCGTAGCCCCACAATCATAGACACTAACCAACATCCTGGAGGCATCTTGCTAAAAATGAGCCAGACTACTTTTATGTAGAAAGTCTGCTAAAAAAAATTTTTTTGTCTCAGAGTCAAGTTGAGTGAAACTCAACTATATCAGCCTGCATTTTTTTTTCTGATGCTGAGTCCCAATATTTGACTGCCTACTATTTTTGGTTCTCCATACAATTGGGGAACCATGACAACGGGGTCCATTTCCATGGCCATTAGACACATTGTCTCCATTAACTCTCATGCTTTATGTCTTTCACCTTGCTTGCAGCACAACCTCAGTAAGCGCCGTGTTTTGGACCTTTTGACTTGGTGTAGAATTAGCTTCAAGACAGCAGGTGATAGAAGTAGAAGTAAGAAGCCTGCCCATCTAATGTCCATACCTGTCTACCTTTTAACTGGACAGGAATTTACATTCTTGCCTTTGTTACCTGACTTCTCCTCTACCTTGTCACCAGATAGAGACATTTCTACCAACATTTTTCAGCCCCAAGCCCTTCTTCTTGCCATTTATTTGCTCTCTAGAATTTTTTTTCCAGCCCCTCAATGAGACTTTCTCCAGACTTCATCTAAGGACTCATGCCACCAAGGGACAGCTGCCGCTCACTGCCTTCTCTGGGAGGGAACATATTCCAGCCTTTTAACCCCAATGTCAACGCCTTGTCAGCAGGAAGTAGCCAGAGAGAATCCACACCCTATTTCATGATTATTAAAATGCTGGACTGTAAGGTCTGCTCCTGGATGGCTAGCAGACTCTACCCTCTTAGCAGCAAAGTCTCCGCCCAGTACCTGCGTTACCTAGGCAACTGGCACACCTGGAAGAGGTCACATCTGCATCTGCTGAGGTCACATCTGAATTTGATGTGGCCATACCTTTCTCCGCCCATACCCTAGATAAGGCCTAAACAAGACCCAGATACTCTTTTTCCCAGGTCTTTCCCAGGCCTTTTCCAGCCTCTTGAAAGGCCAATATGGCCTGGTGCCAGCAGGAATAATAAATATACCTACCCCTTACCTGAAAAAAAAAAAAAAGACAGCAGGTGAAAGACCTCTAAGCACAATCTCTTATTTCCAATTTGTTATAACATTTTCCCAAGTCGCAATATAGTAACCACTATTATTTTAAAGAAAAATGTGACTGGACAGATTTTGGTCCATATTGGTAAAGGTAAATGTGCTAGAATATCATTAAAGTTTGATGTCAAGCTATTGCATTTTCAGTCTTAAAGTCTAGCTTTTCTTCCTCAAAGTAACTTTTCAAACCTTTTTTTTTTGGCAAGGAGCAGAAGTGCTAATCCTAGGGCTTGAACTAGCAGCCCAGGTACTGTCCCTGAGCTTTTGTGCTCAAGGCTAGTGCTCTAGCACTTGAGCCACAGCTCCACTTCAACATTTTTGGTGGTTAATTGGAGATACGAGTGTCATGAAATTTTCCTGCCAAAATGGCTGAACCATGATACTCAGAACTCAGCCTCACGTTTAAAATCAAATTCTAATCAGTACTAAAAAATTACTTTTCTTAATCATTTAGATATGTACTAGAGCTTTAAAAAGTTTACATTTCTTGATCATTTGGATCATTATGGGGGTTCTAATCATTTTTAATTATTATTTTGAGGTTATATTGCATAGTTTTAAAATTATATATAATTATGTTAAATCATATATAATTGAATTATTTAATAAACTGCATATGAATCCATATATGTTAATCTATTAAATTATATATTGATAAATTATATACATAAATGTGTATATATAATTAAATTAGCCACTGTTTAATGCTAAATATTTATATTTTTGTAATTAAAAGTATGCTGGTATATCTATAGGATAATTTCTTAAAACTAGAATCACTGGTATAGAAGGTATATGTACACACACACACACACACACACACACTCACACACTCACACATATATTAAGGGAGTGCAGGGTTTTTTTTGTTATTTTTCTAACTAAAAGGACATAGATAGATAGTATACATAATTAAAGCTGAAAACTGCTGGGCACTGGTGGCTCATGCCTATAATTCTAGCTACTCTGAAGGCTGAGCTCTAAGGATTATAGTCCAAAACCAGCTCAGGAAGGAAAGTCCATGAGAGTCTTATCTCCAGTTTAGCCACCTAAAAACTGGAAGTGGAGTTGTGGTTCAAAGTGTAGAGCACTAGCCTTCAGCAAAAAAACCTCAGGGACAGTGCCAGGCCCTGAATTCAAGCCTTATGAATGCCAAGAAAAAAAAACACCAAAAACCTGAAAATAAAAAAGGTGAATAGTGAAAATATAACCAATTCTTCTTTTGATAAATGGTCACTATCAGCTTTCTTTGTCTTTATGAAGATGTTCTATACAAATATAAATGTGTGTCTACTTTAAGTAATTTCTCTTAATGGAGAATATTTATATTTTCTTGTTCACTTAGGAAATTGTGTACTCTTGATAAGATTGATTGAGTAAAGGATACCCTGCTTCTCACATTACCATTGACATTCAAAACAGATTTGTGTACTATTTCAGTGTGTGACGTACACCATCATTACCTTGAGTCCTATTACAAAAACTGTATTTCTGTGATTTTACTATAGAGGACTGTCCATAGATAGAGAATCTACACTGTTCTTACTTATTAGTTTTAAAATATGAATATATTTATACTAATTGCTCACTATCACAGAAACTACATTATCATGAAGTCTACTTTTCCATAATAAAAGAGTTAAGTATAGACACTTGCTTGCATAGCTAAGAACTGTATTTCATGCTGTTTCTTCTTATAAATATGATCCCTGAGAATTTAACAGTGGAAGTGATATGAATAAAGTTCTTTAATTGATGCTCTGCATTTCTGCTTATGCTAGTCTTGAGGTCTGAACTCAGGACCTGGACCTGTCCCTGATCTTTTGGGGTCAAGGCTAGCAATGAATCACTTGACCCACAGCTCTACTTCTGCCCTCTTGCTGGTTAATTGAAGATAAGAATCTATAGATTCACTCTGTGTGTGTGTGTGTGTGTGTGTGTGTGTGTGTGTGTGCTTTCCTGCCCAAGCTAGTTTTAAACGAGCCTCAGATCAGCCTCCTGAGTAGATAGGAGTACAGGCATGAGGCACCGGTGCCTCTCTAGAACATAGGTAAATGTTCAGGCTTTATATGTGCAGAGCTTGATGAGCAACAATGGTTTTGAATGATTTTACAAAGGAAAGATTTTCTACTAACCTGGATTGTTCCGCAGGCGGTTAATACATTAGGGGGAAGTGGGAGATCAGTTTATTAAAGAGCTTACACCATATACTTCAACTAACATGCCTTCACACCTGCCTCAGGGAACACCTTGAGAGTATTTCTCATTTTGTTAGGGCACAAAATGTGTATGGGAAATAATTTCATTCATTATGGGAGAAATTTCATTATGGAAGATAATTTCATTGTTTTGTACATGTTGGAAAATATCCTTATTTTACACTCTTACTTGATAGGAAATGAATTCCACTTGGAAAATAATTTTCTCTTAGAATTTTTCAGCTATTGCACTATTTTCCTTGTTCATTTTGATTGATGAGTATTTTCTTCCCTATTGGACCTCGTTCCTCTTTTTCAGTGAGCTTCTGAGTTTTCCCAACATTACATTTTAGTTTGGATTTCTTTTCATCCACTGAACTTGGCACTCAGTATGGATCTTTTAATCTTGAGAAATTTTCTTCATGCTTGATTTTGTCCTGATTTTTAAAATTCATTTGTTCAACATTGTAAGTTTTTTGGCATTAGTTCTTTTATTTTACTTTATTTTATTTTTTATTTTTATTTATTTTTTATTGTGAAAATACTGTACAGAGGGGTTACAATTAGATGGGCAAGATAATGAGTACATTTCTTATCAAGCATTGTAGCCTCCTCCTTTGTTTCCACTTCCCATCCCTTCCCCAACATTGTAAGCTTTTATTTATTGCTGAGTTCATGGATTGCTCTGATAAACTCCTTAATTTTTTCTTCTCTCATTCTTATCTATTTGTCCTTTTGATCTATCTTTTATGAAACATTCAATTAATTCTCCTACCATTCTGTGGAGGTTTTTCATCTCTGTTAGTGTTTTTTTAATTTCCAAGAGTAACTATTTTGTCCTTCCAAATCTTTCCTTGCTGTTTCTTGCCATATCTTCTCTCATTTCTGAAATTATATCACAATAGATAATTTACCAAAAATTTCCCCTCAATATAGTTTGTCTCCTTGTTAGTTTTGATTAACATCTTTCTTCCAATGTGAAGCTTTCTTCAGTTATGTGGAAATCTTTTCTGCTCACAGAGTGTAGTTAAATTTTTAAGTTAAACCTTTAAGTAGCTTTACAAAAGGCTCAATGTGTTAATTTGTACAATGCATCTTTATCAATGTTATCGCTTCCATCATTCTCCCCAATGATTGAATGCTCTCAAAATGAAAATGAGTCCAGCAGACTGACTTTAATAGTAGAATGGTATAGACACTATTGGCCACTGAACTCTTTTGAGAATTCTTCAAAATAAGCCAGATTGTTTTTATCTTTTCTCCACAGAAGACAGGATTTGACAGTTGAGTGGCCATTCATTTATTTCTTTCTTATTTAAAAAAGTTAATAGCTGTGTTTATTCTGTGACAGACAAACTGAAAGAGAGATGATTGTGCATTTGGTTCTCTTCAGAAAGGAGTAAATTTAGGTGTTTCATGCTACCATTTTTAACTTGAAACTAATGATTACTTTTAGAAGTCTTTCATTTTTTCTCTTTCATAAACACATCAGGTTTAACATTATTTATATTTCCATATATATATATATATATATATATATATATATATTCTTAGGAAGAGATAAATGCAGTTTTATTAGCTGTTGGGGAATATGAAGAAATAGTGTTTGATTTAGGGAATTATGAGCATATAACTCTGAAGAATTATATGAATGAGGATGCTAAAATCTTAATGAATCTCTAATATCAGTTCTGGAATCTATTGTCTAGTATACTATTCATTTAAAAGAATCAAGTTTAGACTAAGCATGTAGCTGAGATTTAAAAAACTAAAAGGCTGACAGTAAACTAATGAAATATAAAAGCACATTTACAAGTTGAGGGAAGGAAAGTAGGAGGAAAAATAAGGGAAGGAGTAACAAGTTTGACAAGAAATATACTTAATACTTTA
>NW_012267301.1:1980262-1989562 GCF_000151885.1 Dipodomys ordii
GGGCCTGGATTACTTCACTTAATATAATTTTTTCCAACTCTTCTTGATCCATTCATCTACTGAGGGGCATCTGAGTTGGTTCCATATTTTAGCTATGGTAAATAATGCACAAACAAGACCATACTAAAGCTACCAGCACAACTATGTTTAATAAAAAATTTTAAAAAGACCTCTGTTCTTGCTAATTGGCTTACTAGGAATCTTCTGGTGTGCACTCAAGTAAGGAAGAACCCTAGCTTTGTCTTCTAGTGCTTTTGCCTCAACTTTGCCCAAGAAGTAGTGTTCACACAACTTGCTTCACAGAACTATTTAACTACATATCACATTCACTGATTCCTTAGTCATGCAGACAAACTCTCTGTATCTCCATATAACTCCCCCTGAAAGGTTTCCATAGATTTGAGAATTATCTAACCATGTAAATCCCATTAAGAATTCTAAGAGGTGGCGTGGTTGTAATTATTATAACTCTGATCCAATTTAATCAGCTGACCAATGACGTGTCAAATCCAACAGCGATTTAACCTTGCTCCCTCTGTATTTGAGATGCTCCTTGGGAATCACTCACATCTGCCAGGGCAGAGGAAGACTGAGTGAATCAAATTCTAGCTTTCAAGCCAGCCATTCTCACAGAAATGCTGGTGGGGCTTCTGACATTTACAGGGTGTTAGCTGCTGGCATATTGGAAGAAGGGCTTTGGGAGCATTTCTGTGTACAAAAAAAGCCTAACACTTGTTCCATTTCATTTGGGTCCAGCGTGGTCAAGTGTCAATGGAGCATGGTTCATCGGGATGAAACTCGTTTGAAAGCTGAATTCATGATCCACATGGCCATTCAATAAGACCCATCAGAATCCATCCTGTGTCTGCAGTCCCCTGCTTGTGTCATTTCAGAAGCATTGGCTATGTGGATCCTGAGCTGAAAATAAACTTCACTTCCACAAGACTGTTTTAAGATCCTAGTGCATTTTGATTAGGTATTTAGACACAAATAAATCATGCCACTCAAAGAAAGGTGTTTATTTGCTTATTACCATAAAATTCGATATCTTAATAGTGTGGTATTTCAACACAGACATAAATCATGAATCAATTAAATCGAAGTAATTGGCATGTCCCTTTCCTTCACATTTATTTAGACTAGGACTCTGCAAGCTCCTCGATGCTAGATATTCAGTAAAATAAAAAAAATAGCTTCTAACATATGAGAGAGAACATGCAATTGTTGTCTTTTGGTGCCTGGCTTATCTCATTTAATGTTTTGTAACTCCATTTTTTTTTTGCTACAAAGTAGAGGATTCACTGGAAACATTTTTTATTGTGAAAATATTGTAGAGAAGGGTTACAATTACATGGGCAATGAGTGCATTTCTTATCAAGCATTGTTGCCTCCTCCTTTGTTTCCCCTTATCATCCCTGCCCTCCCATCTCCCCCGCCCCAAAGTTGTAAAGTTTATTTTTGACATAACATCTTATACATCTCATTGTTGCAATGGGTCTACCTGTTTCCCTACTTAAACCATTTGTTTTATCCTTCCCCTCCACAAATTATATCAACATCAAATACAGTGAAATCAGGGGTTATACCGGGGGGAGAAACATTTTACTGTCAGTCCAATCAAATACTGAAGGTTTCACCTTCTTTCCTTTATTTCACTATGAAACATTCTTTATTCACACTAAGACTAAATCCTATACCATTTAAATTCTTGGCTGAGCACAGTGGCTTTTATTACTCAGGAGACAAGGGAACACAGTTTAATGATTGAGGTGCAGATCATTCTTCCAGGTCAACCAGGAATAATAATACAGATCAAGATGTATTATATACCTACACTGCTTTGCTATATAGCAAAAAAAAAAATTTAAGAAAAATGATGGAAAGGGTAGGTTGGGAGAAAAAGGACAACATTGATCAAGATGCACTATATTCATAAACTGCTTTGTTGAAGGGAAACTCCTTTGTATAACTACTTAAAGATAATAAAATATATTTTAGAAAAGTAAAAACTAAAGGGTGGGGCATGTAGGGGAGGCCCGTTGTGTGGCATAGAAGATATACTATCTGCATAACAATCAGGAGGCTCTGAATTTAAAAAAAACTCCTTATCACCAACAAAATGCTTGTAATTATTTCTAATACTTAAAAAAGTATTCTGTAGCACACACCAAGTAGATCACAAAGTGACCAATACCATTAAGTCTATTGACTCATTTGGGCTACTAAAACAAAACAAAAAAATACCATAATTTAGATGGTTTATTAAGCGCAGACATTTTTTTCTCACAGTTTGGAAGTTGGATAGTCCAATATTAAGGTAATTTCAGTGTTTAGGAAGCCTGTATTCTGACTCATATGATGACATTTTACTGTGTCTTCACAGGCAAAAGGAAGAGCCAGCCTTCTGTGGTCTATTTGGTAAAAGCTCTAATCCTGATCTCAAGGGCTCAGTCCTCAAGATCCAATAACCTTCAAAAGGTCCCACCTGCTGGGACTATGGCTTAAGGTTTAGGATTCATCATATGAATGTGGGAGGTATGTCACAAACACTCACCCTAGAGTTCTAACTAAAGTTCATGATGTCTCTGTAGCTTATACAAGGACAATTTGCAAGAAAAGTACAGTATTCAACTTGGTTTAAATTATCCTTTTCTTTCTTTATGGCCATATTATCTGTTTGGTATATAAATAAAATCAGCACTATTGGCTTAATCTTATATTTTAATATTTTAGAATGACCATGGCTTAAAATTAAAAAAAAAAAAACCCAGCTGGGTTCAATGGCTCACACTTGTAATACCAGGTACTCAGAAAGAGAAGCGTAGGAGCCAGCTCAGAGGTAAAATAACACCAGAACCCATCTCAACCAATAAAAGCTGGGCATGGTAGTATATGTCTGTCATCTCAAATAAACAGGAGTCATAAATAGGAGGACTGTGGTCCTGGTAAGTCTGGGCATAGACACCAGACCCTCTTTGAAAAATACCTACAGCAAAAAGGGCGATGGGTTTGGCTCAAGTGGTAAAGTGCCTGCTTAGCAAATGCAAGTCCCTAACTTCAAACTCCACAATGCCAAAGAAAAAAGAAACGAATAGAGAAAAAGAAAAGGAAATAATATACTCAGATCAGAGAACTGCTAAGTCTGTTCTTATGTTATTTTGTACTTTTTCCCTCTACTATTATACCTTCCCATATAGATAATCAAATAACCAGATGCAGTTTATATTACTTTTTCAAATATATACAAACACATATAAACAAATACATTGTATATCTTATATATTTATAATAATATAAATTCCATTACATATAAATTGTACACATTCTAAGTGTATATAAATTGTAATAGCTATGTACATATATTATGTATATTATGTACATTATATACATCTTTCTGCATCCAAAAGTGGAATAACATTTATTTGAAACTGCAACTACATTTTTTGAAACCTAAGCTGTAAGTGAAATCACCGACCTTTTATCTAACAGTTTGATGTTTTCAGTGCTTTACTATTACAGTCTTCTAATACAGTATGAAGTACAGATGGAGACATTGTTCCAGCCTAGCAATAGGAAAATAACTTCGGACTTCTCTTTGAGTTCATGTGTTTGTTAAACCTTTCCCCATTCTATTAATTTTAGGATTGCTGAATTATTTTATTTGAAGAATCTTCTGCATACAACATAGAGTTGTCTTTGTCTGAGGAAATTTCGATGTTTTTGATTAAGCACTGAAGCTATGGTTATTTTGTGTTGACAATTGCTTGAGTTAAAGGATTGACAATTCTGTGTAGAAACTTCATCTTGCTATATTACACTATTTCTTTTCTGAGATAAATATGGGGTTGACTTTAACTGATTCAAAATGCAAAATGACTTTTTTAAGTTTTCATTTTGAGGGAAGATAAGTACCATGAAAGAATGGAAAAAAATTAAAACATGTTTCCTTAATTTAAGTATGACTACATCAAAGGCTTAAAATAAAGACAAAGCTTAGCCAGGAGCTGATGGCTCACTCTTTTAATCCTAACTACTCAGGAAGCTGAAATCTGAGTTTCATGGTTTGAAGCTAGCCTTGGCAGGAAAGTCCATGTGGCTCTCTTATGTCCAATTTACTGACAAGAAAAACCAGAAATGGAGTTATGGTTTAGGTGGTAGTGTGCTAGCATTGATAGCACACTATGTTCAAGCCTCAGGACCCACACAATAACAACAACAACAATAATAATAATGGCAAATTTCAAAAAACCAAAACTACATAGGAATTGAAATATCAAGGATCTATTTTTCATATTTCCAACCTTCTATTGGTAAATTATTGGGAAGTTGCTTATTGTCTGGTGGCTCAGTTTCCTTATTAAGAAACTGTAAGATTAACTGGGGTTTTTTGTCTGTACTACAATTTGAACTCAAGGCTTTTACTTGCTTGACTTACTTGCTTGTCGGGTACTCTGTCACTTGAACCATGTCTTCAGCACTGGTAATGGAGCTTGAACTGAGGGCCATGGCACTCCCTTACCATTTCTTTTCCTCAATGCTGCCTCTGAACCATTGAGCCACACCTCCACTTCTGGCTTTTTATTGGCACTTTGGAGATCCAAGACACTCAGATTTTATTTGTCCTGGCTGGCTTTGAATCATGGTCCTTAGGTCTCCGCTTCCTGAGTAATGAGGATTTCAGATGGGAGCTTCCAGTGCCCAGCTTTTCCTTAGACATTTGCTGCTTACTGTGGAGGTGGAGTTGTTAGACTTTGCCACCCACATGACTATTAGTATCTTCTAGATTTCAGCACCCTGCCATAGCTGGGATTACAGGTATGAACTACCAGTGTCTGGTGCTACTTAACCTCTTGCTTGAAATTTTTGTATGCATCAAAATTCTGCCTCCACATTTCATCTTTCATAATGCTTTATTTATCAAAACATTTTAGTATGCTATTTGTTTTGTAGGTCTCTAATGGAAATCTTTTGCTTTTATGTATTTTAAAAATGAAATATTTTAATAAGCTATTTGATCTGCATGGCTTTACTTACAGTACTCTGTCCTATGACTCCTCTAAACTGTAATTTTTGTTTTTAGCTTTTCCTGTGTATGCATATGTGTTTGACTCCATACTTCCAAATAATACAAACATATCCATTTTGCTCATTATTTTGAATTAACTATGTTTGGAAAGTTTGTGTTTGTATTACCTACAACATGTATGAATGTTATTTGTGTAGTTATGGTTAGTCAACAACATAGAATGAAATCATGATGAATCATGAGAGTGAATCAGAATCAAACATCATCTTCCTTTTCTTTCTGACAGATAAGTTATAGTGTTTTGATTCTTCCCAATTGTAACATTAAACAATATGCCTTCTTTTTCATTGTTGTTTTGCCAACTCTAGCCATACTCAAACTAATTCTTTATTGTTTTATCATCCCTCTCCTCCCCCTTGCTCCTTGCATTCTCTGCTGCTTTCATCCCTGACTGGTATGCATGGGGTTATGGTTGGTACAACTGACATTATGTCCATAACCATAATAAGTCACTTATCAAAAACTTATGAGCAAAGACAAAACTTAACAAATGATCCCCAAGTATCAGTACTTGCATTATGTGTCATTTTATATCGACAATGTGTTCCAACTGCATTCTTTTTCTGGGTTCTGTATACTAGCTTTGTTTCACACGGGAGCACATTCCTAAGAAAATGGTTAAATTCACTGTTATAATTTAAAATTTATAACTTCTCTAGCTTGATTCATTTTTGGATTTCAAGTTTCTCTTGTTTTCTTGGTTAATTCTATTGTCTTCTTCAAATAGTATACCAAAGGGTATCAATGGGTACAATGCCTCTAGATCAGAGTCATCCTTTCTGTCATCCCCTTCACCTCACCTATCTTATCCCACCTACCTTCCCAAGTTTCCTACTTCAGTTTTCATGTGTGTACACTGGATATTGTGGCCATATTGTTATCAACAGAAATAAGTTCATCATTCCCCCAAATACCTTCCAGCTTCTTTTGTGAATTATCCACTATTTGATTTTGTTGCATTCTTCTTGGAAACATTTTTTAAGGAACTACAATATCTCTCCCAACTTAGACCTACACAAGGATAGTTTTCAGCAAATGCACACAGTATACATTCATCTGTTTTTTGTTTTTTGTTTTTTTGGTCAGTTGTGGGGCTTGAACTCTGGGCTTAGGCGCTGTCCCTGTGCTCTTCAGCTCAAGGCTAGCACTCTACCACTTGAGCCACAGCACTACTTCTGGTTTTTTAGTGGTTTATTGTAGATAAAAATCTCAGTGACTTTCCTGCCTGGGCACCGCGATCCTCAGATCTCAGCCTTCTGAGTGGCTAGGATTACTGGTGTGAGCCACCGGCACCCAACTCATTCATCTGTTTTTAAACAAAATATTTCTGAAATAGAAAGAAAATATTATAATAGCATATGTAGTAGGGTAATATTAATTAGTAACATAAGTTTGCAAATGAAAACAGTGAACAAATCATATTGGCCAAGTATAAGCACTCTTCTTTCCATCTTATACTGTAGAACATCTGCCACATCTACCACATATTTGTTATATTTTTATTAACTTAGTTACTAATTTAGGGGGGTTATCATTCAATTTTTATTCTGAAGTATTTTATTATTTAATTGATACTCTCCTTCTGTATCTTATCTTGTTTGCCTCTTGTGGATTTCCTAAGGGAAGGATGCTTTACTTCACAATCCTTCCACTTCTTTCAAAATTTTCTTCCACTTGCCGAGAAATATCTTCCACTTACTCATTGCTCTGTTTTATTGATTATTTGGAAAAACATTAGTTTTAATCAATAAGCATTATGCATTCATTCTTTGTTCCGTTTTGAGTCACTCTATGAAATTTTTATGAATAAAACACTTAACCTTCATATGTTGCTTGATGTTGTGTTTTCTTTGTCATTTTTTTCATTTATTGTTGCTGTTTTCTTTTGAGAGTTTTGTTGTGTTTTTTTTGCCGGTTGTGGGGGCCTGAACTCTGGGCCTGGGTGCTGTCTCTTGGCTCTTCAGCTCAAGGCTAGTGCTCTACCACTTGAGCCATAGCGCCACTTCCGGCTTTTTCTGCTTATGTGGTGCTGAGGAATCGAACCCAGGGCCTCAGGCATGCAAGGCAAGCGCTCTACCACTGAGCCACCTTCCCAGCCCTGTTGCTGTTTTCTTTTGTTTCAGGCTTTTCTAGAAAATCTGATATTCTTAAATGAGGCAGAGAGGTCTTGATTAAGCCACAGGTCTTGCCAAGTCCTGTACTCTTAGATGGCTGGGAACTGGGAACTCCAGGAGCTTAAACATATGCACCAGTACACATGCTTGCTGTCCTGCTTTCCAAGATAAGTACACAGATTACTGAGAGAAAAACTTAGCATTTTACCTACCATCTATCAATTTACCTACTTGTCTATTATTATCTATCTGCCTTACCTGTTATCTATCATGGGTCTGTCTCTCATTGTCTATCTATGGATACATCATGTATCTATCATTGATTTATTTATCTCTCTATCTATCTCTACCTATCTACCTCTCTGTCTTCCTGCTTGGTATCTCTCTACCTATTGTCTATCATTATTATGTGCCTACCATTTGTCTATTATCTATCATAATCACCTATCTACATTCATTACTTTAGATGCTTATAATTGTTTTTGTCATCATTATTTCTTTGGATATTTTAACACTACAAAAATTAAAAGTACAAGAAATAAAATAATGATGCCATATGTTAACTGTTCATCATATATAGATATGATTTTTCTGTCTATAACCCTATTTCTCATTCCTCACATAACCCAACCATGTAGGGTTTGAGACAAAGCCCTTCAACCCCAGTTTTCTCTTTCAATATTAAGTATTTTTCCTCTGTTTAAAGCTTTCTAGCAATGTACTAAAATCCCTGACTCCATTATTGGCTCTCTCTCGTCCTCTCTGAATGTGCTTTTTAATCTTTATGGGATCTTAGGACAGATGAGAAACTGAAGTATGTCCTCATTTGGCTCTCTATAATGTGAATTCTTATGGCCTGTAGAGCAAAGTTCTTCTTTTCATCAAAGTACTCATGGTAACTCCTATCAACCTCATCATCTAGTGTATATTTGCATCCTTTGTGTTTGAGGCACAGCGTTCTGGTCAGAGTTCTCTAAGTAGTTTCTACACATTGACGCACACATATATATTCATATATACACATACATATATATACATATATATATACATATATATGTATATATACATATATGTGTGTTATTCTTTCACATTATTGTGTTATTTCCACTGTATTTGTTTACTCAAAACTTATTCATACATTTTTATGTGGACAGTTCTCTCTTACTAGAACCATTAGGCCTGTGTGTGTGTGTGTGTGTGTGTGTGTGTGTGTGTGTGTGTGTGTTAGTACTGGGACTTGAACTCAGGGTATCAATTCATTCTGTTAAATTTTTCTGCCCAGGGCTGGAGCTTTATTCCTTGAAGCACAGCTCCACAGTCAGCTTTTTGCTAGTTAATTGGAGATAAAAGTCTCACAGCTATCCAGACTAGATTTGAACTGTGATCTGCAGATCTCAGCCTCCTGGGTTGGTTTTACAGGCATGATCTTCTGGTTCTTACAACAAGTGTGAAACTGAAAGTCAGTATACTAAGTGGACTAAATCAGCCAACAGAAAGAAATGTATCATGGTCTCTCATTCATAAGAAGGGTTTATGAAGACATTGACCAAAGAAACAAAATCTTGGCTTGACAGGAAGAAATCTGCTGTACAAAATGGAGATTATAGTCGATAGCAAGGCATTGTATTCTTTAAAATTATGTTTTGGGTAGTAATGGAATTTAAACTCAGAGCTTTGTCTTGCTGGACAGGTATTCAACCATTTTAACCATTTATGTCCTCAGCCATATTACATTTTTAATTTTCACTTTACTTTTCTGTGGGGAGCCGGTGCGAATGCCATGGCAAGGCACCGCCCACTTCCTTGCAGTTTTGAGGTAACTCCATATTAGGCAGTGCTTGGCAGGACGATGGGTCCTGGGCTTTGCGCATGCGCGAGCCACGTAGAGTCCCCAGCCAATCCCATGGCACCTGGTGACGGCATAAGGCAGACGACCAATGGGACAACGACAGTGTTCCTATTCCCTATATAAGCGGCCATGTTTTGTGTACACGCGCTCTTGTGCTCAAGCTCTCCCATCAATTCAAAGGCTCTCCAATAAAGCGTGATCTGAAAAGACTCCTGGTGTGGTGGTCGTTCTTCCTCGCTGGCCGAGAAGGC
>NW_012267301.1:1990087-1995797 GCF_000151885.1 Dipodomys ordii
TGGGTTGATGCCCAAGATCCCACCTCTGCAAAAAAGGCATCGGACGGGCCTGGTCATCACTGGGGAAGGCGCCCCTCAGGCGAAGACCAGTGCAAGGTCCTCTCATTAATGTTTTAGACAGAGGCCCAACCTCTACTCTTACCTGTTGCCAAAAAACAAAAAGGGGGAACTGTGGGGAGCCGGCGCGAACACCATGGCAAGGCGCCGCCCACTTGCTTGCAGTTTTGAGGTAACTCCATATTAGGCAGTGCTTGGCAGGATGGTGGGTCCTGGGCTTTGCGCATGCGCAAGCCACGTAGAGTCCCCAGCCAATCCCGTGGCACCTGGTGACGGCGAAAGGCAGACGACCAATGGGAAAACGACAGTGTTCCTATTCCCTATATAAGCGGCCATGTTTTGTGTACACGCGCTCTTGCGCTCAAGCTCTCCCATCAATTCAAAGGCTCTCCAATAAAGCGTGATCTGAGAAGACTCCTGGTGTGGTGGTCGTCCTTCCTCGCTGGCCGAGAAGGCGTTCGCCACACTTTTCCTCTTAGACCGTTGGTTAAGTGTTTTTTTAAGTTTTGTTCCCTAAAGGCTTCCTTCCCTTCTTCCACATTTTCACAAGGAGGAATGATATTTGAATAGTAATTATTGTGAAGTGATTTTATGTCTTAACTTTTATTTCCTAGAATATGTTGATGCAAATTTTTTTCTCTTCTTCCTCCTTTGAAGTTGTGTATAATTTTAGGCTTCTGGTGTCTTGAAAATCAGGTTAGGGGCTGGGAATGTGGCTTAGTGGTAAAGTGCTAGCATGCATGAAGTACTGGGTTCAATTCCTCAGTACCACATAAGCAGAAAAAGCCAGAAGTGGTGCTGTAACTCAAGTGGTAGAGTGCTAGCCTTGAGCAAAAAAAGTTCAGGGACAGTGTCCAGCGCCTTAGTTCAAGCCCCAGGACTGTAAAACAAAAAAAGAAAATTAGGTGTTACTCTCTCTATAGATAGATAGATAGAAATACAAATATAGATAGAGATATGTATATAAAGATATATACATGTAATTTATGACTTTTGAAAACTTGGAGCACTAAAAAAGAATATGCGAGATGTTAGAATAATTATGGAACAAGAATGGCATTTTTATTCAAATTCTAATGCCATTAGGCTCAGAAGTTTGAATTATATTCACAACTCTAAATGGCATTAAAAACTGTAAAGAAGATATGTAAGTAAAAATTTTTTATATTTTTTTATTTTATTGTTAAGACACTGTACAGAGGGGTTACAGTTACATGAGTAAGGCAATGAGTACATTACTTTTCTATTATTGTTACCCCTCTCTTCCTTGTTGTCCTACTATCCCTTCCCTCCCACATCACCCACCCTCCTCCCCCATCCCTTCCCCTACCCCCCCCAAAGTTGTAAAGTTCATTTCCAATATACTGTCCTGTTGGCATCTTTGTTGCATGGGTCATCCTGTGTCTTTATTTCAGTGTTTTGTTATTCCCTTTCTCCTTCCAAGATCAGACATAAATACAAGATGCAGGGTATCAAAATAAAGTATAGGCTGGGAAGGTGGCTCAGTGGTAGAGCACTTGCCTTGCATGCATGAGGCCCTGGGTTTGATTCCTCAGCACCACATAGCAAAAAGAAAAAAAAAGCCAGAAGTGGCACTGTGGATCAAGTGGTAGAGTGCTAGCCTTGAGCTGAAGAGCTGAGGGACAGCGTCCAGGCCCAGAGTTCAGGCCCCACGACTGGACCCCCCCGCCAAAAAAAAAGAAAGTCAAAATAAAAGTATAGTGACAACAGGGGATATGCCATAGAGGAAAGAACATACAAAGGAAACGAAAAAATAAAATTGCGTGGTACATTTAAAGCAATAACAAAAAAGACAGTCCTCTTGTGTCCATAACTTGGGGTTCATTTCACTTAGCTTCATCTTATACGGTCATTTGTACACGTCATACCAATACTCCTCCAACTCTTCAATGAAATTGAAAGAGAAAGTTCACTACCAAACTCCTTCTATGAAGCTGTCATAATAACCCTCATCTCAAAACCAGACAGGGACTCATCAAAGAAAGAGAACTATGGACCCATTTCTTTGATGAACATCGATACAAAACTTCTCAACAAAATTTTGGCCAATCAACTTCAACAAGTCATCAAAAGAATCATACACCACGATCAAACAGCATTCATTCCAGGGATGCAAAACTGGTTTAATATACGCAAATCAATTAATGTAATACATCACATCAACAAGAGCAAGGACAAGACCACATGATTATCTCAATCGATGCAGAAAGAGCATTTCACAAGATCCAATATTGCTTTATAGTGAAACCTCTGGAGAAACTAGGAATCAACGGAACATTCCTCAATATAATAAAGGCTGTGTATGACAACCCTACAGCCAGCAGTACACTTGATGGTGAAAAGCGAAAATCATTTCCTCTCAACTCAGGAATGAGACAAGGATGTCCACTCTCTCTACTCCTCTACAATTTAGTATTAGAATGCCTAGCTACAGCAATAAGACAAGATGCAAACAAAAAGGGGATCCAAATAGGGAAGGATTAAATAATACTCTCCCTCTTTGCAGATGACATGATCTTGTATTTAAAGCATCCTATGGATTCCACTCCCAAATTACTCAAGCTGATTTGAAACTTTGTCAAAGTATCAGGGTATAAAATTAACCCTCAAAAATTAATGGCTTTCCTGTATTCCAATAATTAGAAGAGAGCAGCTGAAATCAGGAAAGCAACTCCATTTGAAATAGCCTCACAAAAAAAAAAAATACCTAGGAGTAAACTTAACTAAAGAAGTGAAGGGCCTCTATGATAAAAACTTTAAAAACTAGAAAAAGGAAATTAAAGCAGAACTTAGGGAGTGGGAAAACCTCCCATGCTCCTGATTGGGAGGATTAACATCGTGAAACTTCTTTTATTGTGAAAATACCATACAGAGGGGTTACAATTACATAGGCAAGATAACGAGTACATTTCTTATCAAGCATTGTTGCCTCCTCCTTTGTTTCTCCTTCCCATTCCTTCCCATCTCCCCCCAATTCTGCCAAAGGCTATCTACAAATTCAATGCAATCCCCATCAATACCCAACCTCATTCTTCAATGAAATAGAAGAACAATCTAAAAGTTCAAATGGAACAATAAAAGACCCCAAATAGCAAAAATAATCTTTAACAGAAAGAACAGTGCTGGAGGAATAAAAATTACAGACTTCAAACTCTACTACAAAGCCATAGTAATCAAAACAGCTTGGTACTGGCACAAGAATAGAACTGAAGACCCAGAAATGAGCCCACAGACCTATAGCCACCTAGTCTTCCATAAGGGGGCTAAAAAAATAGAATGGAAGAAGGCCTGTTCAGTAAATGGTGCTGGAAAAATTGGTTAAACACCTGTAAGTAAAAATTCTAATAAATTATATTAATATTCTATATATACCTTTTAAATTTTCATGGAAAGGCATATGTATTAAAATAATGATCCTCAAGAGTAATTTGCTACATATTTTCTAGTTCTGTTTACATTAATCAGTCTCTCTATTTGACAATAAAATAGTTATCACAGAACCACCTACCTAAATACTGAATAATATACCCCAAGACAGGGACACAAGTAGTTTTTTCTTTCTTGCTAGTGTTTTTAATGTACATGCAATGTACTATATGATTCTTTTGTTTCTTTTGTATGTTCTTTCCCCACGATGTAAGCCCTGTTTTCCCTGGGTTTGATGCCAGTGTTCAGCACCTTGTATATACATTTTTATAATTTGGGGAGGGGAAGGGATATTGGCGAACGCTTAAATGGGGATGCAGGCTGACCCATTGTGACGAGTACAGGACACTATGTTGAAAAGGAACTTTACAATGTCGTGGGGGGGGGGTGGGCGGGAGGAGTTGTAAAGGTGGGGAGGGAAGTGATGGTAGGGGGAAAACAAAGGAGGAGGTAACAATGCTCCCTACAAAATGTACTCATTATCCTACTCATGTAACTGTACAACATTGTTACAATAAATATATTAAAAAAGTACATATTTCAGCAGGCCTAGCATAATGGTAGATAGAGTTCATTATTATTATTATTATTACATACTTGTATTCAAATATTACTCTTTGGTTCCCATCCACCATTCAGTTGATGGCATCATTTTTTGATGTTGCAACAAATTAAAAAGGTGTAAACACACACACACACACACACACACACACACACATCTATTAGCTAAGAAACTGACTTCATGACTCCTCAATTCCCAGAGAATGTAAACAGGAAAATGTAAAACAGAGAAATGCCATCATTTGTGGGCTTCCATGCCTCTGGGCCCACCACAGCTGATCAAAGGTCACTGTACAGAACACATATCAAAATTCCAACTGGTATCTTCTCATAGCTTCCTAAGCAGAAACAGTTTGCTATTTCAGTTGTGCCACAAATTCAATGCCCTGCAGTAATCTGAGATAATTTCCTTGTATTTTCCCCCCACTCAATTTATCATTTAGGACTGAGTAGATGGATGAATCATTTCCTGAATGTCCAGTCAAGTTGAAAACCATGTCATGTATGAGATTACTTCTCCACTAATAGTGGAACTCTCTGTCCATAAAAGATAACACTTTGCTACTTGGGATCATGATTGCTGTGCCAGATGATAGCTGCACTATGAGCAGCAGCATCCAGTAGATCTATCATCCAAACCTCTGAAGGAACAGGAACACTTTTTACCCTGAAAGTCTGTTAAGATTCAAGAGAGAAAGATACATTTCTCCCAAAGCAGGATGAGGTCTGTTTGTCTGCCATACAGTGAACATTTGCCATTTTAAAAAGTTGCTAAAGAACTCATAGTGAGGATGCTGCAAGTAAGAGAAAAAGCACTAGCAAGAAACAATGCCTTTACATGGTAACATTCAAATTTCTCTCCATAGAGGGTATAGAGAATCAACTGCTACTGTTCCTTTTTCTTCTTTGCTTCTGGGTTGAAAACAATTACAGATTTAGCTTAGAACCTTGGTATGTTTGACTTGTTATGCTCTTGTGTGCAGATTCAGGCATACAGAACTAAGTCCTGGTGATTAAGTGTTATTAAGTATTCAACCTTAAAGCGAGTCTCTAGATATATCCCAAGCTGAGAGTTGATTTTTATTGCGCAATTGTTCTGGTTACATCATGTTTCAAGGAAATAGAAGAGGCAATCTAAAAATTCATATGGAACAATAAAAGACCCCGAATAGCAAAAACGATCCTCAACAGAAAGAACAGTGCTGGAGGAATATTAATACCAAATTTCAATCTCTACTACAAAGCCATAGTAATCAAAACAGCTTGGTACTGACACAAGAACAGACCTCAGGACCAATGGAATAGAATTGAAAACCCAGAAATGAACCCAAAGACCTATAGCCATCTAGTCTTTGATAAGGAAGCTAAAAAAATAGAATGGAAGAAAGAAGCCTCTTCAATAAATGGTGCTGGCAAAATTGGTTAACTACTTGTAGAAAACTAAAGCTAGCTCCTTACATATCACCCTGCACCAGAATCAACTCCAAATGGATCAAAGACCTAGGAGTCAAAGCAGACACTCTGAAAACATTACAGGATGGAATAGGAGAAACCCTAGGTCTCCTTGGCATAGGCCAAAATTTTCATAATAGAGAACTAGAAACACAACAAATCAAAGAAAGGCTGGACAAATGGGATTGCATGA
>NW_012267301.1:1996751-2013196 GCF_000151885.1 Dipodomys ordii
TCATTTAAGGATTCAGGTGGACTTGTTGCAACAATGAGAAGTACAAATTGTCATGTCAAAAAGGAGCTTTACAATGTCAGTGGGGAGGGGGGTGGAAGGATTGGGAGGGGGAGGAGGGAGGCTGGGAAGGGAGGTGAGGGGTAAACAAAGGAGGAGGCTGCAATGTTTGGTAAGAAATGTATGCATTATCTTGACCATGTAATTGTAACCCCTCTGTACAGTATGTTCACAAATAAAATAAAATTAAAAATAAAATAAAAATTAAAAAAACATAGGTCCAATGGTTTCCCTTATTTGCAATAACTAGTATATGTCTGAGTCAAGCAGAAAAAGTCAGATAAGGTGATGTTAGGGAAATGAACCCTAAGATATGTATTCAAATTTTTTTTTCTTTCGTGCGATTGTTTCTAACACATTTATAAGATTATTTAATTGTTGCTTTGTATGGCCCTTCCCCATGGTATAACCCTTCCTTTCATTGTATTTAATGTTGTTATAATTTGTGGAGGGGATGGGAAAAAACAAATTGTTTAAATAGGGATACAGGTGGACCCATTGTAACAATGAGAGGTACAAGTTGTTATGTTGAAAACAAACTTTACAACTTTGGTGGGGTGGGAGAGGAGGATTGGGTACGGGGGGCGGGAGGAGGATGGTATGGGAAGAGGAAACAAAGGAGGAGGCTACAATGCTTGATAAGAAATGTACTCATTATTTTACCCATGTAATTGTAACCTCTCTGTATAGTATTTTCACAATTAAAAAAAAAAAGCTGAGGGAGCAAAAAAAAAAATTCCGGTTACAATTTCCAGGTTCAACGTTGAGCCTCCAACAATCATATGATATCCTACACAAAAGAGCCATTCAAGCTGATCCGGATACCCATATTGGCACTGTGATGGTCCTAGCTTTATTCACACCTGTGTGTTCCTTGAACCCCAGGCCCATCTGACTGCATTGATGTTTTTGAAGAAGTTGAGGCCACAATGCCCAAGTTTCCCATCAGGCTATCTCTTCTTTTCCTGTAGTTATGACATAGTGCTTCTCATTTGCTGCTCCAGGATATGCCTGTTAATGAATCCAAGGGTCCACATAGAAATGACTTCTGCCTTTTTTGTAATTGTTGTTTCTTTTATAAAGGCAACTTCTTACAGAACTCTGCCTGAGACATGAATATAATCCAAAGTGTTTACTTGATATTTTAAACCTCAGTCTTGAAGTTACTGCAACGTTAAGCATGACAAAGATATCTATTGCTTGAAGGTTCATGATGTGAAAGAAGAATCATATATTTTGATAGATTTCTGTAATGTTTTTAGTAATAGATAAGTATATCAATGTATGTCAGACTTTAAAGCATTACATTCAAATGATAAGCTTTCGAAGATTATGCTGTCATTATGCTTATAATAACATATATAATTAATAACTATAACAATCTCTAGTATATTTTTAATACAGGTGGCTCAAATAAACCATTTTGTGCAACAATTCCATCCCATTTACTATATTATTTCTCTCTGTGTTTTCCTATGCTAAGAATTATAAATATCCAGGGATATCTGTGTTACCCAAATTTATGGAATACTGACTGTTCTACCTCTAATCCTATACTTATTCAACATGTTTGATAAACTATAGCTATGACTATCAGGGATTTAGCTTCCACAAAAGTAAGACCATTTTCAAAGTGCTCTATTTGAAAGGATAAGCAAAATATTGTTTGTAAATCTTTTTATTTTGGAGTAGGAATTAAAGATGAAACCACCTAAGTGACCTCTGTTTATATTAAGCTGCCAAAATTGTTTGCTTGTTCTCAGGTACAGGTATACGTGTTTATATATTCTTCTAATATAAAGCCAGTATCACCTAGCTGTGTTAAATAAATACCTGGTCTGTCTCCATTACTGACTTCCCAGAATGAAACATAAGCACGTACATAAATAGTCAGTGTTTATACACAGAATTAATTCACAAAAAATCTCTATGAATTAATGCCTTATATAGATGTTCTGAATTTAAAGATTGGGTGACTTATGTAACACCCAAAAATATTAGATCCGGTTAAATATTAGTCATTTATCAACTATATTATGCTTATTTTTCTTTCCAGTCTTAAGAACAAATAATTTAGTATTATATTTTTATTCCAACTTCTCTATAATAGATTTTCTAGGACATGTAGTTTATTTCCACATAATATGATCTCTTTCACCAGGAGGACTTTGAATGTTGGGAAATATTTTCTATGAGACATCATGGAAAAATACGATAAGGAAAAGCATGTCACTGCATTAAGGGTAACAGATACCTTCTGGGTAACAATTCTGATATGTTAATTGGAAAGCTAATTCTGATTTGGAATACATTGAGTTAAATCACACACTGGTTTGACTTCTGCTTGCTGTCACTTTATATTACTTTCGAACAGTGTAAATTACTACAGAAAAATATTTTTTTAAAGATTTAGTATCATCCAGTGTTGGGGGAGAATCGAATGCATTTAATGGCACATTAATTCTATAAAAATGCAAAAATGCAATCGGAGAGTTGATTTTTTTATCTTTGTCACGGTAGTGAAGAAATAAATTAATGACAGGGCATAGGGAATGCTTTCAGATGTGTTATCCCATCATACTGGAAAGCAATTACTTATGAAAAATTTCTCTGTAGAGAAAGAGAAACTCAAAATTGACAGAGAAAAAATAGAGAGGAAACAGGGCCATATGTTTTATGAAAGCTTTTACCCAGAAATCCAGCATAGAAAAATGTTCCCTTCCACACTTGACCCCAGAGAGACTATTAAATTCTTACTTTTATGTCTGAGTTCACTAACAGAATGGTACTGAAAAAATGCAAACTTAACCACTCAGGCTTACCTTTAAAAAAGCATTCACATGTTTAGGCACATACAACCAGAAAACTTCATGGAAACAGGCTTTGACATTATGGATAGCTTTAGTTGAGGGGAATGGAAAGAGGAATTCACTGTCCAGATCTTCTCCAAGGTCAGTCCTTAACCAAGGAGCAAACCCAACTCACTGAATTTAACAATTCTGAGTTCTTCAATTTGGCTCCATCTCTTTAAACTGTAAAAACTGGCATGGCAGTCCTTCCTGGGTTCAGCTGCTTGGATTTCAATTTGTCTTCTCTTCTCTTCTCTTCTCTTCTCTTCTTTTCTCTTCTCTTCTCTTCTTTTCCTTTGAAATGCTCCCTTCCTTAAAATGGATGCAAATTCATCCCTTTGTGTGGGACTTCTAGACAGATCTCTGTACTCCACTTAGTGTGATTATGTTGAATGGGGTCTTTTCAAAGTCTTCTTTTCCTACTCTGCTAGCTTCAGTTACATGAAAGGATAAGACAAACGAATATGAAAATATATGTCAGTTCAAATTTACATGGAAATGTTAAACAAATGCTTGTTATCATTCAAATATAAATGCTAATCTTTCCCCTTTATCAATTACTAGAACTTAATGAGTAATGGATATTTGAATGAATATTCAGGCTGGTATTCTCTACTTTCTATAAAACAATAGAACTCAATAAAGAATTGTAAATCACTGAGAGAGGCTTAAGTAAAAAGGTTAGAGGTTTTTCCCAACTATATGAGTTTCATGGGATGCAGATAACATATCATAAGAAATGTGGATGCTTCTAGAATGAGTCTGTGGAGTTAGACTCTTTTGTGTCAATGAGGGTGTTTGACCTATAAACATCACCATTTTAAGGGTAACTGTTAGGTTTTTAAAAAGAGGTTGCCGAGTAAGAACTGCACCAGCACACACATGATATTCAGGTAAGGGGGTAGGTTTATTCAGTAGACCTGATGGGACCAGGCAAGGTTGGCACTCCACGTAGCTGGGAAAGGCCTGGGAATGAGAGAGAGCTGGGAAAGAGAGAAGAAAGAGCTAGAAAAGAGCAGAGAGAGGGGTAAGAACAGTAGCACTCATGTGGTATTCAGGTAAGGGGTAGGTTTATTCAGTAGACCTGCTGGGACCAGGCAAGGTTGGCACTCCGCGTGGCTGGGAAAGGAAAGAGGAAAGAAAGGAAAGAGAGAGAAAAGAGCTAGAAAAGGGAGAGAGAGCAGAGAGCTAGAAACGAACAGAGAGAGCACCTGGGCCTGCGCTAGGCCTTATCTAGGGTATGGGCGGGGAAAGGTGTGGCCACATCAAATTCAGATGTGACCTCAGCAGATGCAGATGTGACCTCTTCCAGGTGTCCCAGTTGCCTAGGTAATGCAGGTACTGGGTGGAGACTTTGCTGCGAGGAGGGTGGAGTCTGCTTGCCATCCAGGGGCGGACCTTACAGTAACCACTATCTTACAAGAAACTATTTTGGTTGAGCCACATTTTTTTAAGTTTTTATTCATTCACTTATTTATTTACTTTTATTGTAAAGGTGATGTACAAAAGGTAACTGTAACTGAGTACATTTACTTTGAACAGTGTTACCCCCTCCCTCATTTTCTCCCACTTCCCCCTAAGTTCTCTCCCCCACCTCCTGAGTTGTAAAGTTCATTTCCAGCATAGTGTCTAGTGAGTATCACTGTTGCAAATGTTAACCTTTTGTCCTGCCATTTCTGTGATTTCCCCTTCCTTTCTGCAAATCAGATATACAAGAGAAAGGGTACAGAAATGAAAACACTGGCACAAACCAAAGGAAAAAGAAAGAAAAAAGAAATAACTGCAAGCAGTACATTATAAAAACCTCTTGTTACCATTTCTTGGAGTTCATTTGGATAACCTTAATTTTATATGGTTATATGTCCCTAGCTATTGAGGTATTGTGATCCTCTAATAAAAATATCATAGACATATTCTAGTTATTACAAGTGGGGGAAACCATGCTGCCTGTTTCTTTGGGTCTGGTTTGCTTTGCCACATTTCATTTTAAGAATTGGTTTTCTAGAGGCTGAAGAAGTAGGTCTAGTAGAAGTGTGTGCCAACTGAGTAAGAATTGTTTTTCTGACAAGGTAGTTGTACTTTAAATGAGAATTGTTACAAGTGTGAAGCCTGAACAAAATAGAGCAATTTTAGGTTTGGATTTCATTTTGTCGGAGAACTGTGTCAGTAAATCAGTAACTCTCCTTGAAATTCCAGACAACTCCCCTTGATATTCCAGGAGATGGGCAACTCCCCTTGATATTCTAGGAAATTCCAGGCAACTCCCCTTGAGCCCATATTCCAGGAACAACCCCCTTTACCAAACTCTGCTACCACAGCTAATCAGCAGATAACAGGATAAGGACCACTTGGTCGGGGTTCAGACCATCTGCTCCCGCCAATCATTTCCAAGAGCATCAACCCCATGAACCAGCCAATCCCCAGTACCTGGTTGGCCCACCACTGGTTATACTAATCATCTTTTAGAATTATTTTATGATTTTCCCGCGGCGTGATATGATTTGTTAAGTGTTGCAAAGACGCATAGAAGTCCCTGAAAACCCTATTAAAAACCCTGCTAGATGAAGAGCCGGGACTCTGGATCTAGATCCACTCCGTTGGTGACAGTTGTGAGTCCAGGCTCGAGTTTGCAATAAATGGCTCTCATGTGCTTGCAACGGAATTGGCTCCTTGGTGGTCTTTGGGGATCCTTATCTGGTACAAGACAAGCTAACCTTCTGTTATAGTTAAGCAACCTCCTGTAGTCAATTAAGTTAAGATTGTAAACTAACCAATTGAAACACGGGGCAGTACTTTATTAGGGATATAAATTGGTGGGGGGAGTACTGCCTGCCTAACACTCTTCATTACTTGATTCTGTCAATTGTCTGATCTGCAGGATTAGACTGTGCCTTAGAAAGTTTGTCAGATCCTCTAAAATATGTCAAAGATCAAAGCTCACTAACTTAGGAAGAAATGAATTGGGCTCTTTACTTTTGGAAGGAACCTGTGACTCTGTTCTGTCTTAAGATATCTGAAGAGAGATCCAATTCAGTAAGAAATAAAAACAGAAAAATTGAGCTGCCTGCAAGTCTATTCCTAGCTTATGGGTCTGAAGTTCTGTCTCTAGAATTCTATCTGCAGAAACTTAGGAACCAAAGTCTATTTCTCAAAAACAAAAACTTCCAAGGGATGAAGAAAGGGAAGAGGGGGATGTGGGGGTCCAGGGTGCAAAGAGAAAGGGGAGGGAGTAGTAGGGACAGTATCAAGAGCTTCAGTTCCTTCTTCACCAGATAGCTTATTCTCAGGGTTAAGCAAGGGATTACAGCAATGTAAAGAAGATCCTCTAGGTCCCCTGAACACAGGAGCCAAAGGAAAATTCTCAAAAGAAGGTGTAAATAGAGGAAAGAAAGCTAATGGATAAGAGGAGAGAGGAAGGAGAAGAAGGGGTGGCAAACTAGACAAAGGGGCTGTGCATGGATAGGTATGGGACAGTAACTTCAGCCACTCCTACAGCAGAAATCTTTTCTCAGGGCTTAGAAGGGAATTAAAGCAATAAAATGAAATTACAAAATCTCCTCTTTCCCAACTCTGCTGAGGAATTCCCAATGAGTATAGCATCAAGTTTTGAGCTCATTGTATTTTATATGCCCACCAAAGACATAAGGATTGACTATTCTGACAGTCTTGACAGAGCAGTAGTGAAGTAGTTATGATATTGTTTTGTTGTTGTTAAATAGAAGTTCTTGTTCAGACAGACTGAAAATGTCCTCACTGAATGTGTTTCTTATCAAGAGCATAAGGATGTTGAGATTTAGCTTTGTGGGGTTTTTTTTTGAAGAAAACATAAAACAAGAAATGTAGGAGTTAGAATCTTTTCTATTGAGTGCTTATATGATGTTACATGACATAAACACCACCATTTTGTGGGTAGCCAAATCTTACCAAAAGCTATTGTGGTTAAGCCACCTTTTATTATATGAATTCATTTTGCTAATGACTGTAGAAGTGACTCTAGTGAAAGACCATGAACTGAAGTAAATATTTTTCTGAAAATTTCATCCTTTGGCCCAGTAGACTGGTACTAATGGATTGTATCTTAATTAAGAAATTCTGTCCAAGTTAACATCCTGTGTCTGTTAAGCAACCTCTTGGTGTCAATGGAGTTAAGGGGCAGAACTGCATTAAGGATAGAAGCTAGGGGTACTGCCCCCATTTCCACCATCAAATTTGCCTACTCTACTTCAGCAGAAAGGCATGTCGAATGAGTTTGTATTGCAGAGTTTGTCAGCTTGCCCCAAAATTTGTCACTGGAATAAGTTATGTTCTCTGCTGGTGGAAGAAACTTATGGCTCTATTCTGTTCTAAGATATCTAAAACAAGATATAGATTTCACAAAAAAGTGCATTTGGAATGCTCCAAATTGTTTCCCTGTAACTACGGGTCTTAAAGTCTTGTTTCAAAACCCTCTGTGTCTGAAGAGCCTGTCTATCTTCCACTCTATTTTTTTAGCTTCTTTATGGAAGTGATAGATGGCTATAGGTCTTTAGGTTCATTTCTGGGTTTTCAATTCTATTCCATTGGTCCTGGGATTTGGTCTTGTGCCAGTACCAAGCTGTTTTGATTACTATGGCTTTGTAGTAGACATTGAAATTTGGTATTGATATTCCTCGAGCACTGTTCTTTCTGTTGAGGATCATTTTTGCTATTCGGGGTCTTGTATTGTTCCATATGAATTTTTGGATTGCTTCTTCTATTTCTTTGAAGAATGAGGTTGAAATATTGATAGGTATCTCATTGAATTTGTAGATAGCCTTGGGAAGTATTGCCATTTTTCACGATGTTGATTTTTCCAATCCAGGAACATGGGAGTTTTTGCCACTTTCTAAGTTCTGTTTTGATTTATTTTTTCAAGATTTAAAGTTTTCATCATAGAAGTCCTTCACTTCTTTGGTTAAGTTAATTTCTAGGTATTTTATTTTTTGTGGGGCTATTATGAATGGAGTTACTTTCCTAATTTCAGCCACACTTTTCTCATTGTTGGCATACAGAAAAGCCATTGATTTTTGAGGGTTAATTTTATACCCTGCTACTTTGCCAAAGATTTAAATCACCTTGAGTAATTTGGGAGCTGAGTCCAGGGGACTCTTTAAATACAAAATCATATCATCTGCATAGAGGGAGAGTTTTACTTCTTCTTTCCCTATTTGGATCCCCTTTATGTTTGCATCTTGTCTTATTGCTGTAGCTAGTAGGCATTCTGATACTAGGTTGAAGAGAAGTGGAGAGAGTGGACATCCTTGTCTTGTTCCTGAGTTAAGAGGAAATGGCTTTAGTTTTTCATCATTAAGTATAATGCTTGCTGTAGGTTTGTCATATACAACCTTTATTGTATTGAAAAAGGTTCCATGGATTCCTAATTTTTCCAAAACCTTCATCATAAAGGGGTGTTGCATCTTGTCAAATGCTTTTTCTGCATCTATTGAGATAACCTTGTGGTTCTTATCCTTGCTCTTGTTGATATAATGAATTATGTTAATTGATTCATATATATTGAACCAGCTTTGCATCCCTGAAATGAATCCTGTTTGATCATGGTGTATGATTTTTTTGGATAAATTGTTGAAGTCAATTGGCCAAATTTTGTTGAGAAGTTTTGCATCAATGTTCATCAAAGAAATAGGTCTATAGTTCTCTTTCTTTGATGAGTCCCTGCCTGGTTTTGAGATGAGGGTTATTATGGTTTCATAGAATGAGTTCGGTAGTGAACTTTCTCTTTCAATTTCGTTGAAGAGTTGGAGGAGTATTAGTGTGAGTTCTACTTTGAAGGCCTAGTAGAATTCTGCTGTAAAGTCATCTGGTCCTGGGCTTTTCTTAGATGGGAGGTCACTTATTGCTGTTTCTATTTCAGTGCTTGATATGGGCCTGTTAAGATGGTTTAACCCATCTTGGTTTAGTTTCCGCATGGTGATATTTGCTAGGAAAAGGTCCATTTCTGCCAAGTTCTCAAACTTATTAGCGTAAAGGTCTGAGAAGTATTTCCTTATAATGTTCTGAATCTTGGTTGTTTCTGTGGTGATATTTCCATTCTCATCTCTGAGTTTATTTATTTGGATGTGTTCTCTTCTTTTTCTGATAAGATTTGCTAAGGGCCTGTCTATTTTGTTAATTTTTCAAAGAATCAACTCTTTGTATTGTTTATTCTTTCTATGGTTTTTTTTATTCTAGTTCATTTCATTCTGAGTTAATTTTAATTATTTCTTTCCATCTACTGGATTGGGGTTTATCTTGCTGCTCTTTTTCAAGGAGGCTCACCTCTCTTATTAAATTGTTGGCTTCAGATCTCTCCAATTTGTTGAGGTAGGAACTCAGAACTATAAACTTGCCTCTGAGTACTGCCTTTGCTATGTCCCAGAGGAGCTAGTAATTTGTGTGTTCATTTTTGTTGAATATCATGAACACTTTAATTTCATTTCTAACCTCTTCCATGACCCACTGGTGGTTCAACAATGTGTTGTTCAGCCTCCATGTGTTACCGGACTTTCTTTGGTGGCTTTTGGTGTTGAGTTCTAATTTTATTCTCTTGTGGTCTTAGAGAATGCAAGGTATAACTTTGATGTTTCTGAATTTGGACAAGTTTGCTTTGTGACCTAAAATGTGGTCTATTTTGGAAAATGTTCCTTGTGTTGCTAAGAAGAATGTGTATTCTGATGCTGCTGGGTGAAATATTCCATAGATGTCTGTTAGATCTAGTTAATCTATGCAGTTGTTTAGGTCTGCAGTTTCTCTGTTGAGTTTTTGCCAAGATAATCTATGTAGTGGGGATAGTGCTGTGTTAAAGTCCACAACAATTAATGTCTTTGAATCTATGTAAGATTTGAGAGAGAGTAGTGTTCTTGGATAAATTTGGGTGCTCCATGGTTTGGCGAATTGAGATTTAGAATTGTAATATCCTCCTGAAGGCGAGATTCCTTAATTAGTAGGGAGCAGCTTTCTTTATCTCTTCTCACTAATTTTAATTTGAAGTCTATTTTATCTGATATTAGGATTGCAACTCCTGCCTGTTTATGGGAGCTGTTTGCTTGGTAGATTTTGTTCCAGCCTTTCACATTGAAAATGTGTTTGGTTTTATGGGCAAGATGTGACTCCTGAAGGCAGCAGATAGAAGGATCTTGCTTCTTAATCCAACTAGACAGTCTATGTTGCTTAATTGGAGAGTTAAGTCCATTAATGTTGAGAGATAGGACTGAGAGGTTTTTGGGAGTTCCTGCCATGTTACCCACCTTCTTGGGGGCTGTGGCAACTAGGTTCTTCCTATGGTTCTTGGATTCTCAGTTTGGGTGCGGTTTCTTGGCCTTTAGTGTGGTCTTGTTGGTTTTCTATGTATAGGACATCTTTAAGAATCTTTTGGAGGGCTGGTTTGGTGGAAATGTATTGTTTCAATTTTTCTTTGCTATGGAAGGTTTTTATTTGACCTTTGGTTATGAAGGAGAGTTTAGCTGGGTACAGTATTCTTGGTTGATAATTGTTTGTCTTTAGGGCATGGCAGACATTATTCCAGGCTCTTCTTGCTATAATTGTCTCTGCTGAGAAATCTGAGGTGATTTTAATTGGTTTCCCTTTATAGGTGATTGATCTTTTCTCCTCGACAGCTTTAAGGATGTTTTCCTTGTCTGAATTGATCCTGTGTGGATTATAATGTGATGGTGGGATGTCCTGTTCTTGTCTGGACTATTTGGAGTTCTAAAAGCTTCTTGTATCTGAATAGGCCTATCTTTTTGCAAGTTTAGGAAGTTCTCTGCTAAGATCCTGGTAAACAAATTTCCTAGACCATTAACTTCTGTCTCCAGGTGCTCCTCTACACCCATTATCCTCAGATTAGGCCTTCTGATGGTGTCTTCCAAGTGTTGGATAGATGTATCATATTTCTTGGACTTGTCTTGGATGGTTGTATGTTCTTGCTCTATAATATCTAGGCTATCTTCAATCCCTGAGATTTGATCTTCTGCATGGTCTAACCTACTGTCAAATTTTTCTACTTTTTTATTTCTTTTCCTTCTAATTGGTCGGCTTTGATGGCTTCAAATTCTTTGTTGGAGCTTTGTTTTAGATCTTATAATAACTTCTTTACTTCCTTAATTTGGTGTTCAGTGTTTATTCTCAAATCACTTAGTTGATTGGTTATGATTTTCTTGGACTGCCATTCTTTCTGTTGGGCTCCATTCAACATTCCCTTTGTGGTCTCCCTGATTTCTTTCAACTCTCTGTTTATGGATTCCATGAATGCCTCCATTGATCTTTGTCTATTCTCATCCTACTCTCTCAATTCCTGTATTACTCTTTGATTAGCTTCCTCACATTCACGCAATTCCTGTAGTTCTCTTTGAGTGTTCTCCGTGTGTTCATGCCATTCCTGACTTTCTCTTTGTCTGTTCTCATCCAGCTCACCCAATTCCTGTCTATCTCTTTGACTGATCTCAACCTGCTCAAGCAATTCCTTTATTTCTCTTTGAGTGTTCTCAATCTGCTCATGAAATTCCTGTATCCATCTTTGAATAGCTTCCTCACACTCACGAGACTCCTATATTGATCTTTGGTTTGCCTCCTCTCTCTCCCTATCACGCTCACACTGAGACCTTTGCAGGTTTTCACTCTTTTCATTTACCCTGTTTACCTCTAGTGTTTGTAGAGCTTTTAGGGAACTCTCCTCTGGATTATTCATCATCTGTTCTATCCCCTGATTGTCATGAGTGGGAGTTGATATCCCCAAACTTGCCATTTTTCTTGTGTTTTTCCGGCTTGTTCTGCCCATTTGGGATGAGAATAACCCCAGTTTTGTGCTAGAACACTATTTTAAGGCAAGCATCAACCAAAGTCCATAGTTGCACAGTCAAAAGTCTGCAGATACAATCTAGTACAAGAGATACAATCTATTCAACATCAGACAACTATGTCTTAATGGCCTAAGAACAGCAAAGGAGAATTTGCCAACCAGAAATTATTAGGTTTAGGGAAAATGTGGGGAAAAATAGGATTAGAGGTATGTGGAAAGGTAAGGGGAGAGTGGAATTAACCAAGTTCTAATCTCAAAGAGGGAAATGGAGTGGACAGAATGATAGCAGAAAGAGAAAAATAGAAAAAGAAAAAGAGACAAGAAAAAATGGAGAAACAAAAATTTCAAATTAAAAAGTGAAACCCTTAAAAACTGCAAGTTTGAAGAAGTAGTATTCAGAGAAGAATGTGGATGGGATGAGAGGAGGGGAGGGATAGAAAGGAGATATGGATAACTAAAAAATAAAAATGTTTAAAATATTATATGGGTATAAAGAGGTAACACTGCTATTAAGGAATTTAAGTCTAAGAGGTTTTGAATTGAGTAATAAATTTCTGGATTAAGTGTGTACATAATGGAGGATAGGATCTAATTGATGACAGGTATATCTGAGGATGAGCAGAACAGCAATTAAGTCATGCAGAAAAGAACGAAAGAGACGATGTGAAAAGAATGAGAAAAGAAAGAGGATCAAATGGTCAGAAGAGATTTAAAAACACACACACACATATACACCTAAAATAAAAATTATACAAGGAAGAAAAGAAAAATAATAGAAAACAAATTTTTAATTAAAAATTAAAATTAAAAAATAAGGTACAAAATAAAAGAAAGTTCTTTGGTATTTTTGAGGGGGTGGGGGGGGTTAGGAAGATCCTGTATTTCCCCTTTGTCCGCAACTAGTCTCTTGGTGTAGTCTCTGGTCTGCTTGTGGTGTTTGGTTTTTCCTGTGGCTTGATTGGTTTCTTAAGTCAGTTTGTTTGAGCAGGCAGAAAAATGCTCTGCTTTGCCCAGGATTTTGTGATCCTCCTCCCAGGCTAGTTCAGTGGGAGGGAGATCTGCCTTGAGTATCACAAAAGAGGGAGATGGCTGTTTCCTCTAGTCTGGAGATGCTGTGATGAGGCTAGGTTCTGGGTAGAGTTGAGGCCTTTCAGCAAACAGTAGCTTTTCCCTGAGGGGCTAGCTTCTGAGACACTCACAGAGCCCAGCTTGGAGCCATTCTCAGAGTTTATGTTTACTGAATTTCAGTTGATTGTCAAGGCTGCTGTGGGGAGAGGCAGCCTCTGGCTCTGTTTATCCAGTGAAGAAAGCCACTCCTCGGGGGCGGAGTTACCTCTTCCTGTGCTGGGTGACTTTTTCCTTGGTGGAGTTGAGCCTGGCAGGTCTGGGCAGGTTCCTGTGACCTGCTAAAAACTCTTTTGTTTTCTCCCAAGGCCTGAGTTGGAGCTAGCAGCTCAGCTGGCTGGGCCTTTGTCAGTATCAAAGATGGAGGGGTGGCCTTCCCTCCTCTGCTCCCTGAGAAGGAGTGAGGATGTCAAGCTTCTACTCTCACCACCGGAGTCTTGGTTCCTGGGTCGTCTCTGGAGACTGCAGGATGAAGATATCTGCTCCTTGTCAGTTCTTGCTGGTGTTGAGTAGAATCTGCTCACCCACTGCATCTGGCACCTTTGTCCTGGACTCTCCTTGTTGCAGGTATGGCGGCTACAGCTGCCACTCCCACCACTGCTGCTGCCACCGCAGCCATGGCTGCTGTCAAGTGCTCAGATCTGTCTCCTTGCCTGGATTTTTTTCTCTGGCCTAACTCTCTGTACTGTGATGGCATACTTGGTGTAATTCTCTGGCCTAGGACTGTTCACTGGAGCACTAAAACAGCTTTCTATGCGAGAGCTTGTTTAGCCTCCAGCTTCTCCTCCGCCATCTTCCTGGAACTCCCAAAATCAACCATTTTAAGTGTAGCTACCATCTTACACAAAGGTTTTTTTTTATTGTTACATTAACTTTTTTTTGGGGGGGTCCAGTGATGGGGCTTGAACTCTGGGCCTGGGCACTGTCCCTCAGCTCTTCAGCTCAAGGCTAGCATTCTACCACTTGAGCCACAGCGCCACTTCAGGCTTTTTTCTTTTTGCTTATGTGGTGCTGAAGAATCGAACCCATGGCCTCAGGCATGCAAGGCAAGCACTCTACCACCTTCCCAGCAAGTGTTTTTATTTCTAGAGGCTTGAGAAGTGGCTCAAGTCAAAGAGCATCAGCTGAGTCACTATTTTTCTGACAAGTTCTGATGTGGCCAGGTGGTTTTGTCCAGTAAATTGTACCTTAAATAAGAAATTCTGTTAGAAGTTAACCCTTATTATTATATATAACCTCCAGGAACCAATGGAGTGAAGATTATAAATTAACCAACCAAACAGAACAATATCTCTATATTAAAGATAAATATCTCTATATTAAAGATAAAACAGAAGTACAGCCCACATAGAACTCTTTGCTTAATCAACAGCACAACTTACAGAAGTAGACTTTGTCTTGCCGAGTTTGTCAGCTCCTAATAAAAATGTCCATTATACTACCTTATAAAATTAGGAAGAACTAGGTCATACTCCTTGCCAGCCTGAAGATCTGTTTCTAGATTATTCTGGTCTGCAGAACCCCAGGAGCCAAAGGCTATTTCTCAAAAACTGGCAGAAGTAGAAGGTGGGAGTCACGGGTACAAGAAAAGTATAGTGAAGGATTGTTATCTACATTCAGCCTTTCTTTTACCAGATACTCATTTCTCTGGGCTAAAAAAGAAAATTAAAGCAATGTAAGAGGTATCTTGTGGTCCCCTGGATCTGCAGGAACCAAACGCTAATTGGCAAAAGGGGGAAGGTGAAGGAAAAGGCATGAACAGGTAATGGGAAAAGGGAAGGGCCTGCGATCTGGGAGAAGGTGGGTTGAATTAAGATGAGAGAGTGCCTTCAGCCACTCTAAGACCCAAACACTCATTTCCAGACACCTTCTCGCCACAGTTAAGATAGGAGTTACAGCAATTAAAGATAGAGAACCAAAGTCTTCCCTTTACACTGTTTTTGGAGTAGTGACTCTAGTTGGTTGCTGTGTCATTCTTGTTGGTTGCTATACTATTATAGGCATAAGTGATATTGTTCAGGGACTGATCCCAAGTAGCAAAGTGTTATCTTTTATGGACAGAGAGTTCCACTATTAGTGGAGAAGTAATCTCATACATGACATGGTTTTCAACTTGACTGGACATTCAGGAAATGATTCATCCATCTACTCAGTCCTAAATGATAAATTGAGTGGGGGGAAAATACAAGGAAATTATCTCAGATTACTGCAGGGCATTGAATTTGTGGCACAACTGAAATAGCAAACTGTTTCTGCTTAGGAAGCTATGAGAAGATACCAGTTGGAATTTTGATATGTGTTCTGTACAGTGACCTTTGATCAGCTGTGGTGGGCCCAGAGGCATGGAAGCCCACAAATGATGGCATTTCTCTGTTTTACATTTTCCTGTTTACATTCTCTGGGAATTGAGGAGTCATGAAGTCAGTTTCTTAGCTAATAGATGTGTGTGTGTGTGTGTGTGTGTGTGTTTACACCTTTTTAATTTGTTGCAACATCAAAAAATGATGCCATCAACTGAATGGTGGATGGGAACCAAAGAGTAATATTTGAATACAAGTATGTAATAATAATAATAATAATGATGATATGTGAACTCCATCTACCGTTATGCTAGGCCTGCTGAAATATGTACTTTTTAATATATTTATTGTAACAATGTTGTACAGTTACATGAGTAGGATAATGAGTACATTTTGTAGGGAGCATTGTTACCTCCTCCTTTGTTTTCCCCCTACCCTCACTTCCCTCCCCACCTTTACAACTCCTCCTGCCCGCCCCCCTCCACGACATTGTAAAGTTCCTTTTCAACATAGTGTCCTGTACTCGTTGTCACATGGGTCAGCCTGCATCCCCATTTAAGCGTTTGCCAATATCCCTTCCCCTCCCCAAATTATAAAAATGTATATACAAGGTGCTGAACACTGGCATCAAACCCAGGGAAAACAGGGCTTATATCGTGGGGAAAGAACATACAAAAGAAACAAAAGAATCATATAGTACATTGCATGTACATTTAAAACTCTAGAAAGAAAGAAAAAATTACTTGTGTCCCTGTCTTGGGGGATATTATTCAGTATTTAGGCAGGTGGTTCTGTGATAACTATTTTATTGTCAAATAGAGATACTGATTAATGTAAACAGAACTAGAAAATATGTAGTAAATTACTCTTGAGGATCATTATTTTAATAGATATGCATTTCCATAAAAATTTTAAAGGTATATATGGAATATTAATATAATTTTTTAGAATTTTTACTTACAGGTGTTTAACCAATTTTTCCAGCACCATTTACTGAAGAGGCCTTCTTCTGTTCTATTTTTTTAGCCCCCTTATGGAAGACTAGGTGGCTATAGGTCTGTGGGCTCATTTCTGGGTCTTCAGTTCTATTCCATTGGTCTTCAGGTCTATTCTTGTGCCAGTACCAAGCTGTTTTGATTACTATGGCTTTGTAGTAGAGTTTGAAGTCTCTAATTGTTATTCCTCCAGCACTGTTCTTTCTGCTAAGGATTATTTTTGCTATTTGGGGTCTTTTATTGTTCCATTTGAACTTTTAGATTGTTCTTCTATTTCATTGAAGAATGAGGTTGGGGTATTGATGGG
>NW_012267301.1:2013281-2019519 GCF_000151885.1 Dipodomys ordii
GGAAACAAAGGAGGAGGCAACAATGCTTGATAAGAAATGTACTCATTATCTTGCCCATGTAATTGTAACCCCTCTGTACAGTATTTTCACAATAAAAGAAGTTTCACGATGTTAATCCTCCCAATCAGGAGCATGGGAGGTTTTCCCACACTCTAAGTTCTGCTTTAATTTCTTTTTCAAGTTTTTAAAGTTTTCATCATAGAGGTCCTTCCTTTCTTTAGTTAAGTTTACTCCTAGGTATTTTTTTTTGTGAGGCTTTTACAAATGGAGTTGCTTTCCTGATTTCAGCTGCGCTCTTCTCATTATTGGAATACAGGAAAGCCATTAATTTTTGAGGGTTAATTTTATATCCTGATACTTTCACAAAGTTTCAAATCAGCTTGAGTAATTTGGGAGTGAAATTTATGGGAATACTTCCCTACATTAGTACTTTAGTAGCTATGTTTATGCATATAGGAATATGACTCTGTACATGTTTACATATATACATTTATACATGCACATATGTATATATGTATATATTTGTATATATTCCCATATGTGTATATTTATTCATATAGGTATATATGTGTATATATGGATAACTTCTACAGACTATGAATAGAGTTATTTGCTTAACCAGGATAGACTTCCAGAAATTGTTGGCATAAAATATCCTGGGCAGGGCAGGGGCAGGGCTCAGGACAGGGATACGTGAGTGAAGCTTTATCTTGGTTTGGTTCCTGCTTATACTACTTATTCATTATATAACTTCAGTAAGTTGTGTAGTAGCTTGATGCCTAACTTTCCTTAACTATAAAATTATTGAAAATACTATCTACCTCATAGAATTATTTTTTGGAGGGGGGAGTGGTCCGGTCGTGGAGCCTGAACTCTGGGCCTGGGCACTGTCCCTCAGCTCTTCAGCTCAAGGCTAGCGCTCTATCACTTGAGCCACAGCAGCACTTCCGGCTTTTTTCTTTTTGCTTATGTGGTGCTGAGGAATCGAACCTAGGGCCTCATGCATGCAAGGCAAGCGCTCTACCACTGAGCCACCTTCCCAGCCCCTCATAGAATTATTTTAAGGCACAATTATATATGTGTATGAGTATGGATAATAAATGTATCACTGTATGATTGCATCCAAATCATTTAAAGTCATTTTTAAAAATCTTAAATGAAAAAAAAATCTTCTTTAATACATAGACCAGAAATAAAACTATATCAATAAGATACTCATTACAATTCACACAAAATCAAAATTATGCAAAGAAGTACACCCTTGCATACTAAAAATGGAAAAAAGTGTTCCTCATCAATCTCTTCAGCAAGAAGAAACTTTACATCAAGAAACACAATATGCTAAGTAAGCATCTGTGCCTTGTTTTTCTGAGGGAAATCTTTAGTATATTTCTTTTCCTCCAATTTCAGTCAAAGTGATTTTTTTTTCCTTTTCGGGGAACATACTGCTTTCTTCTGCCTTTGCATTCTTAGATCAGATGGAGTGCTTCAGCTTCCCAGGACCTGGTCATAGCCTCCCTCTAATGCAACTATAGTGGGCTGGGAAGGTGGCTCAATGATAGAGTGCTTGCCTATCATTCATGAAGCCCTGGGTTCAATACCTAAGTACCACATACACAGAAAAGGCTGGAAGTGGTGCAGTGGCTCAAGTGGTAGAGTGCTAGCCTTGAGCAAAAGAAGCTGAGGGACAGTTTCCAGGCTCTGAGTTAAAACTCCAGGTCTGGCAAAAAATAAAAATTAAAAAACCCACAGCTTTAGTGTCACCCCATAGTGTACTTTCTCTGTCTCTGTCTCTGTCTCTCTCTGTCTTTCTGTGTCTCTCTGTCTCTGTCTCTTTGTCTCTCTGTTTCTCTCTCTCTCTTTTCAGTGGCATGAATTGTTTGACCTTTATTATAGAAGTCCACTTATTAATAGTGCAGTTTTCTAACTTAGTGAAGAGAAACTGCAAGCAGAAGTGATAGGTCCTTTCAAAAATCCTTTCCTTCTAATGTTCTGCCTCACTAATTTTTGATTGTTTGGGAGAAGATATCAAGCAAACAAAGTGCTTCATATTTCACACAAACACATCTTTTTACTCTAGGTTAGAATCTGCTTAGGCTCCAATGATACAACTATCAGCAATCTCTGATTGGCAGGCAGAGATAAGTGAGGTTTCTGAGAAAAGTAGTTGACATTTCTCTGACATTTGTCAGAGAAAAGTAGTTAACATTAGAGTACAAATGAATTACAGCAGTGAACATTCTGTAGAGTTCAGCTTCCATTTTCTTAAATTTTATTACTGCTAGCTTCATTGCATATTTAAGGTGTTTTTTCAAAAACCAAAACACTTTACCTCACCACACAGAAATTTTGGTGATAGCTATGTTTACTACTATGCTAAAATCCTGATTTCAGTAAGGATACAGATTAACAGACATGTCCTAGTCAAGAACTGTGATATGCTAATGGATTGTGGTGTACTTGATTTGCAGTCCAGCATGTTTATGAGTGC
This sequence comes from Dipodomys ordii, assembly GCF_000151885.1. Classification (NCBI taxonomy): domain Eukaryota; kingdom Metazoa; phylum Chordata; class Mammalia; order Rodentia; family Heteromyidae; genus Dipodomys; species Dipodomys ordii. Next base: position 2,015,773 of record NW_012267301.1, read on the forward strand.
TCTAAAGTTAGCAGAAGCTATTATATTTTCAGAAATTCTGACTGACTTAAATGATTAATGAAATAGTCATGTGACTAATTTCTGATTGTATGAGATTGTTGGTAATAGTTGTGGCTATGCTACTTAGTATCTACAACTAAACAAAATATTTACCAAGTAAACATTGTGTGAAGCCCAGCAGTGAGCAGACTGATGGTTTTATGGGAAGTAGAGATTTGCTTGTGAACTATGTAGCCCTTATTCTATTTCAGGCACTATTCTAGTTTGTAGGAATTTAGCAGTGAATAAATAGCAAATAGTATCACCTCTATGTTCTCACAGACCTTCTGTTCCATATCTGCAGTGGTTTGTTGTTACCATGAAGCAATTCTACTTGGACTCATTAGTACAGTGGCCTCTGTGCATGCAGTACTAAATGTATAAGCCCAACAATAAAGCCAGACAAGTGGTTATGAAAAAGGAAAAGATGATATTTTTCTTTTAAAAAAATTCTAAAGGAATCTTCTTGAGTTTTTCAATCTATTCACATGAAATTCCATACAATAAAATCTAGGTTTATACCTATCTCCATTTTACAGTCTGGAACATCATTTTACATAAATATATATGATCTTTATGTATATTACATAGTCAGGAATCATAAATTTTATTTTATTTTTTGGGGGTCTGGTCGAGGACCTGATCTCTGGGCCTGGGCGCTATCCTCAGCTCTTCAGCTCAAGGCTAATGCTCTACCACTTGAGCCACAGTGCCACTTCCAGCTTTTTTTTTTCGGCTTATGTGGTGCTGAGGAGTCGAACCCAGGGCCTCATGCATGCAAGGCAAGTGCTCTACCACTGAGCCACCTTCCCAGCCCAGGAATCATAAATTTTAAAGAACTAAGAGGTGTTCATTATTGTTTCAATGTTTCTATAAGTGAATTTCTTACTGAAAAGTTCAAATTTAATTTTTAAATTAAGTCTAGATCCAAATAATTACAACTCATAAGTATATTGAAAATTAAACATATATTCTTCATTTTGCTGGAGCTTCATTTTGCTGGAGTTAGACAGTGTCAGTGAAGGAAGAAATGGGATCTTCTTCCCCAGATAAGTTTTTCTTCTGCCACATTCCAGAGGGGTCTGATGAAGGATGAGGGTTCTGATTGGGGATGTGCACAGAGGAAAGTATTTATTTGACTGCTATTTGTAACAAAATGATCTACACCTAGGACTCTCAGTTGCCTTTCTTCAGTTGTCAAGTGCATTCTTTCAAAAGGTACAACCTTCAGTTGCAAATCCCATTTTAGGCATTGATTTCCCTCAGCTACTTGCTCCCTACCAGTGCCGCATGCTCCTATCAGTACCCCCACAGTCCCTTACTGCTGAGACACTCTTGCCTTTAAGGATCCCTTTACAATATTTACACTAGGCAGGTAGAGATAAATGTAATTCTACAACCCACAAAACAATCTCATCACAAAAAAATTAGCTTTCTTGTGTTAAAATATTATCACCTCTTTCCCCCTTTCTTCCTTCCTTCCTTTTTCCTTTCTTCCTTCCCTTTCTCCTCTTTCCTTTCCTTTTTCCTCCTTTATGTTCAGTTACTTAATAGCCAATGTCTTCTCTGCCTTCCCTTGGAGTCTTGAGTACCTCACAAGTGCTACAAACCATCAGCCTCATGCCTTCCTCCCAGTAGAGTCCTCTATCTGCCTAAGGGACATCATCACCCCCTTGCCTTCCCTCTGCACCCAGAACTATCCTGCATTTGGTTCTGAACTAAGAGAGTGTGCGCTCACAATGTTGTTCAGCTTAGTCATCAAGCATGCCCAGCTGCAGGGCTCAGATGCCAAATCAGCTGTGGAAATCCACTTCAGCTTCTGTTGCTGCTGTCTCTGCAGGTATTAGTGCTGCTGCCTGGGACAAGACCACACTGTCCCTTCCTAGAGCTTGGCATCCCTATCTCTGACCTGCCCTTTATGCACTAATTTCAGACTTTAGACAGCCTCTTACCTCTTGTTTATATAATGAAACCAAGGGCCTGTGTGACACAAGATGCACAGCCTAATGCAGGGGTATGATACTGCCAGGGTTACACTATAGTGTAAATATCTGTCAAGCCATTGGTCTAGTAAGCTTTCTTTATAACATAGGGTTAGGCAAGAATTAAATGCATGAGGAAAAAGGCTTGGTAAGAAATTTACTTTGGATCCAAACCATTAAGGTCTCAGAATACTGTATTGTGTATGAATATTATTTGGAAGGTAGACAAAATTGAAAAAAATAATAATACAAGTGAGAAATGGTTCTTTTTTTCCTCCAGTCCTGGGGCTTGAACTTAGGGCCCAGTCTCTGTCCCTGTAATATTTTGCTCAATGCTAGTGCTCTACCACTTGAATCAAGCTCCACTTCTTTCTTGGAGATTAATTGGAGATAAGTCATGTAGAGTTTATTTCCTGGGCTCGCTTTGAGCCATTATCTTCAAATCTTGGCCTCCTGAATAGCACGGCCTCCAGATGGCATGAGCCATCAGCTCCTAAAACTTTTTTCTTTTCATTAAAAATAGTCTCAGCAGCAATGCATGATAGTAACCTGGGAACATACACATGCAGAGATAACTTCAAAGATGACTGCAATAGTTCTGAAGAAATAAAAAAAAAATCTCACATTAACACAGGCACATAGACAGGGCCTGGTGGCTTATATCTGTAATTCTAGCTACTCAGAATGGTGAAATATGAAGATTCCATCTCAACGGATAATACTTTGTATAAATTGAAAACATTTACTTTTATCTCCTCCTTTTCTAAGTTTTCCAAATTCAGAAATTCACAATGATATGCATAGGTTCAATAAGAATCTGTCCTTTCTAGCATAACATGATTAGAAATACTGGTTATTGGGCTGGGAAGGTGGCTCAGTGGTAGAGCGCTTGCCTTGCATGCTCGAGGCCCTGGGTTCGATTCCTCAGCACCACATAAGCAAAAAGAAAAAAGCCAGAAGTGGCGCTGTGGCTCAAGTGGTAGAGCGCTAGCCTTGAGCTGAAGAGCTGAGGGACAGCGCCCAGGCCCAGAGTTCAGGCTCCATGACCGGACCAAAAAAAAAAAAAAAAGAAATACTGGTTATTATACCAGGCTTCAAATGGAATGTTGATACATAAAGTCAGATGTGACCCATTTTAGGGCACTTATAGCCATGAAATTTTCCCCTCAACACTTCTTTTCCCCTAAAACACATTCTAACAGAATGTGTTTTAATTGTCATTGGGTTGCAGTAACATTATGATTTTCTCCCTGTATTTCTTCAATCATTTAAGTACTATTTAATGTGCTGCTCAGTCTCCATGTGTTCCAATATTTTATGAAGTATCTTTTTTGTTGAGTTATATTTTAATTCCATTGCAGTGAGATAGAATCCAGACATTTCAATTTTCTTCTATTTGGTTAAGCTTGTTGCATGTCCTAGGATATGTTCTATTTGGAGAAAATGTATATTGTGGAATTAGTGGGTGAAATATTCTGTATATGTCTATTAAATCCATTTGGGTTGTGGTGTTGTATAATTCTGAGTGTTTTTTGCTGATCTTTTGTTTTCTTCACCAGTCCTGTGGTGAAAGCATTGTCAAAAGTCTCCTACTATTACTGCGCTGAAACTGATCAGATATTTCTTTTTTATTATTTTTTATTGTGAAAATACTGTACAGAGGGATTACAATTACATGGGCAAGATAATGAGTACATTTCTTATCAAGCATTGTAGCCTCCTCCTT
>NW_012267301.1:2021111-2021792 GCF_000151885.1 Dipodomys ordii
TTCTGATTTAATTTTAATTATATCTTTCCATCTACTTAATTAGGGTTTATCTTGTTGTTCTTTTTCAAAGAGGCTCAGATGTCTTATTAAATTGTTGGTTTCAGATCTCTCCAATTTGTTGATGTAGGAACTCAGAGCTATAAACTTGCCCCTGAATACTGCCTTTCCTGTATCCCAGAGGAGCTGGTAATTTGTGTGTTCATTTTTGTTAATCTCGTCCATGTCCCACTAGTGGTTCAGCAGTGTGTTGTTCAGCCTCTATGTGTTACAGGACTTACTCTGGTGGCTTTTGGTGTTGAGTTCTAATTTTATTCCCTTGTGGTCTGAGAGAATGCAAGGTACAACTTCAATGTTTCTGAATTTGCACAAGTTTGCTTTGTGACCTAAAATGTGGTCTATTTTGGAAAATGTTCCATGTGCTGCTGAGAAAAACGTGTATTCTGATGCTGCTGGGTGATATACTCGGTAGATGTCTGTTCAATCTGGTTGATCTATGCTGTTTTTTAGCCCTGAAGTTTCTCTGTTGATTTTTTGCCAAGTTGATATATCTAGTGGGGAAAGTGGTGTGTTAAAGTCCCCAAAAATTGGGGCTGGGAAGGTGGCTCAGTGGTAGAGCGCTTGCCTTGCATGCATGAGGCCCTGGGTTTGATTCCTCAGCACCACATAAGCAGAAAAAAAAGC
>NW_012267301.1:2021842-2023909 GCF_000151885.1 Dipodomys ordii
CTTGTTCCTGAGTTAAGAGGAAATGGCTTTAGTTTTTCACCATTAAGTATAATGCTGGCTGTAGGTTTGTCATATACAGCCTTTATTGTATTGAAAAAGGTTCCGTGGATTCCTAATTTTTCCAAAACCTTCATCATAAAGGGGTCCTGATCAGATCTTATAAGTTCAAATGTTTTTGTTTAATGAATAGGAGTGTGCCATTATTAGATTCATATATGTTGACCACTGTAATTTCTTCATGAATCCTTCCATACTTTGTCTCTTCTTAATTATAGCCTGAAGTTGATTTCATCAGATATACATACAGTAATTCTTCCTTTTTGTAGGATATATTTGTTTGGAAGGTCTTTTTCCATTCCTTCACTGGAAATTTGTGTTTATATTTGAGATATGTTTCTTGGAGACAGCAAATGTTTAGCTCATGTTTTTTGATCCAAGCTGATACTCTTTTGATTGGAGAGTTGACCCCACTGATGTTTTGATGTTTGATATTCCTATTGAGAAATATGCTGTATTTCCTGTCACCCATGCTTTTTTTTCTTTCCATATATATTTTATTGTAAAAATATTGTACAGAGGGGTTAGAGCTGCATGAGTAGGGTAATGCGTACATTTTCTGTTGAACATTGTTACCTCCTCCTTTGTTTTCCCCCTACCTTCCCTTCCTTCCTTCCTCACCTCAGAACTCCTCCCTTCCTCCCCCCAAAATCGTAGTTTGTTTTCAATGTATTGCCTTCTACATCTCATTATTACAATGGGTCAAACTGTATTCTTATTTAAGCATTTTGTTATATCCCTTTCCCTCCCCAATTATAAAAATGTATATACAAGATGCAGAACAACATAATCAGATATAGTGAAAATAGGGGTTATACCGTGGGGGAGAAGCATACAAAAGAAACAAGAGAATCACATACTGCATTATAAGTACATTAAAAACAATAGCAAGGAAATTTAAAAAAAAACAACACTTGTATCCCTGTCATTTCACTTAACATCATCTTATATGGTCGTATGTAGATAGCTTTTGATCTTTTTTGCTTGTCCTAGACATGTACTATTTATTAAAAATAAGGGAAACCATGGGACTATGTTTCTTTGGGCCTGGCTTACTTCACTTAGTACAATTTTTTCCAAGTCTTTGCATTTCCTAATAAATGGGGCAGTGTCATTTCTTTCTGATGGAGGCATAGAATTCATATATATATATATCACATATATGTGATATATGTGGTATATATATTTGGTATATATATATATATATATATATATCACATTTTCTTGAAAATTTGTTATTAAGGTGTTGTACTCACTTTACTTATGAAATGGCAACCACTCAGTACATTTCTTTCCTGAAAAATGTCACATTACTTCATTTTCCTGCAGTTCCCCATCCCATTCCTGCCCACATGTTACGTAGTTCATTTTCCACATTGTGCATACTGAATAGCATTATTCCATTTGCTCATCCTTCCTTCCTCCCTTTTCACATCTCCCTCTTTGTCCCCTAAAAAGACAATATTCAAAAACAAACACCAACAACCAAAAAATGTGTTTCGATTTCTTGTAAATATCTTTTGGGGGGGAGGGAGTTGGTCAGTCATGGGGCCTGAATTCAGGTCCCTGAGCTTTCTCACTCAAGGCTAGCAAACTACCACTTTGAGCCACAGCTCCACTTCCAGTTTTCTGTTGATTAATTGGGGATAAGAGTCACATGAACTTTCCTGTGTGGGCTGGCTTCAAACCACAATCCTCAGATCTCAACCTCCAGAGTATCTAGGATTACGGGTGTGAGCCACCAGGCCTGGCTGATAAATAGTATTTTAAATGTTCAAAGAAATTATACCTTTGAGTTCCTTCCCTAAGAGTATCCTCCTTTTGTCTGACTCTGTATGTGTGTGTGTGTGTGTGTGTGTGTGCATGTCTAGAGGGAAGGTGTGAGTTGGGAGGGTTGACTGAGAATATTGAAAGATGTGACATTGATCAAGACAATATATTAATAAACGTCTTTGAATGACAACCCTTTCGTACTACTTAAAGACAATAAAATGTTTTTAGAACTTTACA
>NW_012267301.1:2023959-2025105 GCF_000151885.1 Dipodomys ordii
CTCTCCTCAAGTGGTAGAGTTCTACCCTTGAGCTGAAGAGCTGAGGGACAGTGCCCTGGCCCAGAGTTCAGGCCCCACGACCAGACCAAAGGAAAAAAAAAAGTCCCCAACAATTAATGCCTTTGGATCTATGTGGGATTTGAGAGAAAGCAATGTTTCTTGGATAACTTTGGGTGCTCCCTTGTTTGGCGAGTAGATATTTAGAATTCTAATATCCTCCTGAAGGAGAGATCCCTTAATTAGTATGTAGCGACCTTCTTTATCTCTTCTCACTAATTTTAATTTGAAGTATATTTTATCTGATATTAGGATTGCAACTCCTGCCAGTATATGGGGGCCATTTGCTTGGTAGATTTTGGTCCAGCCTTTCACATTCAAAATGTGTTTGTTTTTATGGGCAAGATGTGACTCCTGAAGGCAGCAGTTAGAAGGATCTTGCTTCTTAATCCAACTAGACAGTCTATGTCGCTTAATTGGAGAGTTAAGTCCGTTAATGTTAAGAGATAGGACTGAGAGGTATTTGGGAGTTCCTGCCATTTTATCTACCTTCTTGGGAGCTGCGGCAACTGGGTTCTTCCTATGGTTCTTAGATTCTCAGTTTGGGTGTGGTTTCTTGGCCTTTAGTGTCGTCTTGTTGGTTTTTTATGTGTAGGACATCTTTAAGTATCTTTTGTAGGACTGGTTTGGTGGAGATATATTGTTTCAATTTTTCTTTGCTATGGAAGGTTTTTATTTGACCTACCATTATGAAGGAGAGTTTAGCTGGGTACAGTATTCTTGGTTGATAGTTGTTTGTTTTTAGGGCATGGCATACATCATTTCAGGCTCTCCTTGCTTTAATTGTCTCTGCTGAGAAATCTGAGGTGATTCAAATTGGTATTCCTTTATAGGTGATTGATCTTTTCTCCTGGACAGCTTTAAGGATCTTTCCTTGGTCTGAATTGATCCTGTGTGGATTATAATGTGACGATGGGATGTCCTGTTCTGGTCTGGGCTATTTGGGGTTTTAAAAGCTTCTTGTATCTGAATAGGCCTATCTTTTGGCATGTTTGGGAAGTTCTCTGCTAGGATCCTGGTAAACAAATTTCCTAGACCATTAACTTCTGTCTCCAGGTGCTCCTCTACACCCATTATCCTCAGATTAGG
>NW_012267301.1:2025575-2032066 GCF_000151885.1 Dipodomys ordii
GGGGCGTGAAGTGAAGTCATGGAGATTGGATGGTAGGGGAAAAACAAAGGAGGAGGCAACAATGCTTGATAAGAAATGTACTCATTACCTTGCTCATATAATTGTAACCCCTCTGTACGGTATTTTCACATTAAAAAACTTATTATAAAAAATAAATGAATGAATAAAATGTTTTTAAAATAACATATAAAAGCAAATACAAATAATATAACTGGACATCCCATGCTGAGGCAGGTGGAAAAATTCAATAGATAGGGTTAGGAGGCTGAAAAGAAGCCTACTTCTCCTTGGTTCTATTTTTAATGCTTTCCATGCCTAGTTAATTTTATGAGTCTTTCCCCTAACATCTATGCCAATTTCTATGTCAGGGAGAGTAAGATCTCTAATGAATAGGATGTGTCATAAATTAAATCTGAACAATTTTTCATGAGAAATTTCTTCAAAGGCTTCCATGATAACATTCATTTCTTATTTTCAGTGTTTCGTGTTTTCCTTGAATACTTAATTTCACCCCAGTTTATAACCTCACCCCAATTTATAACCTTACTCTAAGCCATTTGCAGATTTTTACTTCTCTTTACTTAATTGAATTCTGAAACTCAATATTCATGTTTCTTAAACTTATGAAGGTAAATTTAATAGTTGTACGGTTTTCAAGGGGAAGGTCCCATGATCATGGTTTTATGTGTATATTTTGGCACACTCAAAGTATGTGTGCCATTTTGATAAGACCAAGTTAGCTACTATTGATTCAGTCCCTAGAGGTTAGAAGTATTGAGAAATCAACAATGATGGCAGATTCTTTTTTTGTATATTTTTTATTTTAAAGATACTGTACAGAGAGGTTACAGTTGCATGAGTAAGGTAATGAGTAAATTTCATATTGAGCATTGTTACCTCTTTTGTTTTTCCCCTACCATCCATTCCCTCCCCACATCCCCAACTCCTCCCTCCCCCCACCCAAGTTGTAAGGTTCCTTTTCAACATAGTGTCTTGTACATCTCATTGTTACAATGTATCAATCTGTATTCTTATTTTATTATTTCCCTTCCCCTCCCCAAATTAGAAAAATGTATATACAAGATGCAGGGTATCAACATCAAATACAGTGAAAACAGGTGTTTTACCATGGGGGAAGAAACAAAAAATCACATAGTACATTATAAATACATTAAAAACAACAGCAAGAAAGATAAAACCACTGTGTCCTTATCTTGGGGTTCATTTTGCTTAGCATTATCTTATATGGTCATATGAACATAGCTTTTGACCTTTTCTGCTTGTCTTATTGAAAATAAGGGAAAACATGGGACCTACCTTTCTTGGATAGTAGATTCTAAGTGTTGTGCTTTTGTTTATTTTGTGGCTTTATTTTTTTAATTACAGAAACCATTTTAAGACTTACTTTCTGCACCTTTAAAATTATTTCCTCATTTGTAACCAACTGGCCTGCTAAATGATTTCCTGGCTTGTTTACTATAAAGCAAACTACAAGTTTCCACATTAAAATAAGGGATCTGCTTTGAGAAATCTGTAAAGAACCAAAATCAAATTTTCACATTGACTTTTCATAAACCTCTTTGTTCTAAGTCTCTCCGTACTCTATTCTTATTTTCTTATCATTTCTAGTTATATGTGTTGGTGGACAACAGAGCAGTGATTGTAAAATAAATTACTGGGAAATGTCACTGCTTTTATGACAGGGTTTTTTAGAGATACTTGGGATTTTTCTGATTGGTTGATTAGTTGTTTCTCCTTGGAGGAAATGCTCTAAATAAAAACATTTTGCAGACCTTTTGTGAGCTCTTAATTTCTCATCCTGCCTACCTATTGTTATTTTGTTGACCCTCCTTCACAATACCTAGAAATGGCAGTAGTCTGAAGAACATATTCTGAATTAACACATTTAGAACACATACTAAAGTTCTGATTTAGGTTTATTCAGTCATGAAACAGAATGACTTTGGACATTTTAGAAAAAATTAGATCCTGTTAAAAGTACAAAATTTAAGTTCAAAATTATGTCAGGTGACATATGTCATGTATTATAGCAGAGATAGTGAAGAGAGGAAAACATATACTGTATTTGCTTGGCTACAGTGACGGTACTTACAAGGTGTCTGTACTTTACTGGGTAAACTATATCTTCAGTTCTGCATGTTCAGTGATTTTTATCATTTACATTCATGCACTAAAAATGATGAAACTGACATGATGAAACTCATGAGATCCTCAATTCATGGAATGATTTTCCTCAAAGATTGTTTGTGATAAAAGAATTTCTTCCTTGAAAGAGCCATTAGAGATTTTATTTTGTTAAGTGCATTGTGATTTTTTTTAAGTGGACAAAGTACATATAGCTAAATATCAAAGTAGAAAATGCAAATTAGAAGCCAATCTGAGAAGACAAATCATGAGCTCTATTGCCCTTGGCCTTACACATTATCAGTGAAACATATACAAAGACAGAAGTATAGAACTTTTAGTTGTAGAACAGAAATATATATTTTAACCTTAACAAAGCCACAAGCATAATTTTGCGTGGTCAAAGGAATTAAACCTGATTAGACCTGAAATCAAAGACCTAAACAGAACAGAAATTACAATGGGAAGTAATATTAATACTTGAATAATAAAATCTGCTGGAGCATTTAGGAAGTTATCTAGAACAAAACAGGACTCTGAAATAAGTTTATTACCATATAATTTAAAAGGTGGGTGATCCACTGCCTACCAAATTTTTAATAAACACACTTATAGATGCTATTTTTTAAAACAAGAAAAATGATTGTCCTGCTTTATGGTAGATCTACTTTATAAAAGATGATCAAAGATGGGGAGGTGTGGCTCAAGTGGTAAAGCACCAACCTTAAGTGGAAAAAGCCAACTGAGAACATGACACTAAGGCTCTGAGTTCAGGCTCCCATACCAGCACAAATAAATTATTATAATTATTATTTTATTTTTAGTAAGAAAAAGAGTATGAAAAACCCAATTCAGTTCAATGAAAGTATCCTAAGAAATGGAAATACTCTTAAAAAGATTCACTTTTATTAAGTATTTTTTTTTTATATTTTATATTTTGGGTCCAGTCGTGGAGCCTGAACTCTGGGCCTGGGTGCTGTCCCTCAGCTCTTCACCTCAAGGCTAGCGCTCTACCACTTGAGCCACAGTGCCACTTTGGGCTTTTTTCTTTTTGCTTATGTGGTGCTGAGGAATCCAACCCAGGGCCTCAGGCATGCAAGGCAAGCGCTCTACCACTGAGTCACCTTCCCAGCCCTGACTAAGAATTAATAAGGGCCTCATTTGTGTTCCTCACAGATATTGGTCATGTTCCTACATCAAATCCAAGCAACTGTGTTCACTTGCTTCCTTGGACTAACATAACCCAGGTGTGGCATTTATTTCACTTAGCCCCAGTATTTCATTTTCTTTTGGCCCTTCATTTTGCTTTTTTGGTCCTACGAAAAACGTCCTACTTGGATTCTAACTACGATCATAACTAATCCATACATTGATTTGACAATTATTGTTTTCTTTTGTGAATCTCCTAATCCATAATATACATCTTGGACTTCTGAAGTTTAGCTACTGATTTCGTAATACAGAATCTGTTGCCAAAAACTTGCCTTTGTTCTACAATTTATTGACTAATGTTGACATCTTTATTCCTTCCCTAAGAGTAAAATAAGCTGATCCAGGTTTCTGAAAAAATATGTTGTCTTCTTGTTTTAATTTACTCAGGTAGAATGATTAGGTTTCTTTGAATTTCCAAATTTTATTATCTCTTTTTCTGCTGTAATATTTTCTTTTTCTTTTTTGGCGGGGGAGGGGGGATTCAGTCATGGGGCCTGAACTCTGGGCCTGGGCACTGTCCTTCAGCTCTTCAGCTCAAGGCTAGCACTTTACAACTTGAGCCACAACGCCAATTCCAGCTTTTTGCTTTTTGCTTATGTGGTGCTGAAGAATCAAAACCAGGGCCTCGTGCATGCAAGGCAAGCGCTCTACCACTGAGCCACCTTCCCAGCCCCTGTAATATTTTCTTATATGTAACATTTTGATATTCTCTGTGAAGGCAAGGCTCTGTTTTCTAGAGTTTTGGAAAGTGTGTAAATGACACTTTCCCTTTTTTTAGTCCTCACTATGCCATTTATGTACTTGATTGAATAATATTTCTTCATCCTGTGAAACTACTGTAATTTTTTTATTGTGAAAATACTGTACAGAGGGATTACAATTACATGGGCAAGATAATGAGTACATTTCTTTTCAAGCAGTGTAGCCTCCTCCTTTGTTTCCCCTTCCCATCCCTTCCTATCCTTCCCACCCCCTGCCCTAGGCCCCAATCAATTCTCTCCCCCCCACCAAAGTTGTAAAGTTTGTTTTCGACATAACAGCTTATACATCTCATTGTTGCAATGGGTCCACCTATATCCCTAGTTAATCAATTTGTTTTTTCCCTTCCTCTCCACAAATTATACAGACATCAAATACAGTGAAAGCAGGGCTTATACCATAGCAGAGGGACATACAAAGCAACAAAGAAATAATCTTATAAATGTGTTAGAAATAATTGCACGAAAGAAAAAAAAAATTGAACACATATCTTAGGGTTCATTTCCCTAACATCAACTTATCTGACATTTTCTCTTGACTCAGACATATACTAGTTATTCCAAATACGTGAAACCACGGGACCTAAGTTTGTTTGGGCCTGACTTAATATAATTTTTTCCAAGTCTTTCCATTTCTTAAAAAAATGGGGCAATGTCATTCTTTCTGATGGAGGCATAGAATTCCATTGTGTATATATACCACATTTTCTTGATCCATTCATCTACTGAGGGGCATCTGGGTTGGTTCTGTAACCTAGTTATGGTAAATAATGCTGCAATAAACATAGACGTGTTGGTAGCTTTAGTGTGGTCTTGTTTGTAAACATTTGGGTAAATGCTCAGAAGTGGGATTGTTGGGTCATAGAGGAGCTCTATGTAGAGTCTTTTGAGAAACCTCCATACTACTTTGCAAAGTGGTTGAACAATTTTACACTCCCACCAACAAAGCAGTAAGATTCCCTTCTGTCCACATCCCCTCCAGCATCAGTTGTTATTAGAGTTCTTGCTTATAGCCATTCTAACTGGGGTTGTTTTGATTTGCATTTCTTTTATGGCTAGGGAGGTTGAGCATTTCTCCATGTGTCTATTGGCCATCCTTCTTTCCCCTTCAGAGAAGTTTCTCTTTAAGTTTTTAGCCCACTTATTTATTGGGCAGTTGTTTCTTTGAAGATTTGTTATTGGGGGATTTAATTTTTTGAGTTCCACGTATATTTTAGATATGAGACCATTGTCTGTTGTATCACTAGTGAAGTTCTTCTCCCAATCCGTGGACTTTCTATTGATCTTGCTAGCTATGCGCTTTGCCATGCAGAAGCTCTGCAATTTCATGCAATCCCATTTGTCCAACCTTTCTTTGATTTGTTGTGTTTCTGGTTCTCTTTTAAGAAAATTTCAGCCTGTGCCAAGGAGACCTAGGGTTTCCACTACTCTTTCCTGTAATGTTTTCAGAGTGTCTGATTTGACTCTGAGATCTTTGATCCATTTGGAGTTGATTCTGGTGCAGGGTGATATATAAGGATCTAGCTTTACTTTTCTAAAAGTAATTATCCAATTTTGCTAGCACCATTTACTGAAGAGACAGTCTTTCTTGCATTCTATTTTTTTAGCTCCCTTATCGAAGATTAGATGACTATAGGTCTTTAGGTTCATTTCTGGGTTTTCAATTCTATTCCATTGGTCCTGGGGTCTTTTCTTATGCCAGTACCAAGCTTTTTTTTTATTACTATGGCTTTATAGTAGACTTTGAAATTGATATTGATATTCCTCCAGCACTATTCTTTCTGTTAAGGATCGGTTTTGCTATTTGGGGTCTTTTATTGTTCCATATGAAGTTTTGGATTGCCTCTTTTAATTCCTTGAAGAATGAGGTTGGAATATTGATGGGTATTGCATTGAATTTGTAGATAGCCTTGGGATAGCATTTTCACTATGTTGATCTTTCCAATCCAGGAACATGGGAGTTTTTGACACTTTCTAAATTCTGTTTTGATTTCCTTTTTCAAGTTTTTAAAGTTTTCATCATAGAAATCCTTCACTTCTTTCGTTAAGTTAATTCCTAGGTATTTTATTTTTTGTGAGGCTATTATGAATGGAATTGCTTTCCTGATTTCAGCCACGCTATTCTCCTTGTTGGCATACAGAAAAACCATTGATTTTGGGGGGTTAATTTTATACCCTGCTATTTTGCCAAAGTTTTGAATCACCTTCAGAAATTTGGAAGTGGAGTCCATGGGATTCTTTAAATACAAGATCATGTCATCTGCAAAGAGGGAGAGTTTTACTTCTTCTTTCCCTATTTGAATCCCCTTTATGTTTGCATCTTGTCTTATTGCTGTAGCTAGGCATTCTAATACTAGATTGAAGAGAAGTGGAGAG
>NW_012267301.1:2034741-2059009 GCF_000151885.1 Dipodomys ordii
TTCCAGGTGTTGGATAGATCTATCATATTTCTTGGACTTGTCTTGGATGGTTGTATGTTCTTTCTCTATAATATCTAGGCTGTCTTCTGCATGGTCTAACCTGCTATGAAGACTTTCTACTTTGATTTTTATTTCTTTTCCGTCTAGTTGGTTGGCTTTGATGGCTTTAAATTCTTTGTTGTAACTTTTTTTTAGATCTTGTATGAACTTCTTTACTTCCTTAATTTGGTGCTCAGTGTTTATTCTCAACTCACTTAGTTGATTGGTTATGGTTTCCTTGGACTCACATTCCTTCTGTTGGGTTCCATTCAGCATTCCCTTTGTAATCTTCCTGACTTCTTTCAGCTTTCCGTTTATGGATTCCATGAATGCCTCCATAGAACTTTGTCTATTCTCATCCTGCTCTCTCAATTCCTGTATTACTCTTTGATTACCTTCCTCACATTCATGCAATTCCTGTAGCTCTCTTTGAGTGTTTTCTGCCTGCTCATGCCATTCCTGACTTTCTGTTTGTCTGTTCTTGGCCAGCTCATGCAATTCCTATCTATCTCTTTGATTGATCTCAGCCTGCTCATGCCATTCCTTTATTTCTCTTTGAGTGTTCTCAAGCTGCTCATGCAATTCCTGTATCAATCTTTGAGTAGCTTCCTCATGCTGATGATATTCCATGTTGATCTTTGGTTTGCCTCCTCTTTCTCCCTATCACGCTTACACAGAATCCTTTGAAGGTTTTCAATCTTTTCATTTACCATGTTTACCAGTAGTGTTTGTAGAGCTTTTTGGGAACTCTCCTCTGGATTATTCATTATCTGTTCTGTCCCCTGATTATCATGAGTGGAGTTGAGATACCTGAACTTGCCATTTTTCTTGTGTTTTTCTGGCTTGTTCTGCCCATTTGGGTGAAAGTAACACCAGTTTTGTGCTAGAACACTATCTTAAGGCAAGCATCAACCAAAGTCTGTATTTGCACAGTCAACATCTGCAGTTACAATCTTGTTCAACAGATATATCTATTCAACATCAAACAACTATGTTTTAATGGGCTACGAAGCACAAAGAAAAATTTGTAAAACCAGAAATTATTAGGTTTAGGGAGAGATGTGAGTAAAAATAGGAATAGAGGGATGTGGAAAGGCAGAAGGAGAGTTAACTTAACTAAGTTCTAATCTCAAAGTGGGAAATAGATTAAATAGAATGATAGTAGAGAGAGAAAAAAAGGAAGAGAAAGAAAAAAGATACAAAAAATAGAAAAACAAAAATGAAAAAGTGAAACACTTAAAATTATGCAAAGTAAAAACATAATATGCAGAGAAGAACATGGATATGATAAGAAAAGGGGAGGGATAGAAAGGAGATGTGACAAACTTAAAAATAAAAATCCCTAAAATATTATATAGGTATAAAGAGGTAGTACTGCTATTAAGGAATTTAAATCTAAGAGGTTTTGAATTGACTAATAAATTTCTGGATTAAGTGTGTACACAATGGGGGATAAGGTCTAATAATCGACTACAGGTATATCTGATGATGAGTGGAACAGCAATTAAGTCAAACAAAGAATGAAAGAGAAGAAAAAGTGAAAAGAATGAGAAGAAAAGAAAAAAGGACCAAAAGGTCAGTAGAGCTAAACAAAAAAAAAAATTTTTAAGCACACACATATACCCCTAAAATAAAAATTTTATGAGGAAGAAAAAAAATAATAGAACACAATTTTTAAGTTAAAAATTAAAAATTAAAAAAAGTTAAAAAAAAATTTATAAAAGGTACAATAAAAAGTTCTTTGATTTTTTTGGGGGGAGATGTGAAGATCCTGTATCTCCCTTGTGTGTGTAACCAGTCTCTTGTTGGAGTCTCTGGTCTGCTTGTGGTGTTTGATTTTCCCGTGGCTTGGTTGGTCTATTAAGTCAGTTTGTTTGAGCAGGCAGAAAAATGCTCTGCTTTACCCAGAATTTTGTGATCCTCCTCCCAGGCTAGTTCAGTGGGATGGAGATCTGCTTTGAGTATCACAAAAGAGGAAGAATGCTGTTTCCTCTAGTCAGGAGATGCTGTGATGAGGCTAGGTTCTGGGTAGATTTGAGGCCTTTCAGCAAACAGCTTTTCCCTGAAGGGTTGCTTCTGAGACATTCACAGAGCCCAGCCTGGAGCCATTCTCAGAGTTTATGTTTACTGAATTTCAATTGATTGTCAAGGCTGCTGTGGGGAGGTGCAGCCTCTGGCTCTGTTTAGCCAGTGAAGAAAGCCACTCCTGGGGCTGGTGGCCAGGGCTAGGTGACTTTTCCCTGGGTGGAGCTGAGCCTGGTAGGTCAGGTTAGGTTCCTGTGACCTGCTAAATGACTCTTGTTTTCTTCCAAGGCCTGAGTGCAGCTAGCTGCTCTGATAGAGGGTTGGCCTTCTCTCCGCTGCTCCCTAAGAAGGAATGAGGATGTCAGGCTTCTACTCATGCCGGAGTCTTGCTTCCTGGGTCATCTCTGGTCTTCGATCTGCAGGACGAAGATGTCTGCTCCTTGTCAGTTCTTGCTGGTGTTGAGTAGAATCTGCTTATCCGCTGTGTCTGGTGCCTTTGTCCCAGACTCTCTGTGTTGCAGTTATGGCAGCTATGGCCACGCCACTGCCGCCTCTGCAGCCATAGCTGCTGGCAAGTGCTCAGATCTGTCTTCTTGCCTGGATTTTCCCTCTCTGGCCTAACTCTGTACTGTGATGGCATACTCGGTGTGATTCTCTGGCTTAGGATTGTTCACTGGAGCACTAAAACTGCTTTCTATGTGAGAGCTTGTTTAGCCTCCAGCTTCTCCTCAGCCTCTTCCCAGAACCGCACTACTGTAAATTTTTAAAAGAAAGATTTTTCAAATGTATAAACAAGGAGTTGAGGTTTTGACAGATTGAAACAAGGAGTTGAGTGTGATTAAGTACCATGCTTTGATTGTAAAATATTTCTTAATTCCTTTATAAGGGCATACATGGTCTCCTCATCTGTATTCTTCCTGTCCCACATACTTTGACCTCAGGGCATAATTGATCTGGTCATTGCTGCTGTCATTTTTCCCAGTTAGACTAGTGTGTCCTCAAGGCAGAACACATTTAAATTTATATTTTCCCAAACACTAGCTCAAAATATATTTCATACTTCTATCAAATTATAGTCAAACAAAATGCAAGAGCTACAATTGCAGAGGCCATCATTTAAAATATCTTTTATTCTATTTTTATATCTCAATCATTTCGAAAGTTCTCTTTATCTCACTGGGTTGCTTCTTACCAACTTAATACAGGTGATCAACCTCATTTGTGTTCCTCACAGATACTGGTAATCTTCCTACATCAAATCCAGGCAACTGTGTTCACATAAGCCCCCATCTACAATACTGATAATAAAGGATCGATAAAGTAATATTGCTTGACAGTTTCAAGTCAGAGTATAGATAAAATATTTCCTATTTCAGAGATTGGATGATCTTTCTCAGCATTGCTAGTTTACTAGGTGGCATGTTACAACAGTAATCTTCTTTCATCTTTGCTGTGTTCTTCCCCCTCCTATCTTAATCTCTAGCCCTCAAACAGCAATATTCCTATATTTCTAGGTGAAAACCCATATTGTCCTATAATATACTGAAATAACTAATAAAAACACAAAATATTGAACTCTTTTAATAAAATCAGTTGTATAAAGCCTGGAAATACACCGCAATTAAATCTTTTTCCTGATGTTTTGAAACTGTTTTATCATTTATTAACTCCATTTTTATGTTTTTTATTATCAAAATAGTGTACAGAGTGGTTACAATTACATGAGTAAGGCAATGAGTACACTTCCTATCAAGCATTGTTACCTCCTCCTTTGTTTTTCCCCTTCTATCCCTTACCTCCCTACCTCCCCAACTCCTCCCACCCCTAGTTGTAAAGTTCATTTTCTACATAGTGTCTTGTACATCTCATTGTTACAATGGGTCAACCTGTATCCTTATTTCAGCATTTTGTTATTTCCCTTTCCGTACCCAAATTTGAAAACTATATATAAGATGCAGAGCACCAACATCAAATACAATGAAAACAGGGGTTATACCTTAAGGGGAGAAAATACAAGAGAAACGAAAAAAAATCACATAGTATATTTTAGATACATTTTAAAAAATAGCAAGAAAATAAAACAAGTTATGACCCTATTTGGGGGATAATTTCACTTAACATCATCTTATATGGTCATATGTACATAGCTTTTGAACTTTTCTCCTTGTCCTTGACTTAAATTAGCTATTGCAAATAAGGGAAACCATGACTTCTATGTTTCTTTGGGCCTCGATTACTTCACTTAATATAATTTTTTCCAAGTCTTTCTGTTTCATAACAAATAGGGCAAAGTCATTCTTTCTGATGTAGACATAGAATTCATATATATATATATATATATATATATATACACATACACACCTATATGTACATATATACACATATAAACATATACATATATATGTATATATGTCATTCTTTCTGATGTAGGCATAGAATTCCAATATACATATATACATATATATGTACATATATACACATATATGTACATATATATCTGTATTCATATATATGTATATGTGTATATATGTACATATATGTATATTGGAATTCTATGCCTTCATATACATATATATACGTATATATGTACATATATGTACATATATATGTGTATTGGAATTCTATGCCTACATATACATATATATATACATATATATGTACATATATACATACATATGTATATTGGAATTCTATGCCTATATACACACACATATATATATGTGTATATATGTACATATATGTGTGTATATATATATATATATATTGGAATTCTATGCCTACATCCGAAAGAATGACTTTGCCCCATATGTATGTGTGTGTGTGTATACATATATATATATATATATATATATATATATCACATTTCATTGATCCACTCATCTACTGAGGGGCATCTGGTTGGTTCCACATCTTAGCTATAGTAAATAATGCTGCAATAAACATAGTTGTGCCCATAGCTTTATTTTTTTTAATGTGAAAATACCATACAGAGGGGTTACAATTACATTGGCAAGGTAATGAGTACATTTCTTTTTTTTATTGTGAAAATACTGTGCAGAGGGGTTACAATTACATGGGCAAGATAATGAGTTCATTTCTTATCAAGCATTGTTGCCTCCTCCTTTGTTTCCCCTTCCCATCCCTTCCCATCTTTCCCCCCTCTCCTTGCTGGTAGCTTTAGTAAAGCCTTGTTTGTGATCATTTGGGTAAATGCCCAAAAGTGGGATTGCTCAAAGTTTGGACAAATGGGATTTCATGAAATTGAAGAGTTTCTGCATGGTAAAGGATATAGCTAGAAGATAAATAAAAAAATCAACAAATTGGGAGAAGATTTTTACTAGTCATACATCGGACAAGGGTCTCATACTTAAAATATACTTACAATTCAAAAAATTAAATCCCCCAACAACAAATCCTCAAAGAAACAACTGCCCAATATATAAGTGGGCTAAAGACTTGAAAAGAAACGTCTCTAAAGAGAAACTTCTCTAAAGAGGAAAGAAAGATGGCCAATAGATACATGAAGAAATGCTCAACTTCTCTAGCCATAAAAGAAATGCAAATCAAAACAACATTGAGATTCTACCTCACCCCTTAGAATGGCTATAATCAAGAAATCTAATAACAACAGATGCTGGAAGGGATGTAGCCAAATGGAAACCCTACTGCATTGTTGGTGGGAATGTAAAGTTGTTCAACCACTTTGGAAAGCAGTATGGAGGTTCCTCAAAAGACGCCATTTTGAAATTGTATATCATTGTTGAAACTTTTCTAAACTAAGACCTAGCTGGGCACTGGTGGGTGATGTCTGTAATCCTAAGTACTCCAGACACTGAGATCTGCAACTCACAGTTTGAAGCCAGCCCAAAAAGATAAGTGTGCAAGACTTTTAGATTCAATAAACTACAAAAATCTGGAAATGAAACTATGGCTCTCAAGTAATACAGTGCTTACCTTGAGCAAAATGAAAGCTCAGAGACAAGACCCAGGCCCTGACTAAGTTCAAGCCCCAGAATCAACAACAAAAAAATAGAGACTAAGACCTGACTAATACTAAAGGTATCAAAGAAGCCCCACAAAACCTAGGGGAATTCTAAGCAGAAAGAAGAATATGTGCAATGACACTGATTTAGAAAAGAGCCTACTGTTCTCAAGGATTTTTAAGAAAGAACCTAGTGTCCTCAAGAAGCTTTAAGAAAGACAATTGTGAGTCTCCCTGGATCACACCTGTAAGTCTGGCTACACAGGATACTAAGACGTGGCGGATCTCTATTCAAAGCCAAGAAGTATACAAAAGTCCAATTAACCAATAAAATGTTAGACTAAAGGGGTCACTTAAGTGGAAGAACACTAGATGAGAGTAAGAGTTCTAGGTTCAGAGTTCAAGCCCCATACCAGCATAAATAAATTAGCTAAATAAATAATAACAGTTATAACTTGTAGAAAAGACTTTAATGACACAAGATAAAGCCCACAAAAGAAGCAAGAGACATGTTTAACTTGATTTGATTTGAAGTTATCAGAGAAATCTTTCAGTTTTAATTTTTTTAAATATCTCCGTGACTATATGAGGAATAGATGGGTGAATTTAAATTAATAAAAAGTAGATTGTTTCTCCCAAATATAAAAATAGATTATTTAAAATATTAAAAATCTTGATGCTTGTTATTCTACTGTTGACAGCCAAAAAATATATATAACAAAAGGTATTATACTATTGTGCGACGTAGGATAAATGCTTTTAAAATAAAACATAGAAAAAAGAGACTGTGAAGGACTGCAAATTCAGTTAGGGAATGAGGGAAAACTCCAAGGAGGAAAAGCATTTGCAAAAGGATCTAAGGGAGATGGAGAAGCAAATGATGTAGTTATCAGAGAAAACAGCATCTCGGGAAAAGGGAATAGTAAGGCCAGGGTAGCTGAATCAAAGGCCAGTTTGTGAAAAATTTCAAAAGGTAAGAGAGACCATGGATGGCCTTCGAAGATGTCTTAACACCTTTGGTTTCTACTGAGTGGTGTGAAAAGCCCAGAGATGTTGGTAAGAAATGATGTCACAGGAGCTGACACCAATTTTCTCAGGAGCATTTTGGCCACTATCATGGCCACTATGAAAAGAAACTATAATGGGGTAACAGAAGAAATACATGACAAGTCTTGAAGTTGTTGCAGATATCCAGGAGCTAACATGAAAAATCTGGAGGTTGTTGTAGTCATTCCAAGGCTGTTACTCTGTGGTGAGGGGAAAACAGTGTTGCAATTACATTTATAATTTGAAAGTGGAATTAGCATTACTTCATGCTGGATAATGTTGAAGAGGTAAAAGAACAGAGCCTAATAAAATCTAAAATCTTGCCCTAAACAACTAGCAAAATATTCATACTATTTGCGAAATGGAATAAGAAGCTGCTAAGCGCTCCATAATTAAGTTGGACATTCAAGCAGCAATCATAAATATGTAGTTATATATATTTCTTGTGTCCTGTGAAGCAAAGCATAGTAGAAATATGATTTGAAAATCTATTAGTGACTATAGATGTTATCTAAATCCACATTAGATGACATTGCTTAGTCTAATTGGTTTCCCTTTTTAAGTGACTCCTTGACAGCTTTAAGGATCCTTTCCTTGGTCTGAGTTGATCCTGTGCAGATTATAATGTGATGGTGGGATGTACTGTTCTGGTCTGGTCTATTTGGGGTCCTAAAAGCTTCTGGTATCTGAATAGGCCTATCTTTTTGCAAGTTTGGGAAGTTCTCTGCTGGATCCTGTTAAACATAATTCCTAGACCATTAATTTCTGTCTCCAGGTGCTCCTCTATACCCATTATCCTCAGATTAGGCTTTCTGATGGTGTTTTCCAAATATTGAATAGATCTATCATATTTCTTGGGTTTGTCTTGGATAGTTGTGTGTTCTTTCTCTATAATATCTAGCCTGTCTTCAATCCCCAAGATTAGATTATCTGCAGGGTCTAACCTACTGTCAAGACTTTCTACTTCATTTTTTATTTCCTTTCCTTCTAATTGGTCGGCATTGATGGCTTCAAATTCTTTGTCAGAGCTTTGTTTTAGCTCTTGTATGGACTTCTTTACTTTCTTAATTTGGTTTTCAGTGTTCATTCTCAAATCTCTTAGTTGATTGTTTATGGTTTCATTGGACTGCCTTTCCTTCTGACGGGCTCCATTCAGCATTCCCTTTGTGGTCTCCCTGGATTCCTTCAGCTGTCTGTTTATGGATTCCATGAATGTCTCTATTGATCTTTGTCTATTCTCATCCTGCTCACTCAATTCCCATATTACTCTTTCACTGGCTTCCTCACACTCATGTAATTCCCGTATTAATTTTTGTCTATTCTCAACCTGCTCACGCCATTCCTGTATGAATCTTTGATTAGCTTCCTTACATTCACAAGATTTCTGTATTAATTTTTGTTAGCCTCATCATGCTCTCAAAGTTCTTGCATTAATTTCTGGTTAGCCTCATCTCGATCCCTCTCATGCTCACTTTGCAAGCTTTCAATCTTTTCATTTGTCATGTTTACCAGTAGTATTTGTAGCGCTTTTTGGGAACTCTTCTCTGGAATATTCATTAACTGTTCTGTCACCTAATTATCCTGAATGGGAGATACCTAGACTTGCCATGTTTCTTGTGTTTCCCTGGCTTGTTCTGCCCATTTGGTATGAGAGCAACACCAATTTCACGCTAGAACACTATTTTAAGACAAGCATCAACCAGAGTCCTGTAGTTGCACAGATTGATTGATGCAGTCAAAATTGCTGCAGATACAATCTAATTCAATAACAAACAACTAGGTATTAATGAGCTAACAACATCAAAGAGGGATTCTCTAGACCCTGTCAGAACACAGCGGAATAAAATTAGGAAATTTTCTGTGATGGCTTTTAGTGTTAAGCTCTAAATCATGGAGACTGGCCAACACATGGCTGAATGGATGATTAAAATGGGTCATTGAAGAAATAAGAATGGAAATTCAAATGTTTATGGAACAAAAATAAACACACAAAATACCAGCTCCTCTGGAACACAAAAAAGCAGTACTGAGAGGAGAGTTTATAGCTTTAAGTGCTTATATCAATAAATTGGAGAAATCTCAAATGAACATGTTAATGATGCACCTCAGGTTCCTTGAAAACCAGGCCAAACCCCAAACCAGTAGATGGAACAAATAATAAAAATTAAGTAGTCAGAAATAAACAGACTTTTGGTTCTTTTGGGGTTTTTTGTTCTTTGAAAAAAAATTAAGAAAATTGACAGAACCTTAGCAAATCTGACCAAAAAGATGAGAACTCAGTAAAATGAAATTTTTAGAGATGAAAACTGAAACATCATAACAGAAACAAGAAAGATTCAAAACATTATAAGGCAACACTTTGCTAACTTTTTTTTTCTTTTTGTCAGTCATGAGGCCTGAACTCTGGGCCTGGGTGCTATGCCTCATCTCTTTAGCTCAAGACTAGCGCTCTACCACTTGAGCCACAATGCCACTTTCAGCTTTTCCTGCTTATGTGGTGCTGAGGGATCAAATCCAGGGCCTCATACATGCAAGGCAAGCACTCTACCACTGAGCCACTTTCCCAGCCTCACTTCCCAGCCTCACTTTGCTAACTTTTATGATAACAAACTGAAGAATCTGGAAGATATGTAAGAATTCCTTCACAATATTGACATACCTAAACTGAACCAAGAAGATTTAAACAGACTAAATAGAAAGCCCATAACAAGTAATGAAATTAAAATGGCAATAAAAGACCTCCCATCCAAGAAAAGCCTAGGACCTGATGGATTTACACCCAAATTCTACAAGGCTTTCAAAGGATAACTCACTCCAATATCCTTAAATTCTTCAATAACATTGAAAGGGAAAGATCACTACCTGGGAATGGAAACATTACCACAGAAACAACCAAGACTCAAAACATTATTAGGGAATACTCCTCAAAACTTTATGCTAATAGGTTTGAGAAGCTGGAAGAGATAGAAGAATTTCTATCTGTCCAAACTAAACCAAGAAGATTTAAACCAATTTAACAGACCCATATAAAGCATCAAAATAGAAACAGCAATAAGAGACCTCCCATTAGACAAGCCCAGGAACAGATGGATTCAAAACTGAATTCCACAAGGCCTTCAAAGCAGAACTAATGCCAATACTCCTCTAACTCTTCAATGAAATTGAAGCTGAAAGTTCAATACCAAACTTTTTTTGGGCGGTGGGAATGTAAATTTTTGTATAGGTTTTTTATTGTAAAAAGACTGTACAGAGGGGTCACAGACATGAGTAAGGTAATGAGCACACTTCTTATCAAGCACTGTTACCTAATCCTTTGTTTTCCCCTACCATACCTACACTCCCCACCTCCCCAATTCCTCCCTCTTCCCACACAAAGTTGTAAAGTTCATTTTCAACATAGTGTCTTGTACATCTCATTGTCACAATGAGTCAACCAGTATCCTTATTTCAGAATTATGTTATTACCTTTCCCCTCCCCAAATTAGAAAAATGTATATACAAGGTGCAGGGCACCAGAATAAAATACAGTGAAAACAGAGGTTACACCATGGGGGAAGAACATACAAAAGAAATGAAAAAAAACATGGTACATTATAGATACATTATAGACAACAGCAAGAAAGATAAAACCACTGTGTCCCTATCTTGGGGTTCATTTTGCTTTTAAGTGAAGTAAGCCAGGCCAAAAGAAACATAGGTCCCATGGTTTCCCTTATTTGCAATAACTAGTATATGCCTAGGACAAGCAGAAAAAGTCAAAAGCTATGTACATATGACCATTTAATATGATACTAAACCAAACTCTTTCTATAAAGCTATCATAACCCTCATCCAAAAACCAGACAGGATCTCATCAAAAAAAGAGAACTATAGACACATTTCTTTCATGAACATCAATGCAAAACTTCTCAACAAAATTCTAGCCAATTGACTTCAACAAGTCATCAAAAAAAAAAATCATACACCATGCTCAAACAGGATTTATTCCAAGGATGCAAAGCTGGTTCATGATACACAAAGCAATTAATATAATTCATCACATCAACAAGAGCAAGGATAAGAACCACATGATTACCTCAATAGATGCAGAGAAACATTTCACAAGATCCAACATCCCTTTATAGTGAAAGTTCTGGAGAAGCTAGGAATCCATGGAACATTTCTCAATATAAAAAAGGCTGTGTATGACAAACCTACAGCCAGCACTACACTTGATGGTGAAAAGCAAAAATCATTTTCTCTAAACTCAGGAACGAGACAAGGATGTCCACTCTCTCTACTCCTCTTAATATTAGAATGCCTAGCTTCAGCAATAAGACAAGATGTGAACAAAAAGGGGATCCAAATAGGGAAAGATGAATTAATACTCTCCCTCTTTGCAGATGACATGATCTTGTATTTAGAGAATCCCACGGCCTCCACTCCCAAATTACTCAAGCTGATTTGAAACTTTGGCAAAGTAGCAGGGCATAAAATTAACCCTCAAAAATAAATGGCTTATCTGTATGCCAATAATGAGAAGACACTGCTGAAATCAATAAAGCAGCTCCATTCATTATAGCCCCACAAAAACAAAATACGTAGGAACTAACCAAAGAAGTGAAGGATCTCTATGTTGAAAACTTTAAAAACCTGATAAAGGAAATCAAAACAGAACTTAGAAAGTGGACAAACCTCCCATGTTCCTGGATTGGCAATACTTCCCAAGGCTATCTACAAATTCAATGTGATGCCTATCAATATTCCAACCTCATTCTTCAAGGAAATAGAAGAGGCAATCCAAAAATTCATATGGAACAATAAAAGACTCCAAATAGCATAAACGATCCTCAACAGAAAGAACAGTGCTAGAGGAATATCAATATCAAATTTCAAACTCGACTACAAAGCCATAGTAATCAAAAACAGCTTGGTACTGGCACAAGATCAGACCTGAGGACCAATGGAATAGAACTGAAAACCTATAAATGAACCCACAGACTTATAGCCACCTAATCTTTGATAAGGGAGCTAAAAAAATAGAATGGAAGAAACACAGCCTCTTCAGTAAATGGTGCTGGCAAAATTGGTTAAACACTTGTAGAAAACTAAAGCTAGATCCTTATCACCCTGCACCAGAATCAACTCCAAATGGATCAAAGGCCTCAAAGTCAAAGCAGACACCCTGAAAACATTATAGGAAGGAATAGAAGAAACTCTAGGGCTCCTTGACACAGATGGAACTTTTCTTATTAAAGACCCTGAAACACAACAAATCAAAGAAAGGTTGGACAAATAGGATTGCATGAAAATTCAGAGTTTCTGCATGGCAAAGGATATAGCTAGCAAGATCAATAGAAAGCCCATGGACTAGGAGAAGATCTTCACTAGCTGTACAACAGACAAGGGCCTCATATCTAAAATATACTTGGAACTCAAAAAACGAAATCCTCCAAAAACAACTCCTCAAAGAAACAAACGCTTTTGTTTTCCTTTTGTTCTGGTTTATGGAAATTTCAGGTTATTTCCAAACTTTTAGAGACAGTTGAAAATACTTGTTTCTAGTTCCCACAATGATTAAAATATTTACTATTGAATCCCAGTTCCAATGTCACCTCTGTGAAATGCCTTATATGGCATTCTGCTTCAGGAGTATTCTTCCACAACCATGATCAAGTCCCCTTGCAGCACTGACCTTTATCAGACACCTTTTCACTTGCTATTTCTTTACTTGTCTGTGAGCACTTGCCTCCTTCTCATAGGACTTAAACTCCCACAGAGCAAGACTGGTGTATGTATCCGGTGGCCATTTTTATAGCATCCACTAGAGTGCTGGTTTCTAATAGGATCCAATTCATATTTAACAAGATGATTCATGTATTATTCTAGCTTTTTATTCTTTCTCCTGGGTCCTTTCCTTAGCTAAGTATTTCTAGAAATATACAACTGAAAAATGGTATTCATTTTTAACCTGCATGGGTGCTGCATGGGATTAGAAATCCTGTTACTTGGTTTGCAACTTGAAGGTCCTCCGCTTTTCACTCATGGACTGGAACACTTGGCTTTTCTAGGAGGGACTACCTCCACTGTAAAGTTGTGTTATTATAGTAGCTAGACATAAGAATCATTCACTTCAATGAAAACTTTAAAAACCTGAAAAAGAAAATCAAAACAGAACTTAGAAAGTGGAAAAACCTCCCATGCTCTTGGATTGGAAGGATCAACATCGTGAAAATGCCAATACTTCAAAAAGCTCTCTACAAATTCAATGCCATACCTATCAATATTCCAACCTCATTATTCAAGAAAATAGAAGAGGCAATCCATAACTTCATACGGAACAATAAAAGACCCCAAATAGCAAAAACGATCCTTAACAGAAATAATAGTGCTGGAGGAATATCAATACCAAATTTCAAACTCTACTACAAAGCCATAGTAATCAAAACAGCTTGGTACTGACACAAGAACACAACCCCAGGACCAATGGAATAGAATTGAAAACCCAGAAATGAACCCACACACCTATAGCTACCTAAATGTCAGTAAGGGAGCTAAAAAAGTAAAATAAAATGGAAGAAAGGCAGTCTCTTCGTAAATGGTGCTGGCAAAATTGATTAATCACTTGTAGAAAACTAAAGCTAGATCCTTATATATCACCCTGCACCAGAATCAACTCCAAATAGATCAAAGACCTCAGGGTCAAAGCAGACACTTTGAAAACATTACAGGAAGGAATAGGATAAACCCTAGGTCTCCTTGGCACAGGCTGAAATTTTCTTAAAAAAAGAACCAGAAACACAACAAATCAAAGAAAGGCTGGACAAATGGGATTGCATGAAATTGCAGAGCTTCTGCATGGCAAAGGACATAGCTAGCAAGATCAATAGAAAGCCCACGGATTGGGAGAAGATCTTCACTAGCCATACAACAGACAAGGATCTCATACCTAAAATATACCTGGAACTCAAAAAATTAAATCCCCCAACAACAAATCCTCAAAGAAACAACTGCCCAATAAATAAGTGGGCTAAAGACTTAAAGAGAAACTTCTCTGAAGAGGAAAGAAGGATGGCCAGTAGACACATGAAGAAATGCTCAACCTCTCTAGCCATAAAAGAAATGCAAATCAAAACAACCTTACCCCAGTTAGAATGGCTATAATCAAGAACTCTACTATCAATAGATGCTGAAGGGGATGTGGACAGAAGGGAAGCTTATTGCATTGTTGGTGGGAGTGTAAACTTGTTTAACCACTTTGGAAAATAGTATGGAGGTTCCTAAAAAGACTCCACATAGAGCTCCCCTATGACCCAGCAATCCCACTTTTGGCCATTTACCCAAATGATCACAAACAAGACCATATGAAAGCTACCAGCACAACTATGTTTATTGTAGCATTATTTACCATAGCTAAGATATGAAACCAAACCAGATGCCCCTCAGTAGATGAATGGATCAAGAAAATGTGGTATATATATATATGTGTATATATATATATATATATATACACACACATATATATATATATACATACATACATACATACAATGGAATTCTATGCCTCCATCAGAAAGAATGACATTGCTCCATTTGCTAGGAAATGGAAAGACTTGGAAAAATTATATTAAGTGAAGTAAGCCAGGCCCAAAGAAACATAGGCCCCATGGTTTCCCTTATTTGCAATAACTAGTATATGTCTGAGACAAGCAGAAACAGTCAGATAACTTGATGTTAGGCGAAATGAACCCCAAGATAAGTATTCAAATTTTTTTCTTTCTTGCAATTGTTTCTAACATATTTTTAATATGATTTATTGGTTGCTTTGTATATCCCTCCCCCACAGTATAATCCCTGTTTTCACTGTATTTGATGTTAGTATAATTTGTGGAGGGGAAGGGAAAAAACAAATTGTTTAAATAGGGATACAGGTGGACCCCTTGCAACAATGAGATGTACAAGATGTTATGTTGAAAAATGAACTTTACAACTTTGCAGGGGAAAGATGGAAGGGCTGGGAAGGGGACACAAAGGAGGAGGCCACAATGCTTGATAAGAAATGTACTAATTATCTTGCCCATGTAATTGTAACCCCTCTGTACACTATGTTCACAAAAATTAAAAATTAAAATAAAAAAAAGAAATGTACTCACTACCTTGCTCATGTAATTGTAACCCCTCTGTATGGTATTTTCACAATAAAAAAAGAATTATTCATTTCAATTTCTTACAATCGAAAGATAAACCATTTTTGAAGAAAAAAGATAAGTTCTTCCCTTACTTATCCCATGTATCATCCTGAGCAAGGCCAAGTTCACAGAGCAGAGATGATGCTTTGTCAAATGTTGAGCAAATTCGTGTAACAGAAATAACCTCAGTAGACCTTAAAAAAATTTAAAGTTCTAGAAATCCTTTTTTATATTCATTTTCATTACCTCAGTGTAATATGGTTAAGGAGAGCATCTCAAACAGGTGGATCTCAAACAAGGGCTTAGGTGAGAAGTAGGTAAGCTTGATTTGAGAGTTTATTCAAACTATAAATCATGAAAAGGGAAAAACCCAAAGGGCAGAAAAAAATAAATCCAAGGGCCTAACAAAAGAATACCATATTAGGATAGAAATTGTGAATCTAAACTATATGCATAGAAAACATGAAAATGAGAAATACAGATAGAGATTAAAATAGGGACTCACAAGACAGCTATAGTGACATTAATAATCTGTTCCCACCTCAGAGACTATGGAAAACAAATGGGCTATTCTCTCCTAAATAAGGCCATGAGAAATAACAGCATGTCACCCTAAAGACAAAGAGTCCATCTGCTTTTTAACTGTTACCCGCATAGCTGACTTGCTCTTGCTAACCACAGACAACAGGTATTAGATATGTTTTTTTCAGAGAAGAAAGAAAAAAAAGCAAAAGAAGCAGTACCAGGACAAGGAGGAGGAGGGGGGAGAGGAGGAGGAGGAAAAAGGAGGAGGAGGAAAAAGGAGGAGGAGGAAAAGAGGGAAGAAGGAGGAGGAGAAGGAGGAGAAGAAATGTTCTTAGAATTTTCTCAATATTCATGACAGGAGCAAAGAATGCTTTGAACTGGAAACAAATAACTTGAGACAATACATTTTCTTAGAAGAAAATACCTAATTTCCTGCGAAGATCCCCAAAGTCTGAAGCTAAAGAAAGAATTTTCTGTACCCTCTATATCAAAAATACCAGACGAATTCCCACTGGCATAGGACCTTCTACTAATATGTATCTTAAGGAGACAATGAAGTTGAGGTATTTGAGCAATTCAAGATATCAATGGTGATAGTTTGACTGAGATAAAATCACTTTTCATTTGTTTCTAGCCCCCAGGCCAAAGTGCACTGGCAAAAACCTAATGTTACTAGAGTTACATGCACTGCAGAAGGAAAAATAACATGCATTCTCCCACCAACATATTGGAGCAACTGGGATTTTAATACACTTTTAAGAGTTAAGCTCTTACTCTGTGCCTCTGGGAATTGCTGTTATTAAAATTAGACTACTCTGAGCAGTTGTTGCCACAAATGATTATAAAGCAGGCAGATGGAAGAGTTTGGGGGAATTCAGTGTTTACTCACCTGTATAAACATTTATAGAATATTTTTCTTTGCAGAGTACCATGCAGCATACTGGGAAATTAAAGTAAATAAGAAAAAAAAGCCTTCCTTCATGGAACATCCAGTCCAGCAGGAAAAAGAGATAGTAAACAATTAGATGTGATAAATATGAAAAGATTAGTGTCAAGTCCTAATGAGGTTCTTGCTCATCTGAGCCTTGTTAAGAGACCAGAAGGCTCTATCTAGGTAATACATCACTGAGCATCAAGCACAGCAGTTAATCAATCCAGATGAGATGACAATGAGCACTAGAAAAAGTATCTCCAACTGATAGAGGTTCAAAAGCATCGGCACTGAATATTAAATACTTTATAACAATATAGAAAGTGGTAACATGGGGTGGGCTCATAGTTAAACCCTTTTTCAGGCATTGACACATGAAAGAGCTAAGCCAATGACAACTTCTACTTACTGCCTAGAAGGAGGACAGTTCACTGATACCATCACTTCCTCCTCTGGCCACCCCTCAGCCTCCCTTTCCCCAACACCCAGTGATGTTAACTGAAACAATAGAAAACTGAAGAGAAATTTTCATGCCAATGATTAATGTTTACACACAATGACTCAATTCTCTCCTTAACATTGAAAAGCATGGAGAGGTTCAGTAGAACTAAATTACATGGGAAATTATTGTGTTTGGGGAGATTTTCTTGGAGATCCTGCATGAAATGCCAGCTGTTAAATACACTCCTTAATTCTCAACAATGACCACAGTGTTAACTGACTGTCTTCATGAAAAGTAGAGGTCAGCAGAAGGAAGCAAAGAGAGGATTAGAGACAGACACATCAGTAACTTTCTCAAAAAAAGGACTGAAATATTCTTATACAGTAATGACCTACACAGATAACTGTCAAAGTATTCTGAGCAATGATGAAACTGACTAGCAATTCTCTCAAGCTTCTGTCAACCTTTAGGCCACCTCCATATTGACAGCATTTTTTAACCTTTTTTTAAATTTTTATTCCTGGGTAGGAATATCCCTGAGACTCTTACCTCCAATTAACTACCCACAACCTTGAAGTAGCACTGTGATGGAAGTGGTAGAGCAAAAGATCTTGGGGACAGCACGTGGGCCCTGAGTTCAAGCCCCACAGTCAACAAAAAAGAAAAAAAATCCTTCCCTCAGAAAGGCAAAATCAAACTGCAACAAAATAAACACCAGGAAATGGGCAGATGAATGAAGAGGAACAGAGGGAAAGAGTGCAGTCAAGAATTCAATGTTTTTTGTTTTTCCTTTCATGCGATTGTTTTTAACATATTGATAAGATGATTTCTTTGTTGCTTTGCATGTCCCTCCCCTACGTTATAATCCCTGCTTTCATTGTATTTAATGTTGGTATAATTTGGGGAGGGGAGGGGAAAAAACAAATCCTTTAAATAGGGATGCAGGTGGACCCATTGCAACAATGAGATGTACAAGTCATTATGTCAAAAATGAACTTTACAACTTTGGTGGGGGGGGAGGATCAGGTGGGAGGAGGGGGGAGTATGGGAAGGGATGGGAAGGGAAAACAAAGAGGAGGCAACAATGCTTGATAAGAAATGTACTCGTTATCTTGCCCGTGTAATTGTAACTCCTCTGTACGGTATTCTTACAATAAAAATAAATAAATAAAATAAAAATTAAAAAATTAAAAACAAAGAATTCAATGTATATCTTACAAAATTAATAAGTGATGGAAGGGGTATGTAGAGAAAGGATAAGTGAGAATGTTGAATGGGGTCTCATTGATCAGTATAAACTGCTCTGTTTAATGGCATCTCCTTTGCACAATACTTTAAAAAATCTGAAAAAAAAAGTTTAGGAACCTGAAAGATATTTTTTGAATTAATAACACTAAAAATCTGTGCATTGTGATTATATTTTAAAATTAAACAAAATTGTTAATGCTCAAATTACTCAAATTTTAAAGTATCTATTAATTAAACATGTATTAAGTTCCTTAAGTTAATCATTAAATCTATCTTAAATACTGAAAAAGAACTGGGCATAGAGGCTCACAACTGTAAGCCTAGCTACTCAGGAGGCTGAAATCTGAGGATCATGGTTGGCAGGAAAGTCCTCGAGACTCTTATCTCCAACTAACCACCAGAAAACTGGAAGTGTGCTATGGCTCAAAGTGGTAGAGCCCTAGCCTTGAGCAACAAAGCTCAAGAACAATGCCCAGGCCCTGCATTCAAACCCCATGACCCCTGCCAAAAAAAAAAACCTGCAAAAGAAATGTCCTTTCCAAAGTGCCCTCGTGAGGCAGCCTGCTCCTCATTCCAGTACCATGGAGAGAGGATTGGTTGTCACACTATTTCATCAGAAAATCCAGTGATTGAACCAAAGGGGAAGAGGTGAGAAAAACTGAGTCCTGAATTTAGGACAACTATGTTCAAAGTGATACATTCTCATGCTAGCTGAATGATGTGTATACATTACCAAGACTCCCCAAGTCTCAGCCTTTCATTTATTTATGAACTGGGAGAAAAAAATAGCATTCATCTCAAAGAATTATGCCAAAGCTTAAATGAAATTATCTATCTAATGCACTTAGAACATTGACTCCTGGCACAAAGTAACCATTCAATAAACACTAGCTATAATTACTCGGAAAAAGAAAAATGAAGAGAAGGTTACCAGTACCCATTTCTCTTTCAACTAAGTGGATCTGATAAAAACAAAAGGAAACCTGGTAAAATTGGACTACATGAGAAAGACCAGGAGACTTGGTTAGTTTATATATAATTGCCTGAAATTCCTCACCCAGATGGGTCTCTCCTGCTCTGATCTCTGAGAACACTCTCAACATCACACACTCACTGAAATTCGCTATTTAGTTTGGGAAACAATGACCCAGAAAATAAAATCAAAGATAGCAACTTCCGTATCAGAAACATTTCTCAAAGTCTGAAGTTTCACTTTTTGCCAAAGTCATCTTTTTTTTCAATTTGACAAGGACTGACAAAACTTTTATCTTTGATACAGCCTTTCTTGTCATGGCAATAAAATTTAGCATGTCAGCGTTTCCATCGGCTATCACAGTTTGACTGAAAAATGTATGAATCTAGAAATGCTTTTATTTAGAAATATTTTAAGGATATTTTTATAGATCTAGTTTAATTTTTTATTTTTTTATTGTGAAAATACTGTACAGAGGGGTTACAATTACATGGGCAAGATAATGAGCACATTTCATATCAAGCATTGTAGCCTTCTCCTTTGTTTCCCCTTCCCATCCCTTCCCATACACTCCCCGACCCCCCACCAAATCTTCTTCCCCCCCAACCCCCCCTCACTAAAGTTGCAAAGTTCATTTTTTGACATAACGACTTGTACAGCTCATTGTTGCAAGGGTCAACCTGTAACCCTATTTAAACGATTTGTTTTTTCCCTTCCCCTCCACAAATTATTCACTGTATTTGATATTAGTTTAAATTTTTAACAACTATCTGAGACTCCACATAGAGCTCCCCTACAACCCAGAAATCCCACTTTGGGGTATTTACCCAAATCATCACAAACAAGACCATATGAAAGCTACCAGCACAACTATGTTTATTGCAGCATTATTTACCATAGCTAAGATATGGAACCAACCCAGATGCCCCTCAGTAGATGAATGGATCAAGAAAATGTGGTATATATACACAATGGAATTCTATGCCTCCATCAGGAAGAATGACATTGCTCCATTTGCTAGGAAATGGAAAGACTTGGAAAAAATTATTAACTGAAGTAAGCCAGGCCCAAAGAAACATGGGTCCCATGGTTTCCCTTATTTGCAATAACTAGTATATGTCTGAGACAAGCAGAAACGGTCAGATAAGTTGATGTTAGGCAAAATGAACCCCAAGATAAGTATTTAAACTTTTTTCTTTCTTGTGATTGTTTCTAACGTATTTATAAGATGATTTCTTTGTTGCTTTGTATGTCCCTCCCCCACGGTATAACCCCTGTTTTCACTACATTTGATGTTGGTATACTTTGTGGAGGGGAAGGGGAAAAAAATGTTTAAATAAGGATACAGGTGGACCCATTGCAACAATGAGATGTACAAGACGTTATGTCAAAAAACGAATTTTACAGCTTTGGGGGGGAGGATCAGGTGTGGGGGTTAGGGGTATGGGAAGGGATAGGAAGGGGAAACAAAGGAGGAGGCAACAATGCTTGATAAGAAATGTACACATTATCTTGCCCATGTAATTGGAACCCCTCTGTATGGTATTCTCACAATTTAAAAATTGTAAAAAATAAAAATTAAACATTCAAAAAGCCGGACACCGGTGGCTCATGCCTGTAATCCTAGCTATTCAGGAAGATGAGATCTGAGAATCACGGTTCAAAGACGGTTCAAAGCCAGCCCGGGCAGGAAAGTCAATGCAACTATTATCTCCAATAAAACGCTAGAAGACCGGAAGTGGCGCTGTGGCTCAAGTGGTAGAGCATTCACCTTGAGGTGAAGAGCTGAGGAATAGCACCAAAGCCCAGAGTTCAAGCCCCATGACCAACAAAAAAACAAATCTGGTAGCTGAAACTTCACACACATAGAAAGGAAGAATAAATAATTCAGCAGACAAATGGCCAATTCTATTTGAATAAAAACAATAATTTACATTTGTCAGGGTACTATCTACAACCTTTGATACACAGACTGATTCAAAGGAAGAATATTTCATAAAAAGAAATTCTGAAGTCTCTATTTCAATACCAGATTTTGAAAAATATGAACCAAACTACAGACAAAAGTTTTTCTAAAATGATGCATACCACATGATGAAATTGGCCATCCTCCTCTAATTTCTCAAAAAGCTTATGAACATACAAATTCCATCATTTCTGTTTAGCATTATATAAATTACTGAAAACCAGCAAAATCCTTAAGAAAATTTGTCATTATGACAATAAAAGGCTATGTTTTACAACTTTCCTAAGTCATATTATTAAATTACAATAAAAAAACACATGATGATTCATGCCTATAATTCCAGCTCTTGGGAAGCAGAAACAAGATCATCATGACTTGAGACCAACCATGACTAGATACTGAGATTCTATCTCCAAAATTAATATTAAACCTACAAGTCTTCAGTTCCTGTTTTATATATATATATATATATATATATATTTCCTTGATTCCATTAAAGGAATCTCCTTCTGTTCTTGACAAAAATGTCAAGGTTTTTCAACTAAAACCAATTATATAACTCATGTAAGTCTATAGAAATCTCTGTTACATTTATATAATCTGAACTCCCCATAAGGGTTAAAGTAGCTGCTAAATATTTTCAATCCTTCTAAAGAAAGTGTATCAAATGATGAACATCATCAAGAAGATATCAAATTTCTTCATGAGTTAAATTTCACCTGCAGGAGATAGAATTTACCAGAAAGTATTGTACATCAAGAAAATAGAGAAGCCACATTTTGAGAGGTCAACGTGGGAGTCTTTAATAGAGCACCAGCTGTCTGCAGATTGACTCCTGTCCCAAAGATCTGCAGCCCAGAACAGAGCTAGTACATAGCTTTTAAAGACAAAAAACCACATGCTTGGGGTGGAGACCAAACCTTAACAGCCTTAAAAAAAAAGTGTTATACATAGGCAGAGTAAACTATCCAGGGGAACACTAAGGGGCAATCAGGACCCCAATTATCTAGGGGAAGCGTGAGCTTCCTGGAGCCCTACATCTCATGACACATCTGCAATCCAAAGAATGTCCTCTATAGCCTCTAGAATTCTCAGGATATCTCCATCATCTATTAACATCTATCAAGATGCCAAAATGGCATTATTCAGACCCATTTTCTACATTTCAAAAGTACATTCTCTCATTTTTAAAAGCTACTTGCTTCTGTCTGGCCCATTCTCCCAAGCACTAGGGTATAGCTTCAACCTGCTGTCTCTGTTCACTAGTCACTTATTTATTGGTTCTCCTACTCCACAAAGCATGAAAAGATCTTTCATGACTTTACCAGAGAAAATAATTTACTTAACCCTAAGATGTATTTAAATTAATGAAAACTTACCATTCAAGGTTAGAATACATGTAGACTAGGCACCAATGGTTTATGTCTGTAAGTCCTAGCTACTCAGGAGACTGAGATCTGAGCATCACAATTTGAAGCCAGCTCAGGCATACAAATCCATGAGATTCTCACTCTATTTAACCAGCAAAAGGCCAGGAGTACAGGTCTGGCTCAAGTAGTAGAGCAGCAAAATGAACTGGGACAATACTCAGGCCCTGAGTTAAAGCCCCAGAACTAGTGTACACAGAGAGAGAGAGAGAAAAAAATAAGTGGAGTGCGTGAATTTTCTACAAAAGAAATGAGCAAAGTGTCCTTCAGCTAAGCGAATGTGCCCTTGAAAAATTAGGAAATGGCATTTGTAGTGATGGGAATCTGCTTTGTCCTCATAACTCAAAGTTGTTCCCTTAACATGGCCCATGGACTATACTCCTCCTGGGTGACAAGTCTCCAGCTCAGAATCTTAATCCAAATATGAAAGCCCACTCCCTCATCCCTACCTCTTAGGTGATAGGCACCTGAGTTCCTCTAAGAAGGAAACACCTGGCTTAATTGTTAAACTGGACAATTGGTTCCCAGAACCAGGCCATTTGGGGCCATTATCACAAATTTTCAATTTGTTTTGGAAACTTCTTGCAGCTCTCCAGCTATGTTTTCACCTCCACTGGGACCCAATTTAAGTCCTTCCCTGCCCCCATTAAGCCCTGAGTCTCCTGACTCTCCTCAGGTAGCCATGGTGTCCGTCTTCACCTTTCCATTAAAGTTAATCTGGTCTGTTGAGTTCACTTTCTACTTTTTCTTTATTCTAGTACTCTCATGACTCATTTTCCTAACATGTTATAGCTGAAATGATGAAGTTATATTTGACCCTCACTGTGATAATATGTCTGGCACTGTTCTCAAGAAGCTGCTGAATTGACTTCTCTGAGGGCAGGTATCAGGTCTTCTTTGCTCAACACAATGGCCACCAGAGCAAAGTACAGTCATTTCATGATAATTCTTGATAATTGATCGGCCACACATGTCAGATAACTCCAGAAAATCTAATAACAAACTTTAATGGCTTCTAGCTAGCTCAGATGAAAGATGAAACATTGAAAAATCTTAAAAATAGTTCAATCTCTCCATATTTTTGACCAAGAATGAATTGCTTTCCAATCTTCCTGCTCTTGAATAATATAGTTATAAATAATCAAAGATGGTTGTAATGACTACCAGCCATAGTTCACCCCTCAACTGAATTAGAAATCACTGGACTAATATAAAAACATTGAAAGTGGAGCTCATTGTATCAATTTGATCAATTTTGAAGCAAAGCTGTCTACGCTGCTACTCCCAAATTTTGGCTTTCAATGTCTTTCAGTTCCATAGATTACTGTACTTAAAAACTTGGGGAGGTACTTTTGGGCATTTACCCAAATGTTCACAAACAAGACCACACTAAAGCTACCAGCACTATTTACTATAGCTAAGATATGGAACCAACCCAGATGCCCCTCAGTAGATGAATGAATGGATCAAGAAAATGTGGTATATATACACAATG
>NW_012267301.1:2060521-2061968 GCF_000151885.1 Dipodomys ordii
AACAAATCATTTAAATAGGGATACAGGTGGACCCATTGCAACAATGAGATGTACAAGTCATTATGTCAAAAACAAACTTTATAACTTTGGTGAGGGGGGGAGGAGGAATGGGTGGGGGGTGGGGGAGAATAGGAAGGGATGGGAAGGGGAAATAAAGGAGGAGGCTACAATGCTTGATAAGAAATGTACTCATTATCTTGCCCATGTAATTGTAACCCCTCAGTACAGCATTTTCACAATAAAAAAAAAAAAACTTGGAGAGGGGGCTGGGAAGGTGGCTCAGTGGTAAAGTGCTTGCCTTGCATGCATGAGGCCCTGGATTTCATCCCTCAGCACCACATAAACAGAAAAAGCCAGAAGTGTACTCCCACTCAAGTGGTAGAGTACTAGCATTGAGCTCAAGAGCTGAGGGACGGTGCTCAGGCCCAGAGTTGAGGCCCCACTACCAACCAAAAATAAATAAATAAATAACTTGGTGAGGATAAGAATATCATTTGTCTCTGTATGTATGATGCCAAATATGAGGCTGGTTCTCTCCTGGTTCACTCTCATTGAATTATCACCTTTTTTTGGTTTAACCTTCACCTCAGAACCCTCTTTTATAAAATCATTTGTATCACAGCACACCACAATTACTTTGCTTAAAAAAATTGAATAATTCTGATTTAACTGTGTATTTCCATGACCATATTCTCTGAATGAGGCCATGCATTAATTTTTTTAATCTCTTGAGTTCTACTTTCTTTGGCATGAGATAGCCCATAGGCTTGATGTGTTTCTCAGTCTAAACAGAAGGAATTCTAGGAGCAATTTTTATAACATCATTTGATCTTACTCAAAGTTTGCCTTGTATTGGCTTTATGGTTCAGCCATTCTTTGCTAGAAGAGTAGTGAAATCCTTCTTTTGGTTTCACCCACTTGTCTTCAGTGCTCTCAGATATGTAGTGTGTTACTAGAAAGGAACCATTGTGTCTTTATTTGAATCATCCAGCACCAAATCTTGCTACAGAATATGCAATCCTAAATTATCACTAACATCTATATAGATACCACTTATATATTTCCCTTTATGACTGAATGTTTCCATACTTAGGACAGAGGGAATTACTATCAAGAATTGCTATCAAAATCTTCTAACTGCATCTTTTTTCTCTGAGGTTTACTTTGCTTGTATTGTAATAAGAGTCACTAAAAAGTAAAAATAGTTACAATAAAAAACTCAATAGAGGGGGCTGGGAAGTTGGCTCAGTGGTAGAGCACTTGT
Source organism: Dipodomys ordii (assembly GCF_000151885.1). Taxonomy (NCBI): domain Eukaryota; kingdom Metazoa; phylum Chordata; class Mammalia; order Rodentia; family Heteromyidae; genus Dipodomys; species Dipodomys ordii. The sequence goes on from NW_012267301.1 coordinate 2,061,786, forward strand.
CTTGCATGCATGAGGCCCTGGGTTCAATTCCTCAGCACCACATAAGCAGAAAAAAATAAGCTGGAAGTGGCGCTGTGGCTCAAGTGGTAGAGTGCTAGCCTTGAGCTGAAGAGCTGAGGGACAGCGCCCAGGCCCAGAGTTGAGGCCCCACGACTGACCCCAAAAAAAAAAACCTCCCCCCAA
>NW_012267301.1:2062242-2070027 GCF_000151885.1 Dipodomys ordii
AAGTGGTAGAGTGCTAGCCTTGAGCTGAAGAGCTGAGGGACAGCGCCCAGGCCCAGAGTTGAGGCCCCACGACCGGACCAAAAAAAAAAAAAAAAAACTCAATAGATTATGTCAAAAAAAGAAAACAAAATATAAGGGTGGAGCTATGAACTCAAACATAGAAACATGGGGAAATAGAGTTTTAAAAATGTGATGGCACTCTGGAAAGCAGTATGGAGGTTCCTCAAAAGACTACACATAGAACTCCCCTATGACCCAGAAGTCCCATTTTTGGGCATTTACCCAAATGACCACAAGTGTATTCCTTATCTTGTAATTGTAACTCCTCTGTAAGGCATTCTCACAATAGAAAAAGAAAAAAAGGAACTTTACAACTTTGGCTGGGGCGAGGTGTGGAGTGGAGGGGAGAGGAGGGAGCTGGGAGGGCAGGGATAGTCAGGGGAATCTAAGGAGGAGACAATAATTCTTGATAAGAAATGTACTCATTACCTTACTCATGTAATTGTAACCCCTCTGTATGATATTTTCAAAATTAAATACACTTATAAATAAAAAAATCCTATCAAGACATATCAGTCAAGCTTTTAAATAATTAGGACAAAAAAAATCTTGAAAGCAACAGAGAAATGACTTCTGTATTAGTCAGATTTTCATTACTGGAAAATACCAGCAATAGAACTAACTGAAGTAAACTAGCAAAAACAAAAAGGTACTTGTTTTTGCTCTTGGTTTTGGTGGTTTTAGTGGACGGTTGATTGGCTCTACTTTTGAGACCAGTGTCAAGGCCTAACATCACTCCAGAGAGCATGTTAGAAAACCAAGCTACTCGTTTATGGCAGCTGAATGGTAAAGAGAAAGAGAAGAGGGAGCAGGGTCCCAATATCCTTGTCAAGGACACATGCCCAGGAACCCATTTGCCCTCCATCAGATGTCACATCCTCAAGTTTCCTCTACTTTCTAGTCATATTACAGGCTGGGAACTGAGTTTTGAGCATGGGAACCTTTGGGAAACATTTAAAATCCAAACTGTAATAGCATCTTAACTAAACAGAAAAACAGCTCAAATAATTAAGGATTTCTCATCAAAACTATAGAAGCCAGAACTCCATGGTGAAGCATTTTGTAAATGATAAAAAAAAAAAGGTATCTTCCAGCCAGAATACTATATTTACTAAAAATGCATTTCAAGAATGAATAAATCACAAAGGAGGAGGCTATAATGCTTGATAAGAAATGTACTCATTATCTTGTCCATGTACTTGTAACCCCTCTGTACAGTATTTTCACAATAAAAGGAAAAAGAAAAAGAAATTCACTGGGCTGGGCACCAATGGCTCACACCTATAATCCTAGCTACTCATGAGGCTGAGATCTGAGGATCTTGGTTCAAAGCCAACCAGGGCAGAAAAGTCCGTGAGGCTCTTATCTCCAATAAACTAATCAAAAACTGGAAGTGGTGCTGTGCCTCTAGTGGTAGAGCGCTCGCCTTGAGCTGAAGAGCAGGGACAGCGCCCAAGCCCAGAGTTCAAGCCCCACGATTGACCAAAAGAAAAAAAGAAATTTACTGTTTAGAAGATGTATCACTCCTCTTGTGTGGAGAGCTGCGGGAGCCGACCAAAGACGGCTGCAAAAGCAACATTGTAGCTAAAATGGCGGGGCCGCGGGTGCGGCTGCGACCTAAGATGGCGCGGGCTTCCGCCTTCCGTCTTCCCCGTGAGGAGTGCTCTCTGTAAAAAACAACTCCTTATATGGCTATGACTTGGCTCCTAGTTTGCTTCCGTGTTTGCAGCCTTATCAGTATATGCCACATGGCGCTTCAGGATTGGCCATCCAGGAGGCTTATAACCGGAGCGCGGGGGTGGATGGGAAGGAGAAACGAGGAGAAGCAGGAAGAAGAAGGAAGAAGCGGGCAGGAGAGAAGTAGGAGAAAAGAAGCTGTAAATAAGGTCCTGAATAAACCGTCTGAAAGAAGGACCTGTTGTCGCGTCATCCTTGCGGGTCGAGGCGGTCGCGACACTCTTGAAATAATTTTTATAAAGTTTTAGCTTATATTTTTTGTTAGGTGTTTGTCTTATATACAAAAAGTCTAAATGTAATCACTGTCTGGAAATTTTTTTTAATTGTATATCCGATGGGGTGTATCTCTGAGCTAGAGGCCCTAGATTTGATGCCCAACACTGTAGAATGAATGAATACAATCAAGCAAAAAAAAATGAATAAATCAAAACGTTCTCAGATAAATTAAAAATAAGATATTTGTTACAAATAGATGTATTCTTAAAATGGCTAAAAAAAGAGCTATCAACATGAAATGAAAACAAAATTTTGACACAGCAAGGAAGAAGAAAGAGGTAGGTGAGCAAAAATATGGGTAACTATCAGTTTTCTTTGCATGAATCTTAAATTCTGTTTAATGGGTAAAGGAACCACAATATGATTTCTTGGCATCATTCTTAATATATGGAGAAAATACCAATATGTAATAAGAGAGATTAAAGAAAGTAAAAAATGGTACTACTGTTTGTAAATTTCACTTGAACTAGTAAAATGATGAAAACTGTGATACCCACAGATACAATGGATTCAGATTTGGGTATCTTTGAGAGTCCATTATTCTATCACTAAACAAAACCTACTAAATACCAAGAAATATATCTAACAAAAGATGTACAATACTTTCACGAGAAAAAATATATTGTTAAAGCAAATAAAGCTAGTATGTTCAAGTAGGAGAAAAGCAGCATGTAAATACATTATATTTCTTTTATTTTTTGTGGGGGGTCCAGTGGTAGGGCCTGAATTCTGGGCCTGGGCACTGTCCCTCAGCTCTTCAGCTCAAGACTAGCTCTCTACCACTTGAGCCATAGCGCCACTTCCGGCTTTTTTCTTTTTGCTTATGTGGTGCTGAGGAATCGAACCCAGGGCCTCAGGCATGCAAGGCAAGCTCTCTACCACTGAGCCATCTTCCTAGCTCGAAGACATTATATTTCTTTAATTTACTTTTTGAAATATTTTTCATTAAATTTGGCAGCTTTCATAGAATGCATCTGGAATGTAAACGATAAAGAATATGAAGGCAATTTTGTTTTTTGTCATATATATATATATTGCAAAGATACTGTACAGAGAGGTTACAGTTACATGAGTAAGGTAATGAGTACATTTCCAATTGAGGATTGTTACCCCCTCCTTTGTTTCCCCCCTGCCATTCTTTCCCTTCCCACCTCCCCAAATCTCCCTCCCAACCCTGTGCTTGAAGTTGCAAAGTTCATTTTCAACATAGTGTCTTGTACATCTCATTGTTACAATGGGTCAACCTGTATCCTTATTTCAGCATTTTGTTTTATCCCTTCCCCTCCCCAAATTAGAAAAAAATGTATATACAAGATGCAGGGCACCAGAATCAAATATAGTGAAAACGGGGTTTAAATATGGGGGAAGAACATATCAAAGAAACAAAAAAAAACATAGTACATTATAAATACGTTTAAAAAATAGCAAGCAAGAAAAAAATTGTGTACCTATCTTGGGGTTCATTTCCCTTAACATCATCTTATATAGTCATATGTACATAGCTTTTGACCTTTTCTGCTTATCCTAGATGTATACTAAGGGAAACCATGAGATCTATGTTTCTTTGGGCCTGGCTTTCTTCACTTAATATAATTTTTTCCAAGTCTTTCCATTTCCTACTGAAGGCAATTTTGAAGTGAAGTAAGGTCATAGAATTTGCCTTTGATATATGAAGAACTACACTAAGCTTTAAGCTGTAGTAACTGATACTACAACATGGGTACATGACAATAGACCATCAAAACTGAAGAAAAAGTTGATCTATTGGAAAACTTAAAGTAAAACACAAGTGACATTTCCCAGTAAATCAGCAGAAAAAGAATATATTATTCAACAATAAATAGATATTAAGTTTTCAATAGTTACCTACTGCATAAGCACATCAACTAAACCAATTAAGATCACAAAATCGTTCATCAAAAATATGACATTCAAAATGTATGCATATCAGCTATTCATGGAAAGGCCAGCCATAGTGTTTCATGTCTGTAATTCTAGCACTCAGGAGGCTGAGATAGAAAGATCATGAGTTCAAAGACCCTGTGACCAAAAAGAAAACTGATGAGGAGATGGGTGGGTATGGGAGAGATGCAGAATAATGGAAAAGATGACGTTGATCATGATACATTATACTCATAAATTGATATGTTCACTTGAAACCAACTTGCACAATTACATACAGATAATTTAAAAAAATAAAACTTGAAATGAGATGTGTGGGTGTTTGTGTGCATGTTTGTGTATGTGCATGTGTGTATGTGAGTGTACATGTGTGTGAGAGACAAAGAGTGACAAAGATTTCCAAAGGACATAGAATTCCTCCTTATGTAAGCAACTGATGATTTAAAAAATTATAATCCTGCCAGGCGCCAATGGCTCACGCCTGTAATCCTCTCTACTTAGGAGGCTGAGATCTTAGGATCACAGTTCAAAGCCAACCCAGACAGAAGAATCCATGAGACTCTTATCTCCAATTAATCACTAGAAAATCGGAAGTGGCGCTGTGGCTCAAGTAGTAGAGTGCTCACCTTGAGCTGAAGAGCTGAGCGACAGCACCCAAGCCCAGAGTTCAAGCCCCACAACCGACAAAAAAATAAATAAATAAAATAAAAATCCCCATTGTAAATGGGAGACTGGAACCTGAAACTGAACCTCAAGCTAAAGTTGTAATTCATGGCAATATAGCAGCTCTGTTACTGGAAAAAATTCAGGAAATTTAAGTTTTCCAAGAAGATTCTATTTGTCATAATAATGGATAGCAGTAAGTGATGTGGAATCACTCATCAGTAAAAGCAAGAAATCTGTGAAACCTTATTAAACGAGTCTAATATATTGTCTGTCAGATGTTTCTAAGAGATGAATGGGAAATACGAATTTGGCTTTCAGGGAAGTTGTTGTTGATAATTTAGATTTATATCCTCATGAAAAATGAGCGAAAAAAGCTTTCAGTCATGTAAAGTAAACAAAATCAATGAATACTGTTTCTTTTTATGTTCATTTTACTAATCTATTCCAGCCTTAAAAAAAGAAATTAATTCAAGAAGTTTGTAATTCTAAGGCATATGAAAATTTTATTTTAATTTAGGCTTAAATATATGAGTGGGTCAAATAAAAATACCAAAAAAATAGGAATTACTTATTATCAAGAATTGCTGTGGCTCAACCAAATAGAAAATAGATGAGAGAGAAAATATAAGATTGCATCAAGTTTAAAGCTTTTAGAGAAAGGAAAATTAGTTTAAAAAATACAGAAATCCAGCCAGGCACCAATTCTTACACATGGGTAAGACTATTCTGGAGGCTGCGATCTGAGGATGATGGTTCAAAGCCCGGCCCCAGGAAGTCTGTGAGATATTTTATCTATTTAACACCCAAAAGCTGGAAATGGCATTATGGCTGAAATGATAGAGAATAGCTTTGAGAAAAAAGCTAATAGTTCCCAGGCAACAAGTATCTACACACACACACACACACACACACACACACACACAAATCCAATCCAGTGATATAACCACTTGACATATTAGAATGTTGCCTCAACTAGATCTAGGAATGTATGTCATGTGAGCTCAAGGCAGGGCACATGAGCCACAAGGTCACCTCATGTAAGAAAAAGTGATTTGTAGCCATCCGTTGGAAAACAAGAACCCAGTGGAGTTTAAACTAAAATCTCTGGCTGTCATACAAACTCAAATGTAGAGATATCTCTAATTGTTTGAGATTATTTTCTTATTGAATAAGTATGTTATTATGTTAGGCTACAGAATTAAGAAGCAAAACACTTAAAATAGTCAGATTGGGATCCCTCACCTTTCTTGTGTTTTTCTAGTATACTCCTGGACCTACATTATCTTTGCAAAGGTGTTTTCACGACTAACAGCCAAGGCATAAAATTAATAAAGATAGGTTCTCCCACCAAAGTGAAAGGACAGGAATATTTAATGGCCATTATAAGAAACTTGACTTCCTGTACTCACAGTTCCTTTCTATACCAGACTTACGCTGTTATGGGAGACATGGGCCTTCTTTGCCAAATAAAAATTTGTGCTCATGGAATAAGTGGTTACAATCAGTAGACTTAAGGTCTGCATAAAGATATCAAAATTATACAAATTGTATAATATACAAATTATTGCTAATGACAGTATGTTGAGCTATATCTCAAGTACCTCACATATTGACCTTACATTATCATATATAATAACAACATAGCAAGTTATATTCCTAGTAAATATTTAATATACACACTAAAAAATAAGAATCCTAAGGCAAATTTACTTCTGATTGTCTTAATGCAAATAATTCCTAGAAATCCCTTAACTATGAAATATATGTTATATCAAAGAAACCTTAGTAACAATATAGCTGATTGACTGTAGAGATAGAGTAGATAAATGATAGATAAATAATATGATATATGTATACTATATATAGAGAAATATATTGTGTCTATATAGTGTATGTATAGACTTATATATAGGCACATATAAGAATACATGAGATACTCACAAGACACTATGTTGGAAACAAACTTTACAACTGCTAGGGGGAGTAAGGGAGGTGGAAGAGGGAAGGGATAAAAGAGAAAAAGAAGGGAGTAACAATGTTTGACAAGAAATGTACTCATTACCTTATTTATATAACTGTAACCCCTCTGTACAGCATCTTTACAATAAAATAAATTTTTAAAATAAAGCAACAGGTAATGTGAAAAAGAACACATGAAAAATGTATATGTGTGTATATATATACATTATATGTATATACACACACACACATTCTTCTTTACAGTGGGGCTTGATGGTTCATATCTGCAATTCTACCTACTCAAGAGGCTGATCAGGAGTTTCATGGTTTGAAGCTAGGTCAGGCAAAAATTTGCAAAACCTCATTTCAACCAAAAGCTGATCATGGTGGTTCATACCTCTCTTCTCAGGTACAGTGGGAAGCATAAATAAGAAAATGGTAGTCCAGGCTGGCCTGAGAAAATAGGGCGAGCCTACCTTTAAAATAACCAGAACCAAAAAAGAAAACTGTAGGCATGCCCCAATAGTACAATTCTTAACTAGCAAGCATGAGGTCCTAAGTTCAATTTCTAATATTACCCCCTCCAAGAAAAAGTCAATTTTCTACCTTGGGTGAAGGCTTCAAAACATGAGAGTCTTTGCCTAGAATATATTCATTTTATCAGGAGAAAAAGTTCAGAATGTATTATGGTAGCCTATAGGACATAAACACCTTTATCTGAAGACTTTCACACTGCTATATAATTCATACCATCAGTCCTGTCTCTAAGTTGCTTCACTAGCTAACCACTTATTGAGAGATTTCATTTCTGAGTTAAGAAAAGAAATGCCAGAAATTATTTTCTGAAAATGACATCATTTATTTCTATAGGCAAAAGGCAAAAACCAAACTTGATGAAAATACTGTCGGGGAATGATAAAAGACAGTATTTATGATGACAAACTTCTAAAAACCCATAGGATAAATATCGTCCCGCCCTTTCTTATAGCCTGAGACTGACTTCCTGGGGCTAATACTTCTTTATTAATTATAAAAGCCTGAATTTTTCATGTCTAAAGTGACTGGTCAATTCAAGAAATATCCTTCTCTCACCCTTTAAAATCCCCGTGTTTGAAGTCGTTTAAGGATTCAGGTGGACCTGTTGCAACAATGAGAAGTACAAGTTGTCATGTCAAAAAATGAGCT
>NW_012267301.1:2071392-2079533 GCF_000151885.1 Dipodomys ordii
AGGAGGCAACAATGCTTGATAAGAAATGTACTCATTACCTTGCTCATGTAATTGTAACCCCTCTGTACAGTATTTTCACAATAAAAAAATGTGTCCAGTTGTCTTCTAATAGTTTTTCTTAACTAGTTAATTTATTTTATTTTAGAATATATTTATTAGAAGGCACTGGCTCCAGGAATATACAAAAGAAAGATACTTAATAATTCTTTCTTCTTCACTATCTAGTGAGCCTTCCTCTATTTAATTGAGCACCCAACATAGACAGGATAGAATCTTTCCTTCAAGCATCCCCTCCTAGCCTAAAGGTAAGCTGAGTGGGACAACAATTAACCATCTCTGCAGGATGATAATGAAGATGCACAAATGAGGAACAATAAAAGCAGAATATATGCATGCATTTATAATTTTGATTGCATTGAAAGGAGCAATGTAAGCTTTTTTAAATGATGTATACACTGTCTTAACAAGTATGCAGAAATTTGCTTTTGTGTTCTCATGGAGAAGCAGGAAGGTTCCAAACACCAAGTTAGTGAGCCTATAAACAAAAAGACATGAAAAAGAAAATTGTGTTCATTTAGATGCAAATAGTTGGATATATCAAGATTTTAAGGTATAAGGAAAATACTTCAAGATATATTCAATAGCCAACAAAACAATCATGAACAAGAAATTGCTATTTGCAAGTACAAACCATATTGTATATTATTTGCTATGAAACAGCTGCAAATAAAAGTAAGAAATAAAAGTTACTTATGTTTGTGCCTTGCATTGTTTTCCCCTCTCTCTTACTCCCCTAAGTACATTAAATGTTCTATCATATTTTCGTATTTCTCTCTATATCATAAATACAACTAAAAGTTAGCAGGAGTTTGACAGTGAGAAAAAATTAAATGCCTCTTTCTAGGAATGCACAGAAAAATGAGTCACTTTTGGAATATGAGCATTATTTCTGCCTTAACAGTTTTGCATCAAGAAATGAGCAAAATAATAGGCAATGACTATAAATGTCAAAGAGTTTTTTTTTTAATTACGGACTGAAATGAGATGAAAGGATGCTTCAAAGCTATTTTCAGGTATTTCTGTCAAAAGATTAGGAAGTGCTGGTACCTGTGTCTCGTGCCTGTAGTTCTAACTACTCCTAGATCCTAGGATCACAGTTTGAAGCCAGCACACAAAAAAAATTGTGAGACTTAAAGCTCAGGAACAGTGTCCAGGCCATGTGTCCAAACCACAAGACTGGCATAGAAAAAGTTCAAGCCACAAGATGAGAGAGACAGAGAAATAGAAATCAGAAAAGCAATGTGTAGCTATGGAGGCATGATGGGAGAGAGGACACCGTATTTGGTGGATGTGCTGCTCTCAGAAAGAAAAGATCGTGATGCCTGGGCAATGTTCCATCCCATAGACTGTGTATGACAAGCTGGTAAATCATCACACAACTACTGGGTTTAAAGAATGGGGAAAATGTACCTCTCAGTATCACTGCAATTCAACAACCATTCCACAGAAAAAATCCAATCTTCTCACCATTTCATCCTGCCCATAAACTGACCAAAACTGTCCCTGCCTTGTGTGCACAGATTTAAGGACTAGCAGAGTTAATTTCTTTCTATGGTTTGCTTATTTAATCTTCACTTGTGGCCACTTGCCATTCATTCATACCTAAAAAATAAATTACTATATTTTAAAGCATCTGGCACAATCAAATAATACCCATAACTTAAGAGAAAGTACAGTATGAAAAACCATTTACATGAAACTACATTTCACTATGGGTCAATGAGTAAGTAAAATATAGTCACAGAAAGTGCAGCATAGGGACTCGGGGACTCGGGGTATGTGTGTGTGTGTGTGTGTGTGTGTGTGTGTGTGAATTGCAGCTACTTCACTAATATCTGTGAAGCTGAGTGCTGGAAACTGCATTCTTCATACAGATCACTAAACTTTAATCAGTCTTGGTTAGATTTATTGTGTCAAGGCTTGCGTAATTCACATTGGGCCTTCACTTTTCAGAGCCAATCAAGACCTCTTCTTCTGGTTACTGGCAAGCAACAGAGGAGGGCAAGCAGTGCAGAAAGTTTACTGTAGTAGGTTGAATAATGGTCCCCACAAAGATACTCATGTTCTAAGCCCCTAGACATATGACCATGTTACCTTATGTGGCAAAAGGGACTTTGGAAATAGTATTATCTTTCAATGGGAAGATTTAGCTGGATTATCTGGTTGGATCCGAGTAACTGGAGTAATGCATCTTGAGATGGAAGGAAGGACCAGGAGGGGAAGAAATATAGGCCACCTCTAGAAGCTGGAAAACAGGGAGGAGATAAATTCCTTCCAAAGGGTTCTTCTGATAACCTTGTGTTAGCCTGAAAAACCTGTATGAACTTGTGACCTACAGAACTAAGATAATAAATCTGTACTGTTTTCAGCCATAAAATGTGTGATACTTGGTTGTCATAGCAATCGGAAACTATTTTTATGTCTTTTATCCATGTACTGATAAAAATTCTTTTTTAATCTTTATTGTAAAAGTGATGATGGGGGCTTACAGTTACATAAATAAAGTGATGAGTGCATTTTCTGATTTTAAAAAATGCTTATGGGTAGTATTCCTTTATCATAGGAATGCTGTAGAAAACAGGACAGAGCAAACTCAATGCAGGGTGAATGGAAGGGCTCAACCTACAAATGATTTTGAATTCTTTAGGTTCCATCAGAAGCTGAGATAACAAGTGATTAGTAGACAGAGGGTGGTTTGACTCACTATGAAGTAGAAAGGGAAGCAGGGGTTTTGAAGACCAAAGTAAGTAGCTTCAATTTATCCTTAGCTCTGTGGGGGGGGCGGGGAAGCTATTAAAATGTGTTTTAAGCAGTGAGTGACATGGTATGATCTACCGTTTTAAAACATCACTCTGGCAGTGGGATAAAGAATGGGTTATAGAGTGAAACATAAAGTCATGTGTCCCGACCTGCAGGACGTCAACGAGGGCAGTGAACCTAAGCGAGAAGAAATGAAGGGACAAGAGACACGAAGAATGACAGCAAGACAGGGATGCTGCTCAAGCTGCTAAATTTTATTTTTCACACAGCTGTATTTATAAGGAAGCTTTTTCATTGGCCGTCATTGGCTGAAGCAGCTGTAGGATGTTTGCTTAAGGCAAGGTGAAAAAGGTGGCCGGTCTTTAGCAGCTGCAGGGTGTTTACTTAGGGCGTGGTGAAAAGGTGGGATTCTGTAAACTCAGCCTTAAGATGTTCCAGAGAGATAGTTAGGCCTATTATGTTGAGAGACTCAACTTTTGGCTCCCAACAGTCATGAAACCATAGGGAAGTGCTCTCTGTCTCTGTCTCTGTCTCTGTTTCTGTCTCTCTGTCTCTCTCTGTGTCTCCCTCTCCCCCTCTCTCCCTCCCTCCTTCCCTCCCTCCCTCTCTCTGTCTTGCTCTCTGTCTCTCTCTCTCTCTGTGTCTTCTCTCTCTCTCTCTCTCTCTGTGTCCCATGGACTTTTATGCCCATGCTAGCCTTGAACTCAGATCCTCAGATCTCAGCCTCCTAAGTAGCTAGGATTTCAGCAGTGAGCCACTAGCTTCCATTTTATAAGGAGGATTTGCATTAGCCAAAGTAAGGGCTGGTGGTGGCTTACACTTTAATAGTGATGATAGAGACAGAAGAGAGAATAAACAAGGAAACTAGAAGACTTGATGGGACAACAGTTTTAAAGAATGAGATAAATTAAAGAGGTTACCTATATTTTTGGTGTGAGCAATAAGGAGATTGGTTAAACTATTTATTCAGATTGGAAAGATATGGAAAAACAAGTTTAGGAGTGGAAATTAAAAAGTTCCTATGTATAAGTATTAAATTAAGATGCTCATGAGAGACTTAAGTCAAGAAAGGATATAGGGCACTAAACACAAAGTAGTGGATGTTCAGACTTGGAATTGAGAGAACAAATTAAATATTATAGGGGGGAGGATAGGAAGGGATGGGAAGGGAAACAAAGGAGGAGGCTACAATGCTTGATAAAAAAAAATGTACTCATTTGTCCCAACCCGCAGGACTTCAACAAGGGCGATGAACCTAAGCTAGAAGGAATGAAGGGACAAGAGATACGAAGAATGACAGCAAGACAAGGATTCTGATCAAGCTGCCAATTTTTATTTTTCACACAAGGTTATTTATAGTAGCTGCAGGGTGTTTACTTAGGATGTGGTGAAAAGGTGGTTGTTACTTAGGGCGTGGTGAAAAGGTGGGATTCAGTAAACTCAGCCTCATGATGTTCCAGTGAGATAGTTAAGCCTATTATGTTGAGAGACTCAACTTTTGGCTCCCAACATCTCCCCCTTTCTTATTTAGAAACTTGACCATCAATTGTTGGCTGCTCTTTTTAAGGGGGTGACAGAGGCTCTTTTCCTCTAAGGGCCCAGGGTTTATCTCCACTCCTGAGCGAGTGTCCTCACTCGGGGAGGGGAGTTTTACAGGCCTTGGCATGTTTTTTGAGGAGATGGCTTGTGGGTATGCATGCCAACCCTCATGCACCAGAGCTTGCCACTCAGGGGTCTTGGGTTTGGGGATCTCACGGATCCATCCCCCTGCAGTCTTACCTGCACCCTTGATTTGAGCATTTTTTCTTTCTCCCATAGGTGCATCCTCCCCCAAGCGGAGGGGCCTATAGGAGGAGGGGCGAACCTATCCCCTATGGCAAGGGCGCAATAGGTCTTGCCCGCTGAGTGGTCAGGAGTTATGAATAAGGAGGGTTTTCTAAATAAGAAAAAGGAAGGGGGGGTTCCCACTGGAACAAGCTCATGGCAAAACACTAATTAATAGCCTGGGGTAGATCCTAGATCTCAATGCCGCAGTCTGCCATATCAAGGCGATGGTGATGACCCTGTATGGGCTTAGAAGACAAGAGATTAATCTGTTATTTAATAAATTCAAACAGGAAGGTCCAGGTCTGGAGTTTTAGCTGCAGCTGTAAGAGAAAAGGAATCATCCTGTGGGGGAAGGTTTCCCCTGGGTTGTGGTAAGCCATTCACCTGTTTTATCAAGCGTTCTGGCAGACACCTTAGGGCTGCTTGTTCTTGATCTAAAAGACAAAGAGTGGCAGGGAGTGGTCTACCTAAAGCTTGGGAGGGCATTGCCCCTTGGCTTTGTTTGCTGAAGGGACATTCACTGCAAAGTGACCAGGTTGTTTACAATTAAAGCAAGTAAGCTAGCAAGCTGAGGACTGAACTTTGAAATGCCTTGGTAAAAGCAGCGCCTATGGCAAGTCCCATGGCGTGGGGGGTTCCTACTCCAGCACAAGGCCTGACAAAAACTCAGAGAGGTCACCCTTGTTTTTATGTGGCCCGAGGACATTTTGACATGCCGGTTAGCATTTTCAAAGGCAAGATGTTTAACAAAGGCACTTTCACTTCCACTAGGCCCAAGAAGCCTTTCCACAGCCAAGTTAAGCCACGAGACAAAGTCACTGTAGGGTTCATCTGGCCCCTGTCTAACTTTTGCCAGGGAAGTAGTAGCTGATCCCTTTTGAGGGAGACGCTTCCAAGCATAAAGGCCAGCATTTTGAATTTGTGCCAAAAGTCCGGCAGGAAAGCGCGCCTGTTTAGCATTGGTATCAAAGGGCGCATTACCCAAAAGTTTAGTATAGGTCCAGGCTTTTGAAGATGTTTTAGCCAAATTTTTTTGCGCAGTCTCTCTACATTGTTCCTTAAAGTCCACATTCCATAAAACAAAATCACCCCCACTAAGGGTGGCACGGGCCAGAAACTTCCAATCATTGGGGGTGAGCCAGCGCGCACTTTGGTTTTCTAACAAGGCTAACGTATAAGGGGCAGTCGGCCATATTGGGCACATGCATTTTTAAGCTTTTCAACAAACCGCAGGACTTCAACGAGGGCGATGAACCTAAGCGAGAAGGAATGAAGGGACAAGAGACACGAAGAATGACAGCAAGACAAGGATTCTGATCAAGCTGCCAATTTTTATTTTTCACACAAGGGTATTTATAGTAGCTGCAGGGTGTTTACTTAGTGCGTGGTGAAAAGGTGGGATTCAGTAAACTCAGCCTCAAGATGTTCCAGTGAGATAGTTAAGCCTATTATGTTGAGAGACTCAACTTTTGGCTCCCAACACTCATTATCTTGTCCATGTAATTGTAACTCCTCTGTACAGTATTTTCACAATAAAAAAATTAAATATTATCTTCTTCCCTAAACTAGTTTTGAAGTTATTTCAATTAAACACTGAGTTTTCTGCCTGCAGTGCCTTTTACCAAATTGAACTAAATTTTAAAGTTACTAGGGGAATTTTTCTTATCTTTCGAATTTTCTTAATTATTTTCACTAAGTAAGAAAACATCTCTATAAATTCATATAAACATGTTACACTCCATTTTTAAGAAGAGATGTGGAGAAAAGTGAATCTAACATTTTAATTATATCAAAACAGGCACAGCTGGTCATTTTTGCTTCAATATCTTGTTACCTTTGTTTGTTTGTTTGTTTTGTTTTGTTGGGTCTGGTCGTGGAGCCTGAACTCTGGGCCTGGGCGCTGTCCCTCAGCTCTTCAGCTCAAGGCTAGCACTCTACCACTTGAGCCACAGCACCACTTCCAGATTTTTTCTTTTTGCTAATGTGGTGCTGAGGAATCAAACCCAGGGCCTCATGCATGCAAGGCAAGCGCTCTACCACTGAGCCACCTTCCCAGCCCTATCTTGTTACCTTCTATTTAGGCTTTTTTAGAAAAAGATAACTCAAAGTACAATATTTCCCACTCAGTGTCTTATAATAAATGAACACAGAATTCATCCATCCAGAAGTGCCTTTCTTCTCTCCTTGAGCAAAGTTGGACTTTTGCCAGGAAACTATCAAATCCTGAACTCTCCTTCCAAATAGCTGTGAGATCCAGCAAGCAAATTGATTTGTCTGTGTAGTATCTACTGATGTTGAAATGTTATTGGAGGCAGTGGACTATCATCTGGTCTTCCTTTCCAAAACAACAGGAGTCAGCAATTTCTCAGTTCTGAAGTCATAGCCAAGACCATGCTTATCTTTATAAATGTAAGAAGACAACAAAGTAGTGTCTTCTTTAAGTTTCATTACTTAATGAGGCTTTGAAGACATGTAGGAGGCCACTCCCCCAATGTTGGTGTCTTCTCTGCTACCAGGAGACAAAAAAAAATCTCTAGGAATACAGGTGGACCCATTGCAACAATGAGATGTACAAGTTGTTATGTGGAAAAATGAACTTTACAACCTTGGCAGGGGAGGGGAGGATGGGGGTTGGGGGGAAGATGGGGGGGAGATGGGAAGTGATAGAAAGGGGAAACAAAGGAGTAAGCAACAATGCTTGATAAGAAATGTTCTCATTATCTTGCCCATGTAATTGTAACTCCTCTGTATGGTATTTTCACAATTTTAAAAAAAACCTAGTTATTTAAAGTAAAATTCTGTAACATTACACAATACTTGAAAATGCTTCTATCATCTACTCATAAAATAACTGCACAGTTTCTCAGTGTGTTGTATTATATTAAATTCTTGCCTATCTATGTGAAAATGGAACTAAACTTAGGGGCTGGATGGTGCTGGGAGAGAAGTGGGAGAATGACAAAAGGGGTAACATTGACTAGAATGCATTGTACTCACAAATGGTTTGATTAAAATCCCTTTGTATGACCACTTAAGTTAAATAAATACATGAATAAGCAAAAAATAACATTTACCTGGTGGCTCACATCTGTAATCCTAGGAGGCTAAGATTTGAGGATTGTAGTTCAAAGTCAGTCCAGACAGGGCTGATAAAAGCCTGTGAGATAAAAGTAAAAATATCTTAACTAACAAAAAGCCAGAAGTACAACTGTGGCTTAAGTGGTAGAGCACCAATAAAAAAAAAATAACCAAGCAGAAGCATGCTCTGAGTTCAAGCCCCAATATCTCCATGCGTGCGTGCGTGTGCACACACACACACACACACACACACACACAATATGATGGCTGTTAGTGAGGGTCATTTTTTTTCTACTAAGGTGAAATTAAAAATAAGAAAAAAAAACAAACATTCTATGTTTTGCCTACTGAGCTCCAATCTAAACACTGAGGTTTTAAATCTACTTCTTAATCTATAAGCAAACAAAATATTTTTT
>NW_012267301.1:2080328-2101052 GCF_000151885.1 Dipodomys ordii
TTAGCTATGGTAAATAATGCTACAATAAACATAGTTGTGCTGGTAGCTTTCATATGGTCCTGTTTGTGATCATTTGGGTAAATGCCCAAAAGTGGGAGTGCTGGGTCATAAGGGAGCTCTATGTGGTGTCTTTTGAGGAACCTCCATACTACTTTCCAAAGTGGTTGAACAAGTTTACACTCCTACCAACTATGCAGTAATGTTCCCTTCTGTCCACATCCTCTCTAGCATCTGTTATCAGAATTCTTGATTATAGCCATTCTAACTGTGGTGAGGTGGTATCTCACTGTTGTTTCGATTTGCATTTCTTTTATGGCTAGGGAGGTTGAGCATTTCTTCATGTGTCTATTGGCCATCCTTCTTTCCTCTTCAGAGATGTTTCCCTTTAAATCTTTAGCCTACTTATTTAATGGGCAGTTGTTTCTTTGAAGATTTGTTGTTGGGGGATTTAATTTTTTGAGTTCCAGGTATATTTTAGATATGAGACCATTGTCTGTTGTATGGCTAGTGAAGATCTTCTCCCAATCTATTTCTATTGATTTGTTAGTTATGTCCTTTGTCATGCAGAAACTCTGCAGTTTCATGCAATCCCATGTGTCCAACCTTTCTTTGATTTGTTGTGTTTCTGGGTCTCTATTAAGAAAATTTTGGCCTGTGCCTCGGAGATGTAAGGATTCTCCTATTCCATCCTGTAATGTTTTCAGGGTGTTTGCTTTGACTCCAAGGTCTTTGATCCATTTGGAGTTGATTCTGGTGCAGGATGATATATAAGGATCTGGCTTTAGTTTCTACAAGCGATTAACAAATTTTGCCAGCACGATATACTGAAAAAGCTGTCTTTCTTCCATTCTAGTTTTTTAGCTCCCTTATCGAAGATTAGATGGCTATAGGTCTTTGGGTTCGTTTCTGGGTTTTCAATTCTATTCCATTGGTCCTGAGGTCTGTTCTTGTGCCAGTACCAATCTGTTTTGATTACTATGGCTTTGTAGTACAGTTTGAAATTTGGTATTGATATTCCTCCAGCACTGTTCTTTCTGTTGAGGACCGTTTTTGCTATTAAGGGTCTTTTATTGCTCCATATGAATTTTTGGATTGCCTCTTCTATTTCCTTGAAGAATGAGGTTGGAATATTGATAGGTATCACATTGAATTTGTAGATCACCTTGGGAAGTATTGCCATTTTCACGATGTTGATCTTTCCAATCCAGTAGCATGGGAGTTTTTGCCACTTTCTAAGTTCTGTTTTGATTTCCTTTTTCAAGCGTTTATAGTTCATCATAGAAGTCCTTCACTTCTTTGGTTAAATCCTAGGTATTTGATTTTTTGTGAGGCTATTATGAATGGAGTTGCTTTAAACAAAATATTTTCTAACTAGAAGTCAAACTCAAATATTAGGAGGCCAGTAGGAGGCTCCTGTCCATTTTTTTTACTTGTTTACTGTTGTTTGCATGAAGGGATTATCCCTCTTTTACAAATGAAAGCTTAAATGACACCAAAAGTTATATTAACTGCATCAACCAGTGTTTAACTTTGCCTACCTACCAACTAAATGAGTTATGTTTAAATGCTAGATTTGAAATACCTTTTGTAAATGAAAGAAAAACTTTACTAATGCATTGTCAGGAATATTAACACTGTCACCTCAAGAAGAATCTCCCGAATGTAGTCCTGGGAGGATGAAAGAGAGTGAGAAATATTACAAAATTATTTACATTATCTTAAGCACATGCAAGACAATGACAAAATTCTTCAGGGGAAAAAGTCCAGTCTACAGCTTATAGACAATACCTAGTAGAAGAATGATCTCAGTCTCATCACTGTATTAAAGTTTGGGCACCACTATTAAATTTCTAAACTGGAAGGAAACACAGCAGTTGACAGGTTAAAAAGGAAGTGGTCAGCAGAAAGGAAGTAGAGATTTTTTTTTAGGACTGAGACTGGAACTTGAACCTGGCACCTGATGTTTTTGCCCATTGGCTGACACTCTACCAACTAAGCCATGCCTCCAACCCACAGAAAAAGGATTAAAACATCCATACTATTACAGAAGGTAAACCAATTTGAGTCTACACACAAAAAGGTTACACCCATTTCTTCTCATGTGTTTTTTATTGTCATATGTACTATCCAAACTAAATTTTTATTCATTCTTAAGGCAGGACAATGGTTCTCACATCAAAAGCATCTGTAGACCTTATTACACTGAAGATTATGTTGGCTCACCTCTCCACAGAGTTGTTGATCAAATAGGTTTGAGTGGACTCTGAGGGTGTGTATGTTTAACAGGTCCCAGGTGACAGTACAGCTTGTCATCCTAACACTTGAGGAGCTCAAGTGTTGATATCACTCTGGGTTACAGAGTGAGTTCTAAGCCTTCCTGGGTGTCTTTGTAAGACCATAAGATGATTCATTCAGGTACCACACATTGAGAACCATTGTTCTAACAAGCTTTCATTATTGCTAGATAATCATAGTAATTATGTAATACAATTTTCTATAAAGACATATACTTGAAATTGTCCATAGAGATAGCTATACCTAAAAATCTGTCATTTAAATAAGACTTAATTGACCATTTTGATGAAACAAAACTGAAAATAAAGATGCTAGCCATAGTTTGGTTTTCAGGATCCTTCCTGTGAAAGCACTGCTGTTTGTTTGTCTTTCCTTCTCTGCATAAATTGTACATTAGTGATTCATCTGCCCATGGGATACTGTCTTAATATTTCCAGAAAGTAGAATCCACCTAATTAAATTTTTCTGGTTTTTCCAGTTTTATTATTCATTGTATTTGCTGGGTCACATCATAGGTGAGACAGACTATTAACATTTTATTTCTAACACTTATGCATATTTATCTGCTATCTGCAGTAATGTCAATAATTGTCTAATAAACTACAATCAATCTCTGAAATGGATGCTTTTTGGTTAATTCTCACTGATAGCTTTTTGTTTTTCCATGTATTTGATGATGTTTGTGTTTGTGTCTGTTGTCTGTCTGTGTCTATCTGTAAGAAAAAGAAAAACAGAAAGAGAAACAGAAAGCAGGTTAAACCAAACATTTGCCGTTTGCTTCCTCTAGCTCATGTAAAGAGAATTTTGGTTTCCAAATAAGTGTGAAGGCATGACAAACTTATCAAGAAAATGTGGCACAATGGAATTTTACACATCCATTAGAAAGGATGAAACCTCAGTTATAAACAACTGCATAGATCAACTAGATTTAGCAGACATCTACAGAATATTTCACCCAACAGCATCAGAATACACATTCTTCTCAGGAGCACATGGAATATTCTCCAGAACAGACCACATTATAGTCACAAAGCAAACTTGTCTAAATTCAGAAACAGTGAAATTATGCCCTCACCAAAAACCACCAAAGAAAGTTCTGTAACACATGGAGGCTGAACAACACATTGTTGAACTGGTCATGGAAGAAATTAGAAAGGAAATTCAAATGTTCATGATATTCAACAAAAATGAACACACAAATTACCAGCTCCTCTGGGGCACAGCAAAGGCAGTACTCAGAGGCAAATTCACAGCTCTGAATTCCTACATCAACAAATTGGAGAGATCTGAAACCAACAATTTAATGAGACATCTGAACCTCCTTGAAAAAGAACAGCAAGCTAAACCCCAATCCAGTAGATGGAAAGAAATAATTAAAATTAAATCAGAAGTAAACGAATAAACAAACTCAGAGATGAGAATGGAAACATCATCACAGAAACAACCAAGATGCAGAATATTATAAGGGAATACTTCTCAAAACTTTATGCTAAAAAATTTGAGAACCTGGAAGAAATGGATGATATCATAGCAAATATCGACATGCCAAAACTAAAACAAGATGAGTTAAACCAACTGAACAGGCCCATATTAAGCATTTAAATAGAAACACCAATAAGAAACCTCCCATCTAAGAAAAGCCCAGGACCAGGTGTATTACAGCAGAATTCTACAAAGGCTTCAAAGCAGAACTCACACCAATACTCCTTCAACTCTTCAATGAAATTGAAAAAGAAAGTTCACTACCTAACTCATTCTATGAAGCCATCATAGCCCTCATCCCAAAACAAAGCAGGGATTCATCAAAGAGAGAGAACTATAGCCCATTTCTTTAATGAACATTGATGAAAAATTGCTCAACAAAATTGTGGCCAATAAACTTCAAGAATTCATCTGAAAAATCATACACCACGATCAAACAGGATTCATTTCAGGGATGCAAAGCTGGTTCAATATTCTCAAATCAATTAATATAATTCATCACATCAACAAGATCAAGGATAAGAATCGCATGAATATCTCAATAGATGCAGAAAAAAAAACATTTCACAGATCCAACACCCCTTTGTGATGAAGGCTCTGGAAAAATTAGGAATCCATGGAACATTCCTCAATACAAAAAAGCTGTATAGGACAAACCTACAGCCAGCATTATACTTAATGGTGAAAAGCTAAAGCCATTTCCTCTAAGCTCAGAAACGAGCCAAGGATGTCCACTCTCTCTACTTCTCTTCAATTTAGTATTAGAATGCCTAGTGACAACAATAAGAAAAGATGCAAACATAAAGAGGATCTGAAAAAGAAAAGATGAAATAAAACTCTCCCTCTTTGCAGATGACATGATCTTGTTTTTAAAGAATCCCATGGACTCCACTCCCAAATTACTCAAGCTGATTTGAAATTTTGGCAAAGTAGTAGGGTATAAAATTAACCCTCAAAAATCAATGGCTTTCCTGTATGCCAACAATGAGAACAGCACGGCTGAAATCAGGAAAGCAATTCCATTTGTAATAGCCCCACAAAAAATAAAATACCTAGAAATTGACTTAACCAAAGAAGTGAAGGACTTCTATGATGAAAAATTTAAAACCCTGATAAAAGAAATCAAAACAGAACTTAGAAAGTGGCAAAATCTCCCATGCTCTGGATTGGAAGGATCAACATCATGAAAATGGCAATATTTCCCAAAGCTATCTACAAATTCAATGCAATACCTATCAATAT
Organism: Dipodomys ordii; assembly: GCF_000151885.1. Classification (NCBI taxonomy): domain Eukaryota; kingdom Metazoa; phylum Chordata; class Mammalia; order Rodentia; family Heteromyidae; genus Dipodomys; species Dipodomys ordii. Next base: position 2,085,348 of record NW_012267301.1, read on the forward strand.
TCCAACTTCATTCTTCAAAGAAATAGAATAGGCAATCCAAAAAGTTCACATGGAACAATAAAAGACCCAGAATAGCAAAAACTATGCTTAACAGAAAGAACAGTGCTGGAGGAATATCAATACCAAATTTCAAACTGTACTACAAAGCCATAGTAATCAAAACAGATTGGTACTGGCACAAGAACAGACCTCAGGACCAATGGAATAGAATTGAAAACCCAGAAACGAACCCAAAGACCTATAGCCATCTAATCTTCGATAAGGGAGCTAAAAAACTAGAATGGAAGAAAGACAGCTTTTTCAGTATATCGTGCTGGCAAAATTTGTTAATCGCTTGTAGAAACTAAAGCCAGATCCTTATATATCATCCTGCACCAGAATCAACTCCAAATGGATCAAAGACCTTGGAGTCAAAGCAAACACCCTGAAAACATTACAGGATGGAATAGGAGAATCCTTACATCTCCGAGGCACAGGCCAAAATTTTCTTAATAGAGACCCAGAAACACAACAAATCAAAGAAAGGTTGGACACATGGGATTGCATGAAACTGCAGAGTTTCTGCATGACAAAGGACATAACTAACAAATCAATAGAAATAGATTGGGAGAAGATCTTCACTAGCCATACAACAGACAAGGGTCTCATATCTAAAATATACCTGGAACTCAAAAAATTAAATCCCCCAACAACAAATCTTCAAAGAAACAACTGCCCATTAAATAAGTAGGCTAAAGATTTAAAGGGAAACATCTCTGAAGAGGAAAGAAGGATGGCCATTAGTGCCACGCCACCTTCTGCAGAGTCTGCGTGAGAACATAAGCTTCAAGGAAGCATGCCTGCAAGAAGGGTGTTGGTTCAAGGCTTCCTATACATTTGGCTGCACATTTATTGCCTCTACCTTTATTTTTATTATATTCTTCTTGGCTGGAAATTCGTTGCCTTTATTCTCATTTTGTCTATTTTTTTATTGATCTGAGAACAGAGCATGTTGTTTCTTTCCAGTCCAATAGTGACGGCTTCTCTGAATAATAAAGACTAGGACCAAAGATTAGATGTGGACAATGCCCCAATCAATCTATCATCTGATGTGACGCTGCCTCCAGAAACTCCTACAACTTCACAAGCAGTTTTGCGGCTCACTCATAGTAAATATAGAAATTTAAAATTGCCAGATATGTTACAACAGGCAGAATTAATGAATTAAACTAAACCAGAAGGGGTTATCCCAAAAGCACAGAGAGTTCTAGAAAAAGGGACCCCTGATAATAAAAGGAAAAGAAAGATTCCCCCAACAGTTATGACTGTTTGGTCTAGCTTACATTATAGGGAATAGATGGTGGTTTCCCACAAAATATAAAGTTATTGACATCATATTTCCTGAGCTGACTGATGAACCATTGCCTTATACAGGAGTTTATAAAGATGAAAATAGATGGATTAATGTAAAAGGAAAAAGAGTATCTTGGTACTCAGATTTTATGCAAAGATTAGGTAGATCTAGACCATTGTGGTGTTTATTATCAAAACAACAAAATAGTTTAAAATAACAATTAAAAATTTATGTAAAATATATTGGGATTAAAATAATAGAAAATGGAGAATGCGTGACTCAAGCTGGAAGGGGTTTTTGGGATGGTTTCAAAGGGACTTGAAAATATATGGAAAAAATAAAAAGAGTACAATATAAGTACATTCCTGTCTTGGGTTTGTTAATTATTAAACATAAAAAGGCTGAATAGATGATGCACTGTATTAAACAATATGCTAGACTTGTTTCGCACCACTTAGCTTAAACAGTTGGTGGGATAGTCATCAATTTTCATGTAACTCATTAATGCTTTGCTTTTCTTAAAAATTGATTACTTACTTAAATAAACAAAGAATCTATGTCACAATCACTCACTGTATAAAAATGTTAATTCTCCTCAATAAAGATACACTCTGATGCAACTCTTTTGAGTCTGCCCGCTTATCCTGAGATTCCTGTCCAGTCGGTCCCAGTGCTCCAGCAAGCTGGTCCATCACACAATAAACACATGAAGAAATACTCAGCCTCTCTAGCCATAAAAGAAATGCAAATCAAAACAACATTGAGATACCATCTCACCCCAGTTAGAATGGCTATAATCAAGAACTCTAATAACAACAGATGCTGGAGGAGATGTGGTCAAAAGGGAACCCTACTGCATTGTTGGTAGGAGTGTAAACTTGTTCAACCACTTTGGAAAGTAGTATGGAGGTTCCTCAAAATTCTCCAAATAAGAGCTCCCCTATGACCCAGAAATCCCACTTTTGGGCATTTACCCAAATGATTACAAACAAGACCATATGAAAGCTACCAGCACAACTATGTTTATTGCAGCATTATTTACCATAGCTAAGATATGGAACCAACCCAGATGCCCCTCAGTAGATGAATGGATCAAGAAAATGTGGTGTATATACACAGTGGAATTCTATGCCTCCATCAGAAGGTATGATATTGCCCCATTTGTTAAGAAATGGAAAGACTTGGAAAAAACTATATTAAGTGAGGTAAACCAGGCCCAAAGAAACATAGGTCCCATGGTTTCTCTTATTTGCATGAACTAGTATATGTCTGAGACAAGCAGAAACGGTCAGATAAGTTGATGTTAGGTGAAATGAACCCTGAGATAAGGACACAAGTGGTTTTTGATTTCTTGCGATTGTTTCTAACATATTTATAAGATGATTTCTTTGTTGCTTTGTATGTCCCCCACCACGGTATAACCCCTGCTTTCACTGTATTTGATGTTGGTATAATTTGTGGAGGGGAAGGGAAAAAAACAAATCATTTAAATAGGGATACAGGTGGACCCATTGCAACAATGAGATGTACAAGTCGTTATCTGGAAAAACAAACTTTACAACTTTGGCCTGGGACCAGGGGGGGAGGGGCGTGACAGGGGGGTGGAAATGGGAAGGGATGGGAAGGGGAAACAAAGGAGGAGGCAACAATGCATTTATAAGATTATTTCTCTGTTGCTTTGAATGTCCCTCCCCCACAGTATAACCCCTGCTTTCACTATATTTGATGTCAGTATAACTTGTGGAGGAGATGGGGAAAAACAAGTCGTTTAAGGATACAGGTGGACCTGTTGCAACAATGAGAAGTACAAGTTGTCATGTCGAAAACGAGCTTTACAACGTTGGTGCAGTAGGAGGGGGTGGGGGGGGGGGGGGGGGGGGGGGGGGGGGAGGCTGGGAAGGGATGTGAAGGGTAAACAAAGGAGCAGGCTGCAATGCTTGATAAGAAATGTACGCATTATCCTGCCCATGTAATTGTAACCCCTCTGTATGGTATTTTCACAATAAAAAAAAAAGAAGCAGGATTTAGCCTACAAGCTCATAAGTAGATAAGTTGAGTGGTATGCAAGTGTATACCAATGTATTGTATTCACTGAAATAGGGTAAACTTGAGGGACATCTCAAATAGTGAAATTCCATAGAAAGCCAAAATCAATATTCAGCAAAATAAAACCACCCTACCCATGGATGAAGTCAGGGGAAAGTGGCAAATGAATGAGGAATAGAAAAGAGTAAAGCCAGTGGTTCAATCTGTAATCCTAGCTATTCAGGAGACAGATCTGAGGATTGTGTTTTGAAGCCAGCCAGGCAGGAAAGTCTATGAGATTCTTATCTCCAATTAACTACCAAAAAAGCCAGAAGTGGAGCTGTGGCTCAAATACTAGAGTGCTAGCCTTGAGCAAAAAGAGCTCAGGGACATCCTCCAGCCCACAGTTCAAGTCTCAGGACTGGCAAAAAACAGCAGGAGGTAGGGAAATGCAGACAAGAATCAATGTGTATCCTACAAAATTAAGAAGAGTGAGGGAAGATGTGTATAGGGGTGGATGATGGAGAATGCTGAAATAGGTGACATTGATCATTGTATTAATAAACTTCCTTGTAAAATGTCAGCTCCTTCATACAACTACCTAAAAATAATAACAAAAGTTTTAATATATATTGTATTCATAGGCAACTCCTTTGTATGACTTAGAGATAATGAAAACATATTAAAAATAAAAATTGAACTCTCAAAGAGCAAAGCAATTTTAAATTTTAATTCTTTTTTTAAAATTAATGTAAACACTAAAGGAAGAGTTAATTGGAGATCCATGATATCTCCCAGGGTACATAAATGCATGCAAATAAGCATGCACTTCCATAAAAGACCAATTACATACAGCTGGCATGAAAAATTAACCTTCTATTAATATAGAAGAAAATATCTAATTCAAAGATAGAGCTAAAAATGGTAAGTTACAGAATAAGTAACACACAGTTACAATGGTTTAGTGTCTTTAATAATGAATCAAAAATATAAGCAGCAAATTAATTATCACGTTCAAATGACACAAAATTAAGAAATTGTAGACAGAAAAAAATGCAAAGATTATACATAGAAATGTGGGCAAAAATGACATAGGCTTTGGGATCAGTATGAACAAACTACCACATGAACAATAAACCTAAAATATCTATATCAAGGAACTCTAGAAATCTTCAGGACCAAGAGGCTGATTCTGAAGGGAAAGAAAAATAAAAGTAGTAGGACATCAGTTAGTCTTTGCAATGAGAGTGAAATAGAGCAGGAGGTAGGAGGATGACCCAACCCTATTACCTTTAACAACATCTATAAAACACAAATTAAAAGGGCCATTATTTGGGGCCTTGGGGGGCTTTTAGAATATTTAAAAAAACAGTACCTAAAAGGAAAAATGAGAAAGAATTTCACAGAAATTTCTGCCTTAACACATTGTGGATGGTTTATTGCTATAACTGCAACTTCTTAGATAGCTCATTTGTATTTCATCCTCAACTTAAAGAATAAACCAGAAAAGAAAGACCTCTGTGTGATGTAAAGACTTTGGTCATAGAAACAACATTCAAGCTTTGGTGCTAAACCTAGGAGCATGTTCTTTATTTAACTGGGACTTGCCTTACTTATTGCTGACATAATGAAAAGACTGAGATACAATCCCTAAGCACTTCCATACACCAACACCTGGGTTTAGGAACAGTTATGACCTTCCATTGCATTCACAGAACCTTCCCCTTCTTCTTGTCCAAAGTTCCCTTTCTCTATATGTAATGACAAAATTTTTGTATCTATTTCCACAAATTCCTGACTTCCATCTTTTCTCAACTACTGATCTTTTGTTAACCAGAGAACACAATAAAAATATTTTTTAGCAATCACTTTCTCCATTCTCCCTGAGGAGGTACTCTACTCACTATGAATATTGCACATGCACAGGAGAGAGATAAACCCATTTCATAAAGTGAATGCTGTAAGGCTTTAGAGCTCAATACTCATGATTCTCTGATCTTTTTCTCTTATGCTTTTGTTACTCTTGTGTGCCTCTATTCCAGTGACAATCATTAAAAACAAGCCTAGTCTTGTCTGCTAGGATCATACTAATTTTCCAGGTATTAATTCAAGCTCCACCACCCCATATTAACATGGTCAAATCTGAGGGACTAACTTGCAGACAAACTAAAATGTTCAAGTGTTTTAAATTTTTCTATGCATAATTGAACCCTAGATTTATACCCAAGTATCAAGAAGTCCTTAATAACTAATGGGAATACTAAAGAGTTGAACAGTAATGTACCAACCTGCCATGTAATGAGCTTCATGCGAGGACTTCGGAATCAGTCAGATCCAGTAGCTTTCCTGTTTCCTCTGTGTGTGTGTGTGTGTGTGTGTGTGTTGTGCTGGAGACTTGAAACCAGGGCTTTGAGCAAACTAACCAAGCAATATACCACTGAGCTGCAATCCTCAATCCTTGTGTTTTGATTTGATTTGATTTGAATTGAGACAGTTTTGATCTATGTAGCCTGGACTGCTTCAAATTCAGTATCCTCCTGCCTCACTCTTCAAAATTCTGGGATTGCAGATGGAAAACAAAACACCCTGCTAGACCTAGCATTCTTTTTTTGTTCTGTCAGTCTTGGGGCTTGAACTCTGGGCCTGTGCTCTATCTCTGAGCTTCTTTTGCTCAGGCCTTGAGTTACAGCACCACTTCCAGCTTTTTCTGAGTAGTTTATTAGAAATAAATGTCTCATGGACTTTTCTGCTGGGCTGGCTTTGAACCACAATCCTCAGATCTCAGGCTTCTGATTTGCTAGTGTGTGAGCCACCACTAGTGCCCAGTTAGGCATAGAATTCTTAATCCTCAGTTTTGCCTCTTTTATTGTAACTCTAGATAAATCCTATAACTTTATAACTTTGCAAGGTTTTATTTCTTAATCAAAAAATAAAATTTAATATTATCTCATTAGCTCATTTTGAATTATATACAAAGTACTAGGTATGCATAGCAGAAATAGTATTGAATATTTATTGCTAAGAAATGTGGGTTCCAATATTTTTAGAGAAGCAAGACATGCTACCTCCAAGAGAGACACAAAGTGCAAAGCAATTACTGATAAGTGCCTAATGATAAATGATGCAGGCATCAAATACAGTATATCCTAAGTACCAGTATTAATCTAGGGAGTGAGTGGTATTGTTGATAAGAATCAAATGATGAATGGTGTACTCACTAATACCTTTTCAGAGGAATAAAGAAGGAGCTCAGTATGGATTAGACTGAACATGAAAAGTAGATATGGGAATGGCAGCAAGCTTGACAAATAGTCCTAATTTGTTTTGTTTTTTATTTTGTTTTAGTTTTAATTAAACATCAAAATTTAACATTTTTATATACAAACCTAGAAATTTTAATTCATATATAGATTTGTGTAACCACCATAGCTGAATGATTCTATCTCCCTAAACACTCTCATTCTATTTACTGCAAAGAATTAGTGCATTTCATGGATCTGTTCACTCATGCAACTTCATGGGGGTAATTTTCCAATCTGGGCCATTTTAGATAGCACTGCTATAAATATTTATGTGCAGGTCTCAAGTAAATACCTAGGGATGTAATTTTGAGGTCAATGGTAATATTGCTGTTTAACTTTATAAGAAAATAACAAGTTATTTTGCAGAAGGGCAAAATAGATGAGAATTCCATTTGGTCTGCAAGATCAGCTTTAGTATTGTAAATATTTTAATATTGAGAATTATATGGAAATATTGTTTTGTGGTGAAAGTTTATGTATCCTAATGGTTATTATGCTTTTCTATGTTTCTATAAGCATGATAGAAGTTTTCCATGGTATATGAATTAGAACCAAGCTAACTGCCCACACACTACACAGCCTGACAACAACTCTTGTGAGTTTCCACTTTCTTTAATCCTTTCTTCCTTCCTGCTTTCCTTCCTTCCTACCTCCCTTCTTCCATCCCCCTACCTTGTCTCTCTCTCTCCCTCTCTCTCTCTCTTGCTCACTCGCTCACTTTTGTTTTCTGTACTGAAGCTTAAATTCAGAGCTTCACATATCAGACAGGCACTCTACCACTTGAGCAATGCCTTCAGCACAGTGAGTTGCATGGGGGTTTTTGACAAACTAAATAGTATGGCTAACAGACTTCTTAAGGAATGTATACTGATGACATAAAATTATCTGCAACTTTACTGTCTCACTCTTGTTGTTAAGCACCCAGGTATAGCCATTAGCACTACCAGCAGATCCCAAGCACATCATTTTTTAGTAGACTTGTTAGGGGTAGTTGAACCAGCCATTCTTCCAGCATCTACACAACCTTCAGCCTTTAAACGCAGAAAGATATTTTAAGTTGATAATAGGTAAAAGAGGGAATCCTAGTCTTTGGCCTAAAAACTGAATATTATTTTCTTTCCTCTATCCATTTGATAGAAACAATGGATAGCCCTCATTACCCACCATTAAACTGGGAGAGTTTGAAATGAGATCTGAGGAATCTACAAAAATAGCCATCAATCATCCCCAGTTAAATGTGTGCCAAATGGACTATTTGTTTATAAAAATGAGTGAAGAATACAAACTATTAGATCAGGTAGGTACAGGTAGCTTCTTCTTCAATAATTTGGTGCAGCATAGCACAAGTAGACACTTCATAAAATAATTTAAGGTGTAGCTAAACTAAAAAGTACACTCTACAGAGTCATATGAGTTAGTGAAGTAGAGCAACAACCTCTTCCATATCAAGGGATTGGGCTGTGAGGAAGCCTTCTGCTATATTTACAGGAAGACCTTACACCCCCCCCCTTTTTCTCCATGAGACAGCAACTTTTGGTTATTCACCATTAGTGATATTCTGGAGCCAGTCTACATCAGCTCACAAGACTTGAATATTGACAATTCCAGCTAGTTGTTAGACATAGGCATTACTAAAATTTAAGTTATAACAAACTTATAGTTAAATAAACTCCATTAATAACTAAAATAATGACTACTAAGTACTTATCACTTACTATTTTGCTGCATTTTCTTGCCTTGTATTCTTGTGATAGTCTGTTGTTACTGTTATTACTATGACAAAATGCCTAAAAAAAATACCTTAAGAGACAAAGAATTTCTTTTGGCTCATAGTTTTGGACGTTTTGACATATAGTCCCTTGACTCTATATCTCCTGTGCTGTGATAAAGGAGAACTGGCATAGGAGGGAACATGTAGAAGAGAAGAGAAGGCATCTATAGTAGCAGGAAGCAGAGATATGGAAGGATCCAGGAACACTACATAACCTTTGAAGACATGACCCCAGTGATCTATTCCTCCAGATAAGATGATAAGTGAAATGAACCCAAGATAGGGACACAACTTGTTTTTTCTTTCTTGCTATTGTTTTAATGTATCGAAAATGTACAATGTGATTTTTTTTTGTTTCTCTTGTATGTTCTTCCCTTAAGGTATAACCCCTGTTTTCACTGTATTTAATGTCAGTGCCCTGGATCTTATATATACATTTTTCTAATTTGGGGAGGGGAAGAGAAATACCAAAATGCTGAAACAGGATACAGGTTGACCCATTGTAACAATGAGATGTACAAGACACTATGTAGAAACGAACTTTACAACTTGCAGGGGGAGGGGGGAATTAGGGAGGTGGGGAGGGAAGGGATGGTAGGGGAAAAACAAAGGTGGAGGCAACAATGCTCAATAGGAAATGTACTCATTACCCCTCTGTAACCCTCTGTACACTATTTTTACAATAAAAAAAAACAACAAGGAAATAAATAGTGCCTATTGAAATGAACTGGAAACAAGAGGTGTGTTTTTTGTTGTTTTTTTGTTTTTGTTTTTGGGTCTGGTCATGGGGCCTGAACTCTGGTCCTGGGTGCTGTCCCTCAGCTCTTCAGCTCAAGGGTAGCACTCTACCACTTGAGCCACAGCACCACTTCCAGCTTTTTTTATGCTTATGTGGTGCTGAGGAATCGAACCCAGGGCCTCAAGCATGCAAGGCAAGCATTCTACCACTGAGCCACCTTCCCAGCCCACAAGAGGTTTTTTATTGTATTGTTTGTGGTTCTTTTTTTCCTTCACTTTATTCCCTTTTTTCACTGTTTTTGATTTTGTACCCTTTATCTTGTACATGTTTTTAATCTGATTTGGAGAAGGGAGGCTAAATGGTGAGACAAAGAGTGAACCAATACAACAGTGATATTCCCTATGTTGGAAATGAACTTTATAACTTCAGGAAAGGGGGATTGGGAAGGGAAAACCTTGGAGAAAATGAGGGAAGCATAACACTGTTCAAAAAGAAATGTATTCATCACCTGACTTATGTAACTGTAACTCTTCTGGACAGCACCTTTAAAACAAAATTTAATTTTTTTTTAAAAAAAAGCCGGTCAACTGGCAACCAAACTTAAACATGTGAGTCTCAAATGTTAGATTTAATCCACAACAAATCACAAAGGTTATTTGCATTCTAATTGTTTGGTGAAAGGAATATCAAGAGTACACTACTGTCTGTGTTCAGGGACCTCAGATCACCAGCTTGAAATCAGTTATGATGGGAGTATTCACATCATAGAAATTGGCATCTGCTCCAGACCAATTCCTTATTTACAGTTGTATTGATTATCTATACTAGGAGTCGCAAACTAAAGCCCACATAGTTTACAAAATACAATTTTATTGTCACACAGCCATTCAGATATTGAACAACCACAAACCTTATGACAACCACAGATCTAAGTACTTGCAATAGAGCCATAAATCCCAAAATGTTTACTGTTTTTCACTCCCAGTATAAATTTAAGAGAATGATGCAAAAAATGACAAAAATGAAGATAAAAGTTTAAAATGTATGAGTCTGTTTATTTCAATTTGGGGTCCTATTCATAATGTGGCAATCTTTCTAGTGCTCAAAAATATTCAATTTAGCAAAGAATTCATTCATGTCATTGATGAATGAGTAAAGATACAACATACATCTTCATTGCTTCACTTCTGTTTTATTAACATAAATTAGAATGTTAGCCAATATTCATGCCTCGACTACATTCATTCTTTAGTTCCAATTGTAAGTTGGCTACAGATGTGGACTCGAAAAACATCAAAGCCTTCTATAAGAATCAGTAACTGGATATAAATTACAATGAAGAGTAGTGTGGAATTTATTTTCTCTTTATATTAGTAATATATATTTAACAGTAAACATTTAAATGTTAGCAAATGGTAATGTAGTTATGTGTGTATCAATACATATATACATATATGTGTATATGCATACACATACACATTCACACAGTTTTTTACGAAGTACTGTTTGTGGGCTGGGAAGGTGGCTCAGTGGTAGAGCGCTTACCTTGTATGCATGAGGCCCTGGGTTCGATTCCTCAGCACCACATAAGCAAAAAAGGAAAAAAAAATGGAAGTGGCACTGTGGCTCAAATGGTAGAGCGCTAGCCTTGAGCTGAAGAGCTGAGGGACAGGGCCCAGGCCCAGAGTTCAGGCCCCACGACCAGACCCAAAAAAACAACAACAACAACAAAAACAAAAACAAAAAAGTACTTGTTTGTTCAGTATTTACCACTATACCATTGTCTGTCAACTAGCCAATCTCCAGTATACAAACCTTTAGCCACAGAAGAGAATGATGTTGAAGTTTTCATGAGGCTTAAATAGGCATATACTAGACTCAACTTTTCAGATGTGGAGTAGAAAGTAATCAGAATTCTGCAAATCTGTCGGGAATATCATAAAAGATCAAAAAGCATTATCATTCCATAATTTTCCATATATGACATTTCATTTCAGTATTTGCCTGATGGCATCTGGATCATGATAGAACTTAACAAGTAAGCAAATGGTTTTAACTTTAATCTATTCCTGCTGTCATTATCTCCAATTCTACTTTAGAGAAAGAAGACCTATTCATCACTTCACTATTGACCTACTGCATTTCAAATCCTGTCTCTTGTACCTTATCTTGGTCTCCCCTGACATTTTCTTCAGACCTCAAATTCATCTTCAGGATTCCCACTTCTCTTCATGAGGACAAACTAACATTTCAATTGCTCTATAATCTTTGCTTTTCCTCACATATGTTCACTTGCTGCACCTTTGAATTTGTTGCCTAGAAGCAAGAAAAGGTAGACAGGATCTTGGTCCAAAAATTCAACTCCTTACATACACTTTTCAGAAGTCTTTCTTCAAAGAGAAATGTTGCCACAGAACATTGATTTCCTTGAAATTTGATGTAGTCAGATACATTGAAAAAATGTGAAAATCAAATAGCAAAATTTGTACAACTGGTAATTTGAAATTCTCAGAAGAGTCTGTCACAATTTTAACATAAATATTTGCCTAATAGAATAGTTTTCTTCTTGTCAGTGACGAGATAGAAACCAATTAAATGTGAATTCATGAAACGAGAAGTAAAAATAAAACAACAATTTTCTAGTAGGTAGGCAGCTTATGCTCTGATAACCTGGATAAATCAAGAGAAAGGAAATCCAAATTGACAATTTTTGACCCTTAGGGTCTAAAACTTATTCTTTTTCCCACAAAAATTACAGCTAGAAAGCTCTGCACAGACCTGCGGGCCAAGCAGTTATCACTGTATCAACTGCATTAACAACCAGGCCAGCACCTGGTAAATCCAGTGTGAGAAGATAATTGACGATTGTGAGGAAGACCAGAGTTATTTGAGTCTTTTCCCCTCAAAAGTTCTCCACTGGAGAAGTTCTGCAAATTGCCCTAGGGTCCTGCCATCCAAGGAAGGCTGAGTGTGGCTGAAACACTTCAGAAGAATCCCCAAGCCTGACAGAGTGGCTCAAACCCACAATGCTGGCTGATTTAGAGACAGAGATGGAGGATCATTATTTGAGCACAAACCATGCATGAAATTTTTTGAAACTCCATCTCATCCAGTCGTAGGCATGGTGGCACATGCCTGATATCGCCGGTGACAAGGAGGACGATTTCAGCCAAGGTTTGCCTGGGCATAAAATAAAACTCAAGCTTAAAAAAATAAGACAGATAAATGGGAAGGGAACAGCTGGAAGTATTAGCTTAAGTAGTTGAGTACCTGCTTAGAAAGCAGGAGGCCCTAAGTTCAATTCCTAGTACTGCTGAAAAACAAATCTCATCTTTGTACAAGCAGCAGTAGGCTCATCCTTCTTTACATATCATTCTAAAAATTACAAAATAAGAGCATGTTTCCAAGAACAGAGTCTGTCTTTGAAAATAGTGGCGTCTGACACATTCTAAATGAGTATTTATATTTAGACTTCCATACCTTCTTTTTCCTCTCTCAAGCTTATACTTATAAAATAATATAAAATAGATTTTTTAAAAAAACACTATGAAAACTGCTTCAAGAAAGCAAGGACCTTGTTGGGGTGTTTTTAGGTCCTAAAATATTGTATGTTTGAGAAGTTGAAACTTGGAGAACAAAAAGAGGTTCTGAGCTATCCCTGAACCTAGACTCTCCTCTGCAGTAGATCCCAACTGCTAGGATCAGAGAATTTAATGGTCAGTCAAATGGATGCATTTCTTTTCTTCGTAGGGAAAGTCACCTTCACATCAGGTTAAATTGCTTTATTCTGAAATTCAGCAGAAGAAAAAGTGTTTACAAAAAGAAGTAGATACCTGTCAGCTGGTTCTGAAAGCACAAAATAGCTCTCCTATTCAGTTCTAGTCACTAAATGAAGGCAGACTTCTTCAGGATGCCCACAACTTCTGGTTGGAACTTGTCTCTATGTATTAAGAATATGGCTGCCTGTGGAAGCCATATAGTGGTGGCTATGTGTGTCTAAGTCCTAGAACAAAGCTGCCTCTGAAAGCAAAGTTTTCTTGAAGTTCTAAGAATCAAAAGAGAAAAAAAAATGAAACAAAACAAAAACTCTGGCAACATTTTAGGAAGCACTATTTCTCCTCCTCTTCTTCTCTTCTCTCTTCTTCTCCTCTTCCTCTTCTCTTTTCTCCTCTTCCTCCTCCTCCTTCTTCCTTTTTCCTCTATCTCTCTCTCTGTGTCTCTGTGTGTCTCTGTCTCTGTGTCTCTGTCTCTCTCTGTCTCTCTCTGTCTCTCTGTCTCTCTCTCTTTTTCTCTCTCTCTCTCACCCTCAAACCCTGGAAGGAAAAATTTTAAAAAATACACTTGGTACTGTTAAAAATACTTCATTGTGGGCTGGGAAGGTGGCTCAGTGGTAGAGTGTTTGCCTTGCATGCATGAGGCCCTGGGTTCAATTCCTCAGCACCACTTAAGCAAAAAAACTGGAAGTGGCGCTGTGGCTCAAGTGGTAGCACACTAGCCTTGAGCTGAAGAGCTGAGGAACAGCACCCAGGCCCAGAGTTCAGGCCCCATGATTGACAAAAAAAAAAAAAACACTTTATTGTTACTGGCAACTCACAGCTTCTGCTCTGGCAGTTATTAAAATATTGCAGTAAGAATTGATATTGACATTACCTTGGAAGTTGCTTCATCCGTTTAAGGCTGGACTCTGGAACTGAGCGGATACCCTAATAATAGACAGCTTTTTAGGAACCTGTAGGATTTTCCCAATATCAAGGGTTCATTTTTTAAATTAACTTACTGTGATGTACAGAGTGACTACAATTACATGAGTATTTTGCATAATGTCTTCTGCTCCCTCACTCATCTGAAAAACTGATACGAAGTTTCTGCAGCTGTCTAAAATACATTCAATCACATACTGATGCAACGTAAAATGCTTTAAAAAGAACCATGCTACTTAAAATTCTTTTTAAAGACTGGGACTGTGGCTCAGAGGTAGAGTGCTCACCTAGCATGCATGAAGCCCTGGGTTCGATTCCTCAGTCCCACATACACAGAAAAAGCTGGAAGTGGTGCTGTAGCTCAAGTAGTAGAGCACCAGCCTTGAGCAAAAGAAGCTCAGGGACAGTGCCCAGGCCCTAAGTTCAAGCCCCAGGACTGGCAAAAAACAAAAAATTCTGTTTAAAGAACTGAGTAACCTCTGTATTCCATAGACTCTATTGGCTAGATAACCAATCTCACTCAGCCTTGGCCACCTTCTAAGGAATCCGTTAAAGCTATAGTCTACCTACTCATGACACGCTGAAATAATCTCCTGGTATAATCCTGGCATGAGTTTGTTACCATGACCTCTCATTTGCAGGGTTGACCCACACTTCTCATCCAACCTCACCCTCTCTGCCTAACCCTCTAACTTTTTACAAGAAAGAGGCAAATCAAAGAAAGTAGCACCTCCATTCTCAGCCTCCATCTGTCTATTGGGTTCTGATGTAACTATGGTAAACTCTGAGAATAGCTTTGCCTTTTTTCTGCAGACCCCTGTGCTGCTCCTAACACTGAGTTGTGGATCATCCTGGCAAAGAAGGCTAAGTTCTCACTCCAAATTCCCAAATCAGCAAAGAGGCAAAGCTGCTCCAGCCTCATGCATTTCAGAGATTTAAGTGCTAGTCCCTCAAAATGCTTTTCCGGGCACAGTAAACAGTGTCATCATGGATTATTCTGTTTCAACTTCTTCACCTGGACAAAGTTCCTCCTGAATGATTGAATGAATGAATGAAGTTAAAAGCTTAGAGGGAAATGAGAGAAAGAAGAATGAAGGAGACTAGGTCACTGCTGATAAAAATTGAATCGATATTGCATGTATATATAGTAAGATTTGAAGCACATCACATAGTCCTTTGGTGCAATTAAGCTTCTGTTCTAATGACAGCTCTGCAAAAGTGCTATTTAAAAAAAAGAATGGTACATTTAATTTCCTGTGCTCCTAACATTTTTAATGTATAAAGGAAAGAATTAAGTTAGTCATTTAAGCAGAATGATTAAAGACACTGGGGCTGGGAAGGTGGCTCAGTGGTAGAGCACTTGCCTTGCATGCAGGAGGCCCCGGGTTCAATTCCTCAGCACCACATAAACAAAAAGAAAAAAGCCGGAAGTGGCGCTGTGGCTCAAGTGGTAGAGTGCTAGCCTTGAGCTGAAGAGCTGAGGGACAGCGCTCAGGTCCAGAGTTCAGCCCCCACAACCGACAAAAAAATAAATAAATAAAAATAAAAACATTCACTACTTGGATTCTGTGAGTTTCACCTTCAAAGTATGATAACAGCTCCATGCCATTTTTCCTCATGTTCTCTAGCAACAGCCCTGTCACTTGTACTGACAGCTCAGGAGGGCAAAACAATTCAGCAACAATTCAGCTTTGGTTGAGTGTGGTAGTCAAAGCCTGTAATCCCAACAGTCCAGAGAGCCTGTGCTCCATGCTGAGACCTTGTCAAAAGAAGGAAGGAAGGAAGGAAGGAAGGAAGGAAGGAAGGAAGGAAGGAAGGAAGGAAGGAAGGAAGGA
>NW_012267301.1:2101119-2114671 GCF_000151885.1 Dipodomys ordii
AGGAAGGAAGGAACATTTTTAAAGATTTTTTAAAAGAATTTTGGTCTGAGTTCAACTTTTCATCAGTCCATTATGAGAAATGGGTGTTTGCCACATCTATCTATTAAGAATGACACCCCTCCTTGTTTAGCCACAGAGGAAAAAACCTGCAGAAATGCTGCTTTCTGGCTCACGAGATTTGACGCAAGGTTCTTTGAACTGCTGAGATAAATTCTGATCCCACAAAAGACTCAGGTTTTGCATGGAGAATCTGTCAATCAAACAATTTTTATTTTTGCAGACTTAGACTTGTGTAATGATATTGTGCTGTGACCTCACAATCCCCAGACTAATTGAGCCTTTTCTTCCTGAGTGCTCACTTCTATGTCACTGATTCCTTTCTACTTCTAAATATTTCATCTCTCCTCTTGGTTTTATAAATTCCAGAGTGAAGGATGCCTCTGTTTTTTACTCTCCTGCAGCAGGCAGCACTGGATATCAACCACTTACAAAACGCCTTTCTTCTAACCACTTCCTCATTACTAATTTTATTCTGAAGAGAAAGAAATAATATTAAGCAACTTTGACTAATATCTTAAAACATATGTTCTATGAGGAAATCACATGAAGAGAAGTTGTGAGCAGACTAACATGGAAGAGCCCAAACAGAACCTGTTTTGATCCCCCATCCAGCCAAGGACACAAGCAAGACTAAGAATATGCAACTGAGGAGATAGCCATGAGTTCTCTTTGAAGCAGACTCTGAAGCCCAATTCTCTTGAGGTCAGTTGGAGAGCATCTCTACAAGATTTGTCCCCTGCCACGGAGACACAGAAGACTAGAGCATACCTGATTTTTTCTGAGAGGGAATTGGGAAACCCAGCTTGCCTAAAAGCAGACCAACTGCTGTGATGGTGAATCCAGGAAAAGAATTTTACAAGGGAGCTGAGCCAAGGCATGCTTCCAAGCTATAAAGCATATACTTTTCAAGTACTACACAAGGTGTGTGTCAAAGATCAAGCATGGGTGAGAGGTTATTTTGCTTCTTAAAATAAAAGCTATCTAGAAGAAGGAGGAGCAAAAAGAAGCTGGAGGTGCTTATGTGTGGTGATTATTTTGGAAATAATAACCAAGTCAAGAGAACTGCCTAAGAGAAAGCCTATTATACTTTCTCAAGACAGGTTCAAAAAGCACCCAAGAGGTGCTCAATGTGGTGGCTCACAGGGTGAGGGAGACAAGAGGATTATGAGTTTGAGGTTCAGGGATATCCTGGTCAAAACCAGTAAGACCTTATCTCAAAACCCAAAATAAAAACAAAGGAGGATTGGGAATGTGCTTCAGGGTAGAGTGCTTACCTTGCATGCATGAGGCCCTGGGTTCAATTCCTCAGCACCACATAAGCAGAAAAAGCCGGAAGTGGTGCTGTGGCTCCAGTGGTAGAGTGCTAGCCTTGAGCTGAAGAGCTGAGGGACAGTGCCCAGGCTCAGAGTTCAGGCCCCACGACCAACCAAAACAAAAACAAAAACAAAAAAAAGGAGCTGGGGATATGTTCGATGTGGTAAAACAATTGCCTAGTAAATATGAGAGCTAGGTTCAGTCCCTAGTATGGAAGAAAGGGAAGGGAAGGGAAGGGAAACGAGAATGAGAGAGAAAAAGAGAAAGAACGAAAAAGAAAGAAAGAAAGAGAGAGAGAGGAAGAAAGAAAGAAAGAAACGAAAAGAAAAGAAAGAAAGAAAAGAGGGAGGGAGAGGGGAGGGAAAGGAGGAGGCCAACAAGGAGCAAAGAAATCCACAGAACAATATTTTATCACAGTCCTAGCCCTATTCCTCTTCAATGTGCTGGTTCTGCACATGAAATTGATTTTGCATGTAAAATAATAACTATCACTTTTGGACATTTACTTTTGTTTAAGGCACTATATTAAACACATGCTGAATCACTCAGCATCTTGTTGGGGATGGGAGATAGAAGATGCTTTCAAATTAGGATTTTCTTAATAAAGCTTAATAATGGGATTATTTGCTCAGGGAGTGGTGCTGTACTCTGAGCCTAGTAATCACAGGCTGCTGTTACCCATCCTTGGGTCTAAAGTGAAATGAAGAGGGAGCAATTGTCCAGCACACATAGGAGAGTTCTTGTAGAAACTCCCGGGGACGGAATAGAGTCAGCCCAAGACCATACTACAGGGAAAGGGCTCAACATAAATGCCTATCACCACCTCCAGCTCCCTCTGATGTTCTGTCTGAACTCCCTACAGCCAAACAAAATGGGACAAAAGACAAAGGAGCCACTGTAGTTGACCTAGGTTTGCCTCATGTCAGAAGGTGATCAAGGATGAAAAGCATAGAGGGGAAATCTGAAAAGGCAATTGATGATATCTGGGATGTACATCTATCTCACTTAATTTGCATAAGAACAATGGGTATGCATATTTTCAGTTAAAGAAACTGAGATTGAGAGAGACTAAGTAAATCCATCAGATAAGTAGTCAAGATTAGCATCCAGCTCTGTCTAGTGTCTATATTTAAAACTATTGGTGTTCTAAGTCACCAAGAGATCTTTTTTAAATCACTGTTTCACTTAACTGTCAAATTATGCTTGCACAGACATAGTAGCTGCCGATAGTTACAGATAACCATACACTTGTGTCATTAAAAAAATGAAACACATAGGTGCTTTTTGATAACACTTCAACAACTTAAGTCTCAAAGAATAAGAATAGCCTAGATTTTAAGATCTAGAAAAGAGCAACTAATTTGTACACATATTTTTGCTTGCAAAAATTCAAACAATTAAGAGAAAAATTGTATATGAAAAAAATAAGTTCTATCCAACTTCACAGAATAAAAATGCTAACAAGTCTTTGGTATTTTTAAAAAATTAAAATTTTAACCAAGGTTCTCAAATCTGGGGAAGCATCTTACAGAAGAATAAGAAAAATGATCATTAAAGGAATCATTTCTTGGAATTTTTCTTTCTTTGATAAGCATTTCTTGCCTCATGGTTCCACCATCTGACGAAGTCTGGAGTTGCAGGCCCAGTGTTCTTTAAAAAAAAAAAAACTTTATTGTTAAAGATGTTGTACAGAGGGGTTACAGTTTCATGAGTAAGGCAATGAGTACATTTCTTGTTGAGCATTGTTACCCCTCCTTTGTTTTTCTCCTCCTATCGCAGATTTATTGGCTATTATATCAAGCCAAATGGTAGCAAAGCTGACAAAAACAAACCAAGTTGAAATGAGTGCCTTGATTCATACAAAAATCTTTCCCATCAGATGATTCAGCCAGTCATGACACATACATATCACAGTATAATACAGCAGAGTTGTTGCCACTACATTAATTTCTCCAAGTAGCATGTCTTGTGTCATGAAGAAAAATAATCAGAGTAAATACCATAAGATGCTTCTAGTAATACAACTTCAATCTCAAAGAATAAAAAATAACATATTTTTCAAGATCTAGAGAAAACAAGTAATTTGTATACATTGTTTTTTGCAAGCAAAAACTGAGACAACTAAGAGAGTAAAAAAAGAATGTGGGAAGTGGCACTGTGGCTCAAGTGGTAGAGCACTTGAGAGCTAAGGGACAGTGCCCAGGCTCAGAGTTCAAGCCCCACAACCGACCCCCCCCTCCAAAAAAAAAAAAAGAATGTGAAAAAAATTACACAAGTCTAACACTGCATCAGATGAAAATTTTAAGACACAACTTTGATCTGTGGAAATGTTTTAAAACATATCCATCTAATGGTCTCCTCAAATTTTTCTTTATTTGTGTACTTCATTTATTTTTGTGTCAATACTGAGCTTGAACACTGGGCCTCACACTCTTACTTGGCCTGTTTGCTCAAGGCTAGTGCTCGACTACCTGATCCCCACTTCCCATTCTGGGTTTTGCTAGTTAATTGAACATAAGATCTCAGAGACTTCACTGCCTACATTGGCTTTGAACTGTGAGCCTAAGATCTCAGCCTCTTGAGTAGCTAGAATTGCAGACATGAGCCACCCAGAATTTGTTCATTCCTTTTGAAACAGAAGCATAAATTGAATACCATTGAGCCAAAGGCTATTTTAAACATAAAAGCAGACTTAAACAGTGCTGTTAGAAAATATCTTCCAGGGGGAGGGGGGAGGCTGGGAAGGGATGTGAAGGGTAAACAAAGGAGGAGGCTGCAATGCTTGGTAAGAAATGTACGCATTATCCTGCCCATGCAATTGTAACCCCTCTGTACAGTATGTTCACAAATAAAATAAAATTAAATTAAAAAAAAAAGAAAATATCTTCCAACCTGTTCAAAAGGTATCTCAGACTTCATTAAGTAAGTTTTAACAATTAGGTTGATGAAACACAATAGGAAGATTTAAAATCATAGATAGATTTAATTTTTTTCCTAATGATGGATTAATGATATCTGTCGATTCCATAAGAGATTTCATAGGAGATTTGCATAGCCAATAGCCACTGTTACCACCATCTAATGAGGACCCACATTTGTGAGGGAAGAAATCATCCAACTCCATTCTCCATCTCCCTAAAACCTCATTAAAGATTTCAAGGGAAAATCAACCAGAGAAACAAGAGCCGTGCATGGAATTGTGATGTGGTGATGAACTGTCTTGTTGGGTGGTTTGTTAACACAGCAGTGGTTAACTGAACATTATGCATAAGCCACTGTTGAAAGAAGATAGCACACAGCCTTCAACTCTATTTAACTATTCTTTACCCAGAACCAGAAAGGATATATTTGGTTAAAGACTCTGGACAAATTTATATTTTTTCATCTAATGTTTAGACAATTTGAAAGATAACACTTCAACCTTTACACAGAAGGAGTGAATGTCTTCCACACCGAGTACCTCCAGTAGGCCCTGACAGACTACCATTCAATGCAACAAGATACACAAATGAATTGGATGGGACAAAACATCTATGTTACTGTTGACACTTATGATAACTATTTAATTGAAGATGCTACCTTTTACAAAACCACAAAGAACCCCCAGCTCTCCAAAGAATATTGATGTGTATTTACATTTTAGCCCAACATACATGATGTAAGAATCAACTAAGATCTGTTGAATAAATTCTCATCTCCAAAATAGAAGTTTGTGGGGCTAAGATGGGCATGAACGATGAAAGAGTTGACATTGATCAAGATGTATTGCACTTTTTTAAAATTTTATTGTTAAGATGTTGTACAGAAGGGTTATAATTACATGAATAAGGCAATGAGTACATTACTTGTCCATCATTGTTACCCTTCCCTTCCTTGTTGTTGTCCCACTGTCCCTTCCCTCCCCCATCTCTCACATGCCTATCCTCTCCTCCCCCTCCTTGCTACCTGAAGTTGTAAAGTTCGTTTCCAATATACTGTCCTGTGGGTATCTTTGCTGCAATGGGTCATCCTTTGTCCTTGTCTCTGAGTTTTGTTATTCCCCTTCCCCTCCCCAGATTAGACATATGTATATACTAGATGCAGGGTATCAAAATTGAGTACAGTAACAACAGGGGATATGCCAAAGGGGAAGGAACATACAAAAGAAACAACAACAAAACTTGTAAAATGACTTGTTGAATTGAAACCTTTTTTGGATAACTAATTGAAAATAGAAATGTGGAGGGGGAAATGATCAAGATGACTGCACTTATATCCAGACATACAACTACTTAATAATAATAATAGCATAATTAAAATCAGTTCTGTGTATAAAGAAATAAAGTAGATCTTTCAGGCCTTAGCAGGGAAACCAGCTGACAATCCCCTTTTCATCCTACCGTATTTGCTGGGGAAAGCAGAGATCATTAAGTAGATGGAAATTCTGAGTCACCTCAAAAATTTGTAACTGCTCAGCAATAATGAGTTATAATATGCTTAACCTAGTTCTAAGAATGCCTCTTCATCAAACTATATGTTGTACCTTCTTTATTACTGATTCCATTTTGGTTTGGTTCTGACATTGAGGAACAGGGAGAGTAACTCTTAAAGCTCTCCCAAAGAATGGTGTTACATAGCTAGGTAAGGAGCTATGAACCTCTAATGCCACACAGAACACAGAATAAAACGACCCAATTATTTTTAAAATTGGAGGGTTGTCAGAGAGATAAGTACTATTAATGTTTACCATCATCAGTCTCAAGGACTGTTTTTAAAAAGCAGGCAGAGAGGGGCTGGGAAGGTGGCTCAGTGGTAGAGCTCTTGCCTTTTATGCCTGAGGCCCTGGGTTCGATTCCTCAGCACCACATAAGCAAAAAGAAGAAAGCTGGAAGTGGCGCTGTGGCTCAAGTGGTAGAGTACTAGCCTTGAGCTGAAGAGCTGAGCAACAGTGCCCAGGCCCAGAGTTCAGGCCCCATGACCGGACCCAAAAAAAAAAAAAAAAAGCAGGCAGAGATGACTGATTTTATTTCTTGACCATGGCTGGGTGTACTATGTATGAAACCAGTAATTTTTGCAATTATACAGATGTGTGGGGTTTGTTATATGTAGGCTTTTCATTTGCCTTGTAGGTTAGAATAGATTCTTGCAGAATAAACTAATATTTCCTAACAACATGAGATTTAACAACTTCACTACACTCCAGCTAACTTGAGTTATTCTGTCATGCTGAATTATCTTATATACACTGACCTGTTCAAACTGGCAGTATGCCCAAAAAATTACAAAATCTTTCCCAGTAAATTTAAGGTATTTCTGTTTTACTTTCAACTGAAAGTCCTGAGGTTTGAAGTCTCATCTGATGTTAACTTTCTATTTGTTTTATCATCTGCCACAGAAATGGCAGGCTAAAACATTTGGGAATTAATGTAAGGCAATCAAATTGGTCTCAATGTTTAAATTTCACCCTTCTGTGGTATAAGCATTTTGATATATTTTTCTTCGGTGTTGTCTTTGCTATGCAGCTATATTTTATTATTTTTGTTCTACATACATCAAGTTTTATAAAGTTCTATGTAAAAATGTAATATATGACATAAAAAAAGCATTCCAAGTTAATGGAGAAAGTGGATTTTTTCTTTTCTCCTTTATTAATTGAAAATTTTATATATATTTATACAATTATATGGTGGACTTCACAGTGTTTAGATATAATGTGCATTGTGAAATGACTAAATCAAGTTAATGAACACTTCAAAGTAGTTAAGTGGCCATGAAAATATAAAGGTGAACCCACCATTCAAGTTATCTCAGGTGAAACAAATATTTAAATATTTAAAAATGAAACTGAAAGAGACTTAGAAGACATATGGAAAACTACTTTGAAGTTATTTTAACATACAAAGAAGGTCATTTTGAGCAAAGCTCAAAGCAAGAAAGGAAGAATGATAAGTTTTGCTATGAAAGGTTGAGTTTTAATGCCACTCTCTCCCTCCCAAAAAATCCTTTAAAATTAGAAAAGACAAAAGACATATTAAATATATGTATATATTCAACTAATATGACTAAGCATAAATTTTCTCAGTATATAATACATTGTTATAAATCTATAAATGTCCAAAAATAGGAAGAAGGTACATCAGAAATTTCTTATAGGTAGAGAGATGATAGATAGATAGATAGATAGATAATATGATATAAGTAAAGATATGAATATAGCTTGAATAATTTAAAACATTTAACTTAAAATATTACTAAGATATCTTTTTAATCTACCTGATAAAGATTTAAAATAAATAAAAGTATGAATAAAATGGAAAGGGGTGAAACTATTCAAAAAAATGTACTCATTAATTGATTTATGTAACTGGAACCTCTCTGTACATCATCTTTACAATAACAATAAAAATTATTAGAGAAGTATTTAATTTAAAAAATTTTCACCAATGAATATCCAAAAACTAAATAAACAAAAATAAAATGCCAGATACTAGTGCCTTTAACCCTAGCTACACAGGAGGCTGACATCTGAGGATCACAACTCAAAGCCAGTCTGCACAACAAAGTTTATGAGATCTTTATCTCTGACTAA
The DNA here is from genome assembly GCF_000151885.1 of Dipodomys ordii. Lineage (NCBI taxonomy): Eukaryota > Metazoa > Chordata > Mammalia > Rodentia > Heteromyidae > Dipodomys > Dipodomys ordii. The sequence continues at coordinate 2,109,062 of NW_012267301.1, forward strand.
CCATCAAAAATGCTGGATATGGAGTTGTAGTTCAACTGGGAGAGTGCTTGCCTTGAGCTATAAAGCTTGGGGACAGTGCCTAGACCCTGAGTTTGAGCCCCAGGACTGACACACACTGAAAGAAAGTATAAATAGCCATTCACGCATTGTTGGTTAGTTTATTCATTGTTACAGATATCTTAGAAGCAAATTTGTTACTGATAAGATTGTAAATAGTTAATTCTCACTGTTGCTGGTAGTTACTGATCTGTAAAGTCACCAGAAACATGAATATTGATTGATTTCTCCCAAGTAAAAATCTAGAGCTGGGTTTCTGCAAGTCTTTGGCCATAACAGTTTCATTGATTGATCAATATACAAACTTTTTATTTACCTTTTTTAGCTTTTTATTTCCCTTAAGTAGTTGTACAAAAGGATTTCAAATCAACATGTCAGTTTGTGAATAAAATGAACCTTGATCAGTGTCATCACTTCCATCACTTTCCCCCATGCCTTTCCTCAGTTTTCTTAGTCCCTAGCCCACATTTGGGAATATTATGATTATATTTATCTACCCTTCCTCCCTCCATTTATCTACTTCTCACTACTTCATCTCAGCCCCTTGACATGTTCCACCTCACTCATTTTGTTAGATTGTAAGTTCAGGGGAGTTGAACCACAGGTACTCTCTTTTGCATGTTATATACCATACTTTAGTTAATACATTTGCATACACAACATTTTAAAGTGTGTGTTTCCACCAGATGCCTGTGACTGACATCTGTAATCCTAGCTGCTTAGGAAGCTGAGATCTGGATGATTGAGGTTTAAAAAAAGGCAGGAAAGAAAAGACTGTGAGACTTGGTCTCCAAAATGACCAGCAAAATGTTAGCATGAAGGGATGGTTCAAGTGACAGACAGCAAACAAACAATCAAGACAAGTTAACTATGAGACCCTGAGTTCAAATCCCAGTACAGTCAAAAATTAATCAACTTGCAAAATAAATAAAATGGTGTGTTACTATTTAAAGACATTTTACTTAATACACAGTTGACTTATTAAAAAGACAGGAAAGAAAAGTCTGTGAGACTTGTTCTCCAAAATGACCATCCTGACGGATGAAGGGATGGTTCAAGTGATAGATAGCAAACAAGCAATCAATACAAGTTAAATATGAGACTCTGAGTTCAAATCCCAGTACAATCAAAAATTAATCAACTAGCAAAATAAAAATGGTGTGTTACTGTTTAAAGACATTTTACTGGGGCTGGGAAGGTGGCTCAGTGGTAGAGCACTTGCCTTGCATGCATGAGGCCCTGGGTTCAGTTCCTCAGCACCACATAAGCAAAAAGAAAAAATCCAGAAGTGGCACTGTGGCTCAAGTAGTAGAGCTCTAGCCTTGAGCTGAAGAGCTGAGGGACAGTGCCCAGGCCCAGAGTTCAGACCCCACAACCGGACCCAAAAAAAAAAAAAAGACATTTTACTTAATTCACAGTTGACTTATTAACATTGAACTAATGGCCAACAGCACTGTCATTCCTGAACTAAATTCACCTGACACAAGTACTTCCTATGGTTAAGAACTCTAGGCAGCATTTCAGCACTAGGATTGAAAGCCATCAAAAAATGAAGAAATGATACACACACACAAACACACACACAATATGGAATTCTATGCCTCCATCAGAAAGAATGACATCATCCCATTTGTTAGGAAATGGAAAGCCTTGGAAAAAAGTATACTAAGTGAAGTAAGCCAGGCCCAAAGAAACACAGGTCCCATGGTTTCCCTTATTTGCAATAACTAGTACATGTGTAGGACAAGCAAAAAATGTCAAAAGTTATGTACATATGACCATATAAGATGATGTTGAGGGGGCTTGGAAGGTGGCTCAGTGGTAGAGCGCTTGCCTTGAATGCATGAGGCCCTGGGTTCGATTCATCAGCAAGACATAAGCAAAAAGAAAAAAGCCGGAAGTGGCACTGTGGCTCAAGTGGTAGAGCGCTAGCCTTGAGCTGAAGTGCTGAGGGACAGCGCCTAGGCCCCACGACTGGACCAAAAAAAAAAGATGATGTTGAGCAAAATGAACCCCAAGACAGGGACACAAATGGTTTTTTCTTGCTTGCTATTGTTTTTAAAGTACTTATGATGCACTATGTGATTCTCTTGTTTCTTTTGCTCTTCCCCCATGGCATAACCACTGTTTTCCCTGTGTCTTATTCCAGTGTCCTGCATCTTGTATACATTTTTCTAATTTGGGGAAGGGAAGGAATAAAACAATATGCCTAAATAAGGATACAGGTTGACCCATTGTAACTATGAGATGTACAAGACACTATGTTGAAAACGAACTTTACAATTTCGCAGGGTGGGGAGGAGTTGGGGAGATGAGGAGGGAAGGAATGGTAGGGGAAAAACAAAGGAGGAGGTAAGAATGCTCCATAGGAAATGTACTCATTATCTTACTCATGTCACTGTAACCTCTTTGTACAGTATTTTTTCAATAAAAATATATGTGGAAGAAGAAAAAAATGAAGAAATGTGGCACTGAATAGACCATGAAAATGATGCAATTTGAGAGAGTAAACAGGAAGGCAAACGTCAATTCATTCTATGTTAGCTGGGCCTAACCACTTTTTAAAAGCAACTCAAGTGTTTTTCTGATCTGTGCATATCCACAAGGGATCAGCAGAGTTCAGCAGATATTGACTGTGGTTTGGCAACTAATGTTTAGCAAGTAAATGAATTCACAAATACAGAATCTCCATTTGTGCTCTTTAAGTTAGTAACTTCACCCATAGATATATTTACACATACGTATACACTGCCTTTATGAAGTCAATCATAGCAACATTGTATTGCAATGAAAATAAAAGCTAGTCAAAAAGCTATGTAAACTGATAGAGCCATACAAATATTAAGTGGTCCTATCATGCATAGGTTAAAAATTATGTTTAATTTAAAAGAATATCTTTGTATAATATGTCCACTAACTCATGACAAATTTCTGGTAGGACACTCAAGGTCATAGGTAAAACTTTACACTAAGGAAAGGGGAAGCTGGGAACCAGGAACAATGGTGCATGCTTGTAATCCCCAAACTCAGGAGGCTGAGACCAAAGGATCAGAAGTTGAAAGTCAGGTGTGAGAAGCTCACATTCTACTTTTGGAATTAGAAAGGATAACCTAAGCTGGGCACCAGTGACTCACCCTATAGTCTTAGCTACTCAGGAGACTGAAATCTGAGGATGTTGGTTTGAAGACAGTGTGGGCAGTAAAGTCAGTGAAACTTTTATTTCTGACTAACTTTTAAAATAAAGCCAGAAATGAAGGCATAATTCAAGAGGTAGAATGTCAACCTTCAGCTAAAAAGCTAAGGGAAAATGATCAGGCCCTGAGTTCAAGCCCTAATACTAGCACACATACACACACACACACAGAGACAGAACAATAATAATAAATAACCTGATGAGAATCAAATTTGCTCTCAAGGTATCCTGACATCCTCACAATGCAACAACTTTATCTTGCCTCTGGCAGAAAAAAGAAGTAAGACCACATATTCCTAAATTTAAAAGACTTTGGTTCAAAAGGGAAAAAGTAGAAAATATGATGATGCAGGGAAGAAAAGAGAAAAATTAATTGTTTAGAGAAGCCAAAAAGGAGTTAGCAACTATGTCATAAGCCAAACAACTTAACTAAGATAAAGATTGAAAATTAATCCTTAGAGTTAGCAATGCGGAAGTTAATGATGCCCTTGCAGTATGCTGAGAGGGTAATGGAGACAAAAAATGAATCACTACGAGTCTATGGGAGAAAGAACAGAGAATTAAAACAAAAGGTAATGCTTTCAATTTTGGAGATAAGCTAAGAAAGTATGGTAGCAGGAATAATAAGATCAGAAGACTTTTCTTCAGGCAGCAAATAATGTGTTTATAAACTGATGGACAAAATCGATGGCTGGGGAACATGTAAAAGGGAGGATATTTGGGAAAAATATGTCTCCCCTCATTTATTTTTGTCTGTCAGGAAGTCTTGAACTCTAGGCCTGGAGGCTGTCCCTCAGCTCTTCACCTCACTAGAGCCACAGCACCACTTCCGGCTTTTTCTGTTTATGTGGTGCTGAGGAATCAAACTCAGGGCCTCATGCATGTGCACTCTACCACTGAGCCACCTTCCCAGCCCCATCTCACTTCAATTTACTGTCTAGTTTCTGCTTGCTCTTCTCATACATACAGTCCTTCAAAGGGAAGTCTGAAGTTTTGAAGGATCTAAGATCATTGGCTCTTTCCCAGCTCTCTTTCTTTTCCAGCTCACTTTACCAGCTCTCTTTCCCAGCTCTTTTCCCAGCTCTTTCCCAGGCCTTTCCCAGCCACGTGGAAGGCCAACATGGCCTGGTGCCAGCTGGAACAATGAATAAACCTACCCATTACCTGAATGCCACGTGCATGGTACTGTTCTTACTCAGCTACCTCTTTTTAAAAACCTAACATAAATGGTGCCATTGAAAGCCAGGAAGGGCTTAAAGTCAGGATAGGTGGGATTCCTCTCTGTTTTTTTTTCTCTTTTTTTCTTTTTTGTTTGTTTTCCCCTTTTTGCTCTGAGGAATACCCACAGTTCTGACAACCTTTTGTGAACCCGTCTGTCTGCTGCAGACACAGCGCATCAATACCATTGCTGGCCTTCACATCCACGTCCACACCACTTCTCTACTCTGGTGAGTGAAACTACTCTGTATGGTTCTCTGTCGCTCAATCTCTGTCCAGACGTGGTGCCACACCAGAGAGCTTCTACGGCCTTTAGCTGAAAGGCCTGTCACCTCCGAAGCCCAGGATGCTTGGTTTCGGAAGGCTTGGACATTTCTCTCTAGAGGGCTCTGGGGAAAGTCGGGACACCGCTTCTGCTGGTCAGCTCTCCTTCACTCACCAGACTGACTCTCCTACACATTTAATGGGGTGCTATGAATCATTCCCGAGCTGTGAAACCCCTTTGAAATGCTTCCTGCACTCCCTGGAAAGCCAGGGTGCCTCATTTTTATGCCATTCTCAGATGTAGATAGTTTTTGCCACTGCAATGGTAAATAGTCAGAAGTCTGTTTACTTTCAGGCTCTCTGCTCTCTCTCTCTCTGCCATTCATGTGCAACTTTCCCTATCTCTCCCTTTCTCTTTTCTACAACATTTTGGCTTGTGCCCTGAAGAGTGCAACACAGGCTGGGTCCCAGGGACCCCCCCACTAGGTTCCCTCTCAAAGGCTAGCCAATGTAGGCTTGATCTATTTGTTCAGCTTTTCTTTGCATTTTTTCAGAAATTCGCCATTTTGAGTTCACCATCTTGGCACCACATGGTAGATTAAGGATTGGGTCTCATCCTACTCTTAACCTTCCACCATGCTTACTACTCCATCCATCTATTCTAAGGTACCTTGCTAACAAGTTGTTCTTTTCAAAGGCCCTAGTAACTGAGGCCCAACCATCTGATGTGCTTTGTTAGCAAAGATGTCTACACATTGTTGTCAAAAATTTTAGGTTTTTGAATCTCTGAAACTACTGCAGGACAGAGTAGGAGAGACACTTGAACTAATAGGCACAGGAAGGAACTTCCTGAACAGAGTCCCAGGGTCACAACAAGT
>NW_012267301.1:2115746-2129540 GCF_000151885.1 Dipodomys ordii
GAAAACAATGGAGGGGGTAACAATGTTCAAGAGGAAGTGTACTCATTACCTCACTCATGTAACTGTAACCCTCTGTATAGTATCTTTACAATAAAAAAAATTTAGGTTTTGAGTTTTGCCTTTTTTGTTTTGTGTTGTGTATTCTACTACTGACTATGTGGTTCTAAAATACTGAGCATATCGGTGCTAAAATTCTCATCACATCTAACGAGTTTTGTCACTGCAGAATATTTGTTGGTCAATTCTTGATAAGGAGCAGGTAAGCTCTACTTACTCTATTTGATCGCCTTGTTGCTTTAATTGGAAATAATAAAAGGCTTTTGTGGCAAAGATTTCAGTTCAAAGCCAGCTCAGGCTGAAAAATCCCTAAGACTCCATCTCCCAACCAGCCTGCAAAGAGCCAGGCTGGAAGCATGGCTCGAGACTCTTATCTCTAACCAGCAAACACTGCAAGTGATACTATAACACAAAGTGGTAGAGCACTAGCCTTAAGCAGAAGTGCTCAGGGACAGTGCTCAGGCCTTGAGTTCAAATCTCCTTGAATACCAACTGGGACAAGCCACCCCAGCAATAAGTACCTAGACTCAGCCAGTCTGAATAACAAGGGAACATGGAGAGGAGTAAGAGGAGATGATGTCACATCAGCTACTTTGTGCCTGCTTTTTCAAAATTAACCAGAGCCAGGAGGTCAATAGAAGTAAGAAGCCTGCCCATCCAATGTCCATACCTATCTACCTATGAACTGAACAAGAATTTATATTCTTGCCGTTGTCACCTGATTCTCCTCTACCTAGTCACCAGATGTCAGAAGTAGCTAGGGACATTTCTACCAACATTTTCAGCCCCAAATCCTTCCTCTTGCCATTTATTTGCTCAATAGTATTTTTTTCCAGCCCCTCACTGCCTCATGAGACTTTCTCCAGACTTCATCTAAGGACTCACGCCACCAAGGGACAGTTGCTGCTTGCTGCCTTCTCTGGGAGAGGACCACATTCCAGCCTTTTATCCCTATTATCAATGCCCCTTGTCAGCAGGAAGTAGCCAGAGAGAATCCGTGCCCTATTTCATGATTATTAAAAGGCTGGAATGTAAGGTCCGCTCCTGGATGGTGAGCAGACTCCATCCTCCTCACTGCAGTCTCCACCCAGTACCTGTGTTACCAAGACAACTAGCACCCTGGAAAAGGCCACATCTGCATCTGCTGATGTCACATCTGAATTTGATGTGGCCACACCTTTCTCTGCCCGTACCCTAGATAAGGCCTAGCCCAGGCCCAGACACTCTCTTTCCCAGGTCTCTCCCAGCTCTCTCTCCCAGCTCTTTCCCAGGCCTTTCCCAGCCACATGGAAGGCCAACATGGCCTGGTGCCTTACCTGAAAAAAAAAAAAAAGATGATTGCCAGGATTTCGAGGGTCTTATTCTCATTGTCAAGGGGTTTGTACAGTTAACACAACAGAAAGAGCTAGAAATATATTCTGTGACAAGCATAATCAGATCCAAGCAGAGACATCATAGGTATACTAGGCACTCTAAAATTATGAAACTACACACTAGTCGACATCAGGTATAGGTCTACTGTAAGAACACGGGGGGAAAGCATTGTCAAAACATGCACAGCTGAATCTTTGAAGTCCTGATCTGCTTTTATTTTGTTTATTGTAATTTGCATTATAATTATTTACTTGCTTATTATCTAGGAAATACTGGGTTTGTTACTTGTATTCTTTTTTATTTTCTTTAAGTAGTGTACAAGGGGTTTCAATTCAACATGGCAGTTTATGAGTTCAATATTTCTTTTTTTTTTTCAGGTAAGGGGTAGGTTTACTCATCATTCCAGCTGGCACCAGCCCGTGCTGGCCCTCCACACAGCTGGGAAAGGCCTGGGAAAGGCAGGAAAGAGCTGGGAAACAGCGTGTCTGGGCCTAAGCTAGGCCTTATCTAGGGTAGGGGCAGAGAAAGGTGTGGCCACATCAAATTCAGATATGACCTCAGCAGATGGGACCTCTTCCAGGTGTGCCAGTTGCCTAGGAAATGCAGGTACTGGGCTGAGACTTTGCTGTGAGGAGGATGGAGTCTGCTCGCCATCTAGAAGTGGACCTTACATTCCAGCCTTTTAAAAATCATGAAATAGGGCACGGATTCTCTCTGGCTACTTCCTGCTGACAAGGAGCGTTGACATTAGAGATAAAAGGCTGGAATTTGGTCCCCTCCCAGAGAAGGCAGTGAGCAGCAGCTGTCCCTTAGTGGGCGTGAGTCCTTAGATGAAGTCTGGAGGAGACAAGTCTCTTGGATGAAGTCTGGAGAAAGTCTCATGAGGCATTGAGGGGCTGGAAAAAAAATACTAGAGAGCAAATAAATGGCAAGAGGAAGGATTTGGGGCTGAAAATGTTGGTAGAAATGTCCCTAGCTACTTCTGACATCTGGTGACTAGGTAGAGGAGAAGTCAGGTGACAAAGGCAACAATGTACATTCCTGTCCAGTTAATAGGTAGATAGGTATAGACATTGGATGGGCAGGCTTCTTACTTCTTTTGACCTCCCAGTTCTGGTTAATTTTGAAAGAGCAGGCAAAAAGTGGCTGATGTGACATCATCTCCTCTTACTCCTCTCCATGTTCCCTTGTTATTCAGACTGGCTGAGTCTAGGTGCTTGTTGCTGCGATGGATTGTCCCAGTTGGTATTCAAGGAGGTTTGAACTCAAGGCCTGAGCACTGTCCCTGAGCACTTCTGCTTAAGGCTAGTACTCTACCACTTTGTGTTATAGTACCACTTGCAGTGTTTGCTGGTTAGAGATAAGAGTCTCGAGCCATGCTTCCAGCCTGGCTCTTTGCAGGCTAGTTGGGAGATGGAGTCTTAGGGATTTTTTAGCCCAGGCTGGCTTTGAATTGAAATCTTTTCCACGAAAACTCTTTATTATTTCCAATTAAACAACAAGGCGATCAAATAGAATAAGTGGAGCTTACGTGCTCCTTATCAAGAATTGACCAACAAATATTCTGCAATGACAAAATTCATTAGATGTGAGAATCTTAGCACCAAAATGCCCAATATTTTAGAACCACATATTCAGTAGTAGAATACACAACATGAAATAAAAAAAGCAAAACTCAAAACCTAAAATTTTTGACAACAATGTGTAGATATCTTTGCTAACAAAGCACATCAGATGGTTGAGCCTCACTTACCAGGGCCTGTGAAAAGAGCAACTTGTTAGCAAGGCACCTTAGAATAGATGGATGGAGTAGTAAGCTTAGTGGAAGGTTAAGAGTCAGATGAGACCCAATCCTTAACCCACCATGTGGCCAAGATGGCAAATTCAAGATGGCGAATTTCTGAAAAAAAAATGCAAAGAAAACCTACACAAATAGAAACTGACAATGTTCAAACCTAGAATGGCTAGCCTTTGAGAGGGAACCTAGACGGGGGTCCCTGGGACCCAGCCTGCGTTGCATTCTTCAGGGTGCAAGCCAAAATGTTGTAGAAAAGAGAAAGGGAGAGGTAGGGAATATTAGACATAATTGGCAGAGAGAGAGAGCAAAGAGAGCCTGAAAGTAAACAGATTTCTGACCATTTACCATTGCAGTGGCAAAAACTGTCTACACCTGAGAATGGCATAAAAATGAGGTGCTCTGGCTTTCCAGGGAACACAGAAGGCATTTCGAAGGGGTTTCACCGCTTGGGCGTGATTTGCAGCACCGCATTAAATGTGTAGGAGAGTCAGTCTGGTGAGTGAAGGAGAGGTGACCAGTCAGAAGCGGCATCCCAACTTCCCCCAGAACCCTCTAGAGAGAAATGGCCAAACCCCCAAAACCAAGCATCCTCAGCTTTGGAGTTGAACAGCCTTTTGGTTAAAGGCTATAGGAGCTCTCTGGTGTGGCGCCATGTCTGGACAGAGACTGAGCAACAGAGAGCCATAGACAGTAGTTTCACTCACCAAAGTAGAGAAGTGCTGTAGACGTGGATGTGAAGGTCAGCAATGGTATTGGTGAAAAGTCTCGCGTGGTGTCTCAAGGTAGTTGGTTCGCAGAAAAGGGGTGGTTAGGAAATTCTAACATTTCCAACTCAAAAACCCCATCCAAGTCACGGCACCCTATGTAAAGTATATTAAGTAGGTAGTTTCATTAGGTAGCAGATGAAGAGAACACCACATGCTATTCAGGCAGGAAAAGTTTATTTACCGAACTGCTGCCCTGACATGCATGATGGAGAATCATGGCTGAAAAGGAAAGGGCGGGATGAGTGCAATATTTTTTGATCAGTATTTCTTGACCCTTCCGTAATTCTTCCCCATCACTCCCACTCCAACCCATCCTCTCAAGCTTCCTGGCTGCATATTCACATATATACATTGAATTTCATAGCTGTATTCACCCACCATTCTTCTCTCTATTTGTCTGCCTAATACCCATCCCCCTCAACAACACACATTTCAGCTTCCCAGTATTCATTTTGTTAAACTGTAAGGTAACTGCTCAAATGAGTAATACCTTGTGTCCTTGGCCTTTCTGAGCCTGAGTTACTTCACTTAGCATAATTTTTTCCAAGTCCATCCATTTCCATGTAAGTTCCATAATGTTTCTCTAAGTCAGAGAAGTTCTGATGTTATATCCAGATTCACGTCACCCCTTGTTTCCAGCAGGCACAATGGTGCACCTGTGGCAGCTTATCTCATGATTCTTCTTCTAGTGTAGTCATACTTTCCTTCCTGTTTTCTTCCTGCCATTCCATGTGGCATCCTTACTGCGTTCCTTCTATAACTTGCCTCTATTCACCTCCCCAATAGCATCTTGCCCACTCTGTGTGAGAGTTTACATGTACACAAACATGCTATTCAGACTTCAAACAAAAAATGCAATTGAAAATCCTTTTGTGACCCCTTTAGCAAGCCATCGATTCAGTTCTTCTCGCAGATGATAGCAAATACACCAATTTCTTTCTTTTTTTTCTTTTAAAATTTTATGTTATTTTATTGTACAGGTAATGTACAGAGGGGTTACAGTTAGTTACATAAGTAAGGTAATGAGTATATTTCTTGTCAAACAGTGTTACCCCCTCCCCCATTTTCTCCCACTTTCCCTCCCTATATCTCCCTTGCCCCACCCAAGTTGTAAAGCTCATTTCCAACATAGTGTCTTGTGAGTATCGCTGTTTCTTTGGTTTACCCTTTGTCCTTTGTATCACCATTTTGTTATTCCGCTTCCCTTCACCAAATCAGATAAATGTATATAATGGGCACAGGTAACAAAATAAAAAACAGTGACAATAGGGGATAAACTGAAGGGGGAAAAAAAGAAATGGAAATAACTTCACACAGTATATTAATTTTTTTAAAACCCTCTTGTTTCCATATCTTGGAGCTCATTTTGATTAGCATCCCTTTACATGGTCATATGTACATAGCTACTGAGCTATTGTGATCCTCTTCTAGGACTATCTTAGACATATACTAATTATTACAAATCAGGAAAACCATGGAGTTTCTATGTTTCTTTGGATCTGGCTTGCTTCACTTAGTATTATTGTTTCACATCAATTTCTGCAAATTTAGAGAATTCATCCATGCCTAGCCAGGACAGTGGGACCAAGTGTACAAAAGAAGGTGACCTGTGTGTAGAAAGATGAATATAGATGGTTTCTTAAAAATATACTTACAACAGCTTGAGATTATTAATGAAGTTAGACAATAAGTCATGTGAAAACGTGTTAGGAAGAACAGAAGAAGAAAAAACAATATCCAAAAGTCCCTTTCACTACAGCTCAAAATAAAAGATTCCATTATTCATACAGAAAATAGTCCTATGGGGCTGGGAAGTTGGCTCAGTGGCAGAGTGCTTGCCTTGTATGCCTGAGGCCCTGGGTTCGATTCCTCAGCACCACATAAGCAAAAAGAAAAAAGCTGGAAGTGGTGCTGTGGCTCAAGTGGTAGAGCACTAGCCTTGAGCTGAAGAGCTGAGGGACAGTGCCCAGGCCCAGAGTTCAGGCCCCACAACCGGACCCCCCCCAAAAAAAAGAAAATAGTCCTATGTAATATTCCATTTTAAATGTAGCACAATAGTTGGGTGGCGGTGGCTCACGCCTGTAATCCTAGCTACTCAGGAGGCTGAGATCTGAGGATCGTGGTGCAAAGCCAACCCGGGCAGGAAAGTCCATGAGACTCTTACCTCCAATAAACCACTAGAAAATGGAGAGTGGTGCTGTGGCTCAAGCAGTAGAGTGCTCGCCTTGAGCTGAAGAGCGCAGGGACAGTGCCCAAGCCCAGAGTTCAAGCCCCACGACCGACAAAAAGAAAGAAAGAAAACAACGACAAAAAGTAGCACAGTAGTCACTGTTGATGGCTCATGACTATAATCCTAGCCACTCTGGAGGCTGAGATCCAAGGATAATGATTTCAAGTACACCTGAACAAACAAATCCTGGAGAATTTTGTCTCCAATTAACAGCAAAATGTCATAACTGGACGAATAGATCAAATGGTAGAATACCAGCCATGAGCAATAAAAGCCAAGCTCACATGACTTTGCAAGCACCAGTACCAGCCATGTACACACACACACACACACACACACACACACACACACACCCTATAGACATACATATTCACAACAGTGTGTATATGTGTGCATTTTATAGTTCAATAAGAACTATAAAACTATTGAAAACACTGGTGTTTCTTTCAGATTCAAAGGCTCCTGGGACCAGCCCAGAAGAACATATCCAAGACACAGTCTTACAGAAGAAAAATAATATTTGAATCTGCCCTTTAGAACAAAAGAAAAGGCAAACAAAAATGGGTAAGGTAGGAAGCCAGGAGACAAAAAGGCATAATAGAGACAGATATAAAATCAAACTTTACAGAGAAAAAAAATACAAATAGAAGACAAGATAAAAAAATGCATTACTTGTCCATTAGGTAGGAAAATATTCTAAATCCTAATAATGGATTGTGGGGAAAATATTGCCACAGATTACTTACTCAAATATGAATTAAAATATCATTTGAAGGGAAATGTGGAAATACCTGTCAAATTTTCACATAACAACTATATAGAGTCAATAGAGTCAAAACTTGCAGAAAGTTGAATATCAGCTGCAAATAAGACAAAAGTAGAGTGTGTGATTCAAACAATACAAAGTTTTTTTTGTCCTTCATTTGTCTAGATTTTGCCGCAATGGCTCTGCCCCAAATGCCCACAGAGATCCAGATCATTACAGTTGCTGTGTTACATCCTTACAGTCCAAGAACAACACAAGCAGCAAAATGGAGGAGGTGATGAAGAAAAACAGGCCAGTAAACAAACCACTTTCTCTAAAGGAAGTCCTCTAATGTTGCTAGAAAACACTGTTTATAATCCACTGTCCATGATTTCATTACCTTGCAAAGCAGACTGGGAAATATAGTATTTGTTCTGAGCAACCATCAAGAGTTCCAAAACAAGCCAGCCACCAGTGGCTCACACTTGTTATCCTGGCAAGCTACTCAAGAGGCTGAGCTCTGAGGACTGCAATTCACAACAATTAACCAGTGCTATTAACCAGTGGTAGAGCACCAGCTTTGGGCAAGAAAAGCTCAGCAAGAGTTCAAGGCCTTGGGGCTGGGAAGGTGTCTCAGTGGTAGAGCACTTGCCTTGCATGCATGAGGCCCAGCGTTCAATTCCTCAGCACCACATAAGCAAAAAGAAAAAAGCCTGAAGTGGCGCTGTGGCTCAAGTGGTAGAGTGCTGGCCTTGAGCTGAAGAGCTGAGGGACAGTGCCCAGGCCCAGAGTTCAGGCCTCACAATCGGACCCCCCCCAAAAAAAAAAGAGCTCAAGGCCCTGAATTCAAGCCACACTACTGGCATAGAGCAAAAACAAATGTCCAAAATAGTAGAAAATAAAAATGGATAATGTTACCAGTAGGTCAGAATCTGTTGGATTTTGTCTGGAGTCTCCATTAAAGAACTGATCAAGCTGGGTGCTGTGGCTCACTGCTGTAATCCTAGCTACACAGGAAGCTGAGATCTGAGGACCATGGTTCAAAGCCAGCCCAAGCAGAAAAGTCATTGTGAGACTCTTGTCTCCAATAAACTACTCAAAAAAGCCAGAAGTAGACTTGTGGCTCAAGTGGTAGAGCCCTAGTCTTGAGCACAAAGAGCCAGGGAGAGCAACCAGGCCCTGAGTTCAAGCCCAAGAACCAGCAAAAAAAAAAAAAGAAAGAAAGAAAGAAAAAGAACTGATCAGAGAGACAAAGGACAAAGGACAAAGAGACAGAGGACAAAGTGTATATTGCAAAGCAATACACTTTATTCATACATGAAAGCACCATGTCAAGAGTGATAGTGGGCTTGCGCTGAGTTAAGGAACTAAGAGCCCTGTGTTTAGGTTGGTTTCTCTTTTATTCTCTAGGGCAATATATTACATTTTGTATCCATTCCCTTAGTTAGAAGATTAAATTGAGGTTAGAGAAGGTAGTTCCATGGTAGAGCACGTGTTTAGTATGCATGAAGCTCTGGGTTCAATCTCAAATAAAGATTGAATGTATAAAGCTAGAAATAATGACTAACTTCTAAAATTAATGTAAATCACTTTAGCAATTCAAATACTTTAACTCAGTCTCTAAATCAAATTTGAAAATACAAGAAACAAAAATCAATTTAGTATTAAATCCACCTTTTACCCAGAGAAGTAGTGGTGACAGAAGATCCAAATAAATAATCCAATAATTTGAATTTAGAGTGTTTGGGGTTACAGAATTCAAAAAAATTTGTAACAATCCTTTCAAGCTATGTCTTTATTTAGCCAGAAGAACCTTTGTTTTCTACATCAAAGTAGCAATTAATAGCTGAATTCATATGTATTAAGAACATACTAATCAACACCTCACAAAAGTCACTTACTGAGATGAAGCGGAATAGCTGCCATGCCAACCATTACTTAATCTTTCCAATTTTGACACTAAATGTGATTAAATAACACCCACAGTTGGCACTTCAAAGAAACGTTCTTTGTTCTCTATCAAAGCACTTCATAAATATTTATTTCTATAATATCATTAGGGCTTAAGAAAGCATTCTATTAGTCATTCTTATTGAGAGAGATGAGGAAACAAGTTCTAAGAGACAAGTTTTCTAAAGTTACATTGTCCTTTATTAATAGTATCCGGGACAACAATGTCCAGTGCATTGACCAAACTGACTTATTTTACTTCAGAAAATTTCCAGCGAAAGGATAGCTCAGAAATTACAAATATTTGTCAAAATGTCCATGTTTCTGCAGTCGCCTCAGAGGTGTTAGCATTTTATTGCATGACCCCTCCTCAGCTTTACCCATTATTATGGTTGAAACTGCTATCAATTTCTCTCTACTATAGCACTATTTGAAAAGAATGTGATTTATAAATATAAAGCTAATTCATGGTCCAATTCAATTTCATTTCAAAGATTTTAGCAAAAGTTCTATTTGAGTGATTTTTTAATGCTTGACCCTCATGTGCAAAACATTTGGGGAAAATATTAGGTAACACAATAAAAAATATGTTCATTTACTGTTAATATGTGTAAGGTAAAGACCAGATATCACTATAGTAAAGAAGGAAATGTGTCATACTCTGCCTCTAAGACTGAAATTTCACAAACATGCTATCTCATAGTTGGCAAAAGTCTTTAATATTTCTGGAATGGAATATCATTAGGAAGAACAATAACAAAAGGGTTTAGAAAAAGAAGACAAAAATTGAAGTAGAAGCTGGGTGCTTTTTTAAACAACTTAATGTATATGGAACATCATAAACATGAAAGTTATAATTATAGTCAAGCACTAGAAAGGATCTGACAGTGTACAAATGTTTCAGCTTGATATTTTGAAAAGTAGGAAATGCAATTTTACTCAACTTTAATAGGTTTTACAAGATTATGTCATTAGGTATTTTTATCTTGTTTGTTTTGCTTTAACACCATAGGTAATAAATGAAGTTTATATTTAAAGGCAAATTAAAAGTTTCCATAAGTAACAACTGTTTTTTGATAATTAAAATGGCAAAAAAATGAAAATGGAAAAAATATCTTATCCAAAATTGTCTAGTTATCAAAAAAAATCTATATTTGAGCACATCTCTGTCAGCCGTCATTTTTGCTTTTATGTAAGATTGCTAAGAAGATAGATTTTCTCAGCAAATAAGTCTGAAGAAGTGGTAGCCTCTGCCTCTCATCTATCACTGGTCTACCTCAAATTTCATATTTCCAGGCATGAAGTCAGTCCTTAGTTCTCTCTTTGGTGGGAACAACATTTTGAAACTTGTAAAGAAGGTATTTGAAGATACAAAGAATGTGTTGGTATCCCTAATGCAGTTACTGCTTCTTTGATCTAAAGTTTGAAATAAAAGGAGAAAGAGACCAAAGTTTCAGCACCAAAAACTGTAGAGACTCTCAGGAAAAAATAATAATAATAGCTAGGGCTGGGAAGGTGGCTCAGTGGTAGATAAGTAGGAGGTAGGTGGTAGGTGGCTCAGTGACTTGCATGCATGAGACTCTGGGTTCAATTCCACAGCACCACATAAACAAAAAAAGACCGAAGTGGCACTGTGCCTCAAGTGGTAGAACACTAGCCTTGAGCTGAAGAGCTGAGGGACAGTGCCCAGGCCCAGAGTTCAAGCCCCACAACTGACAAAAAAAAATCTGCAATGAATTATTTTTTGGAAACTGTTTGTAACACTATTAAAACAATTATAGAAAGATGTATAAATAAAACAAAAAGATAAAATGAAACATTAGGAATACTTGATTCACCCCAAAAATGCAAGAAAAAGGAAGATATTTACAAAGCAGAGTAAGCATTTACAGATCTTTTTATCAATTTTATTAAATATAAATGAACCAAAAATTCTAGTTAAGAGACCATGATTATTAAGCTGGGTGCCAGTGGCTCACACCTGTTACCTAGCTATTCAGGGAGCTAAGATCTAAGGACTGGTTTGAAGCCAGCCTGGAAAAGATATTCCATGAGATCTTTATCTCCAATTAACCACTAAATATCTGGAAATGGAGTTGTGATTTAAATGGTAATATGCTAGCCTTGAGCACAAAAGCTCAGGGACTGCATTCAGGCCCTGAGTTCAAGCCCTAGAACCAGCTTCTATGATTATCATACTATATACAGAATTTTAAGACCCAACTATATATTACTTTTGATCAGCAGAGTTCATACATGAAAATATATACAGTTCATATATAAAAATATACAAACATTGAAATAATGGGAATAATCTGTTTACTCTGTCATTACTATGCATATTAAACTGGTTTGGTCAAACATAAAAATCCAGATGACATTTTTTTAACAAAGTAATATTACCAAAACCAGAAAAATATTTTTAAAATAGCACAGTGGATGTTTTAGTCAATACATATCAAATGTACTAAATGCATATATACTAATATCAAAGTCTCCTAAACAAAAGGAGAAAAAGGTAAAAAAAGAAATAAAAAAAGCTAAAAAAAGAAATCAAATGTAAGACTGTACTATAATTAGAAAATGTAATTTCTCTTATTTAGTAACAAAAAAAGAACTAGTAGACAAAAAATGTAAGGACATAGAATATGAGAATGCTACTACCACTTGGCTTTCCTTCATATTTGATGGAACACTGTATCTAACAGGAAAGAACATATATGACACAGCTACCAAAACAGTCCAAGTGCTGAGCCACAAAACAGGCCTCAGTACATTTAACAGAAACAGAATACAGTCTGTAATCACTGTGGTACTAAGACAATAACAGAAATCTAGATGATTCAAAACTCACTTCTGGAAACTAAAACACATTACAAGAATCTATGGCCCCAAGAAGAAGTTAGAAAAAAAATTAGAAAATAACTAAGTGAAAATTAAGGAAGAACATATTAAAACTGTAGTAACTGCACACCATTCTTTTTTGTGTGTGATACTAGGGTATAAACTCAGGACATTATGCTTGTTAAGTAGACACTCTACTCCTTGAGCTGTTCCTCCAATGCCCAAACCACTTCTTAGAGGGAATTTCATAGATTTAAATGTTTACATCTTTTGAAAAGAATAATCTAAAAATCAGTGTCTTCTGGTTCTATTTTATAGAATTTCAAAATTAAAGCTCAAAGTAAAAGAAAGTGAATAATGGAAACAAAAATAAAAATAAGTAAAATAGTCCGAACAGAAAGTCAACAAGGACAGGGGCTAGTCCTTTTAAAGGATTAATCAAAAGCTGAGCGCCGGTGGCTCAGGCCTGTAATCCTAGCTACCCAGGAGCCTGAGATCTGAGGATCATGATTCAAAGCCAGCCCAGGAAAGTCCGTGAGACTCTTATCTCCAATAACCCACTGGAAAACGGAAGGTAGCACTGTGACCCAAGTGGTAGAATGCTTGCCTTGAGCTGACTAGCTGAGGGACAGCACCCAGGCTGAGAGTTCAAGTCCACTACTGACAAAGAGAAAGAAAAAAAAAAGATTAGTCAAATAATAATACCATTAACAATACTGATCAAAAAATTAAAAAACAAAATTAGGAATGAAAGGATTTCTTACTCTATAAAGTAAGTTATAAGATATTATAAAAAACTGTATGCCAATACACAGCCTTACCATAAACTTGCAAATGTTATGGAAGATAAAAATTAACAAAATTCAAAAATAGTAGCAAATATAAATAGCCTTATGTTGTTGTTCACACCCGAGACACAGAAACGCAGTGTCTGGCAGGTAGAAAGTGGATTATCCCCTGCGGGCATAGACAAAGTGTATTGGCGCATCACATGCTTATATACAGCATACAGGTATGAAAAGTAATCAGTCAGGGGCAGACAGTTTTTTAAAGTTTTATAGGAGCACAATGAGAGTTTAAGTCAGTAAGCAGGAGTAGCTAATCCTTGTCAACAAATATGGAGCTGTTGTAGTAATCAAAGGTTGTAAAATGTAGGCAAAGCACAGGGGAGTATACAAAAGGAGTCAGAGGCATTGTTCGGGTTAACTTGGAGGAGCACGAATGACAATTCCTGCAAACATTCATCTGACTCTGGCAGGGGCATGGGACCTTTGCCCTGACTTGGACGAAGGGGCACTCCTTTCTCCCCAGAGGGAATGTATGCCTTTGTATGCACCTTCACAGCAGGTAAGACCTCAGGGTCACTGAGGCAATGCCACCAACAGCCTTATATCTGTTCAACAAGGTTAACTCATAATTTAAAAACTTTAGGCCAGGAAGTTGTGGCTAACACCTGTAATCCTAACTGGTCAGGAAGCAGAGATCTGATGATGATCTCCATTCAAAAACAGTCCAAGCAGGGAAGTTCATGAGGCTCTTATCTCCAATTAACCACCAGAAATCAGAAGTGGGGGGGGGGGGAAGCAGGCTACAATGCTTGATAAGAAATGTACTCAGGTTCCGGGAAGATGGCAGAGGAGAAGCTGGAATCTGAACAAGCTCTCGCATAGAAAGCAGTTTCACATTTCCAGTGAACAGTCCTAAGCCAGAGAATCACACCAAGTATGACATCACAAGACAGAGAGTTAGACAAGAGAGGGAAGCCAAGGCAAAAAGACACATCTGAGCGCTCACCAGCAGCCACGGCGTCGGCGGCAGCAGCAGGGTCGCAAGCTGCTGAGAACCCAGCCGGGGCCATACCTGAGCGCTCACACAGAGAGTCCTGGACGAAGGAGCCAGACGGAGCTGGCGAGCGGATTCTACTCAACACCAGCAAGAACCAACAAGGAGCAGACATCTTCATCCTGCAGCTTGCAGACCAGAGACGACCCAGGATCCAAGACTCGGCGTAAGGAGAAGCCTGACGTCC
>NW_012267301.1:2139930-2140461 GCF_000151885.1 Dipodomys ordii
ATGCTTGGTAAGAAATGTACGCATTATCCTGCCCATGTAATTGTAACCCCTCTGTACAGTATCTTCACAAATAAAATAAAATTAAAAAAAAGAAATGTACTCATTATCTTGCCCATGTAATTGTAACCCCTCTGTACAGTATTTTCACAATAAAAAGAAAGAAAGAAAGAAATCAGGTGTGACACCATGATTCAGAGTGGTAGAGTGTTAGCCTTGAACAAAAGAGCTCAGGGACAGCACCCAGGCCCCAAGTTCAATCCCAAGGATGAACAAAAAATGTTAAAAACTTCTAACAAAGAAAATTTCAAGCATAGATGGAAACTTAGTGAACTCTATAGAATACTTGAGAAAGAATATAATCTCATGAAATGTTTCTGAAAAAAAATACAGGAGGAAAGACTTCCCTATCTCCATTTATAAGTTTACTGAGTGGAAAAGGCATCTTAAATAATGAAAATTTCAACTAATATTATTAATGAATATAAATTAATTACTAAATTAAATTCAGCAGTCATTATAAACAAATCATTA
>NW_012267301.1:2141436-2152960 GCF_000151885.1 Dipodomys ordii
GGCTAGATTGATGAAGAAGAGGTAGGTAATCATTTCAGTGAATAAATGTTTTAAAAAATGAAACATTTGACAAACTTAACACTAATTATAATAAAAGCTTTCAGTAAACTAGGATTAGAAGAAAACTTCTCAAATTAATTAAAGTCATTTCTCTTATCTTATTCAGGCTGCCATAATAAAATACTTGCAGCTGGATTATTTGTGAACAATAAAACTTATTTCTCACAATCCTGAAAACTAAGAACTCCAAAGCCAATGTCATTGTGTGGCAAAGTCCTGTCTCTGCCTCAAAACCAGTTCCATATTTCTGTGTCCGGTAGAAGGGGTGAACTCTATGTATTCACAGGGTAGAAAAGACAAAAGAATAATAAACATCCTGGCTGATTACCTTACACATTTTTTATAAAGATATAAATTCATTTGGAGAGCAGAGCCCTCCTGACTTTATAACATCCTAAAGGCCTTCCTCTAGTACGGCTGCACTGGCAATTGAGTTTCAACATGAATTCTGGAGGTGGTAAATAGTCAAGCACCTGTGGAAAATCTATAGACAACATGATATAGACAGAAAAACAAAAATGCTTCTCTGTAGGATCAACACCTAGGAAAAGATCTCAGCTCTCACTACTTCTATTTAATATTAAATAAATGATCACTGCTAACTTTGTACAACTAGTTAGTGATAATGAAAATACAACTTAAAAGAAACCCCTACCAAGACAATAAGAAAAGAAACCCTCACAGAAAGTGGAAAGGCAGACATAGCTGTCCATTTTCAGAAGACATGATTATAAATGATGAAAATCCTAAATACATATACATATATATATATATATATATATATATATATATATCAAACTGTACAAATATCCAAACTCAGTAACATGGCATATCACAAAGTCACTATTCAAAAATAACTTCATTGCCGGGCACTGGTGGCTTACTCCTGTAATCCTAGCTATTCAAGAGGCTGAGATTTGAGGATCACCGTCAAAGTCAGCCCAGGCAGGAAAGTCCATGAGATGTTTATCTTCAACTAACCACCAGAAAACTGGAAGTGGTGCTGTGGCTCAAGTGGTAGAGTGCTTGCCTTGAGATGAAGAGCTCAGGGTCAGTGGCCAGGCCCAGAGTTCAAGCCCCATGACTGACAAATAATCATAATCATAATAACTTTATATGTATACCCGAAATGATTCATTTGAAAATCAAATTAAAAATTTTATAGCAGCATCAAAATCAACAAATATGTGAAAATATACTTAACAAATTATGTGCAATATGTCTATTCTAAAGATTGTAAGACATCCCTGACAGAAACTAAAGAAAACAAAATAGATGAATAAATATTGTGCTTATGAGTCAAACATTCAATATTATTATCATACCATTCTTCCCCAAATTTTTAGATTCAACATAACAGCAACTAAAATACATGAAGGCCATTTATAATTGGAAAGATAATTTAAACTTTGTTTGAAAATATAAAGAATGAAAAATAAATGGAAAAGTATAGGATAAAAAAGATGTTTTCTAACATAAAGAACTATTAGACTTATTATAAAGTTAATATAACCAAGACAGTAGCAAAATGATAAACCAGGAGACCAGTGGAACTAAATAGAAGAACACCTGCCTGGGATATAAAAAGAGCACTTAAGTTAAGCATGAGCTAATGTAACTCATCAATAAAAATTGCAAAACAACTGCCCTGTCATTTAGAACAAAAAAAGCGTTGATACCTATGCCACACCATGCACAAAATCACATCAAGACTGATATGGATTCAATAGGAAAACTAAAACAACCAAACTATTAGAAGAAAATAGCCTGAAAAGGCTGGAGTGGACAAAGATTTCATAAAAGAAACAGAATTGACCTTAAAATATTGTTAAATTTATCTAAAATCTAAATACTTTTTCTCTACAATAAAAATTTAAAAATAAAAGAAGCTAAAAGGCTTCTGTTAGATTTTACCATAAAAACAATTAATGTTTATATAGACAGATATGTTTAACCTGAGTTAAACATTGCCCAGTGTGTGGACATATTACATGACTACATTATGTACAATATTTTATATGCCAGCAAAAAATTTTAATTGAAAATTGGTAATACTTTTTAAATTTTTTATTGTTATTATAAAGATGATGAACAAAGGGGTTAGAGTTAGGTAAAGGAGTTAAATCAGGTAAAGAGTACATTTCTTTTTGGACAATGTTATTCCTTCCTTTACTCTTTTCCAGTCCTTCCCATTCTCCACCCATAAGTTGTATAGTTCATTTTCAACATAGTGTCCAATAACTACCATTGCTGCATTTGTTCACCCTTAGTCCCCTCATTTCTGTGGCTCTCCTTATGCCCACAAATATATATATATATATATACACAAAAACAGAACAAACAAGAAAGAAAGAAACAGCAAAAAGAAAAATCCCTTGATTTCATTTCCTGAGATTCATTTTGAGAAATATTATTTTGCATGTCAGAGGCACAGAAGCATTGTACCTTTCTGTTCCTCCACAAAGAGCATTCTCCTTAGTCCTCACTGTGTGTGAATGCCTAGAGACCTGTATAATTTAATATTTCCTGCTGTATTTTAGATCTGGCTTTTGCATACGAGAGAAAAAGCGAGCAGTTTGTCTCTCTGAGCTTGGCTGACCTCACTTAATGTGATTTGTTCTAGTGCTATCCATTTCCCTGCAAATTACATAATATTATTCTTTCTAATAGCTGTGTAAAATTCCATTGTATAAGCTACTTTATTTTTTGGATCCACTCATCTATTGTGGAGCATCTGGATGTTCCCACAATTGGGCTATTGTAAATAATGTAGCACTTAACATGGATGTGCAAGTTGTCTTCATCATATCTTGGCTTCTGATGTTGTGTGTAGATGCCCAGGAGTGGTATGGCTGGATTGTAAGAAAGATCTTTGTTTAGTTTTTGAAGAACCTCCACACAGCTGTCCTGAGTGGTTGTACTACTTTACATTCCATCAACAGTGCAATAGGTTCCTTTTCCCCCACATCCTTGCCAACATTTCTTCTTCAAATTCACAATGTTGGCCAGTTTAACTGAAGTGAGATAGAATCTCACAGTTATTTTAATTTGCATTTCCCTATGCCCAGGGATGATCAGGATTTCCTCGTGTTTCTTTGAAATTCTTACAACTTCTGAGAAGTCTCTTCGTAGCTCTTTTCCCATTTCATAATTGGTTTATTAGCTCAGGGAGGGGTTAGTTTCTTGAGCTCCTTGTATATTTTGGATATTAGGCCTTTGTCAGATGTAGTACTTGTAAAGATCTTCTTTCAGTCTGTTGGCTGACTTTCTTTTCTTGTATTTTTTGTACATTTTTTATTGAAAAATACTGTACAGAGGGGTTACAGATACACGAGCAAGGTAATGAGTACATTTCCTATCGAGCATTGTTGCCTCAGCCTTTGTGTTTCCCCTACCATCCCTTCCTTACCCACCTCCCCAACTACTCCCTTGCCCTTCCAACCTTCCCCTGCATCCCTGCCAAAGTTGTAAAGCTCATTTTCAATGTAGTGTCTTTTAGATCTAGTTGTTGCAATGAATCAAACTGTATCCCTATTTAAGCATTTTGTTTTTTCCCTTCCTCTTCCCAAAATAGAGAAGTGTATATACAAGATGCAGGGCACTGACATCAAATACAGTGAAAACAAGGGGTATTCCATGGGGGGCAGGAGAAGGGGGGAAATACAAAGAAACAAAATAAATCATATGCTATATTATAAATATGTTAGAAACAATACCAAGAAAAAAATGTGTCCCTGACTTGGGGTTCTTTTCACTTAACATCATCTTATATGGTCATATGTACATAGCTCTTGAACATGTACTATATGTACACATGTAATAGTTATAGCAAATAAGGGAAACCATGGGATCTATGTTTCTTTGGGCCTGGCTTACTTCACTTAATATAATTTTTTCCAAGACTTTCATTTTCCT
Organism: Dipodomys ordii; assembly: GCF_000151885.1. Classification (NCBI taxonomy): domain Eukaryota; kingdom Metazoa; phylum Chordata; class Mammalia; order Rodentia; family Heteromyidae; genus Dipodomys; species Dipodomys ordii. The sequence continues at coordinate 2,145,412 of NW_012267301.1, forward strand.
AACAATGGGGCAATGTCATTCTTTCTGATGGAGGCATAGAATTTCATTGTGTATATATACCACAATTTATTGATCCATTCATCTACTGAGGGGCATCTGGGTTGGTTCCATACCTTAGCTATGGTAAATAATGCCACAATAAAAATAGTTGTACTGGTAGCTTTAGTATGGTCTTGTTCGTGATCATTTCGGTAAATGCCCAAAATTGGGATTGCTGTGTCGTAGGGGAGCTCTATGTGGAGTCTTTGAGGAACCTCCATACTGCTTTCCAAAGTGGTTGAACAAGTTTGCACAACCACCAACAATGCAGGAGGATTCCCTTTTGGCCACATCCCCTTCAGCATCTGTTGTTATTAGATTTCTTGATTACAGCCATTCTAACTGGGGTGAGGTGGTGTCTCACCATTGTCTTGATTTGCATTTCTTTTATGGCTAGAGAAGTTGAGCATTTCTTCCTGTGTCTATTGGCATTCTTATTCCCTCTTCAGAGAAGTTTCTCTTTAAGACTTAAGCCCACTTATTTATCAGGCAGTTGATTCTTTGAGGATTTGTTGTTGAGGGATTTAATTTTTAGGGTTCTAAGGATATTTTAGATATGAGACCATTACCCATTGTATGGCTAGTGAAGATCTTCTTCCAATCCGTGGACTTTCTCTTGATCTTGCTAGCTAAGTTCTTTGCCATGCAGAAACTCTGAAATTTCATGCAATCCCATTTGCCCAAATCTTTCTTTGATTTGTTGATTCTGGTGCAGGGTGATATATAAGGATCTAGCTTTAATTTTCTACATGTGATTAACCAATTTTGCCAGCACCATTTACTGAAAAGACTGTCTTTCTTCCATTCTAATTTTTTAGCTCCCTTATCGAAAATGATGTGGCTATAGGTCTGTGGGTTCATTTCTGGGTTTTCAGTTCTATTCCATTGGTCTTATCTTGTGCCAGTACCAAGTTGTTTTGATTACTATGGCTTTGTAGTAGAGTTTGAAATTTGGTATTGATATTCCTCCAGCAATGTTCTTTCTGTTAAGGATCATTCTTGCTATTCAGGATATTTTATTGTTCCATATGAATTTTTGGATTTCTTCTATTTCATTGAAGAATGAGGTTTGAATATTGATAGGTATTGCGTTGAATTTGTAGATAGCTTTGGGAAGTATTGCCATTTTCACAATGTTGATCCTTCTAGTCCAGGAGCATGGGAGGTTTTTCTACTTCCTTATTTCTGCTTTAATTTCCTTTTTCAGGTTTTTAAAGTTTTCATCATAGAGGTCCTTCACTTCTTTAGTTAACTCCAAGGTATTTTATTTTTTGTGGGGCTATAACAAAAGGAGTTACTTTATTGATTTCAGCCATGTTCTTCTCATTGTTGGCATACAGAAATGCCATTGATTTTTTGAGGGTTAATTTTATACCCTGATACTTTGCCAAAGTTTTGAATCAGCTTGAGTAATTTGGGAGTGGAGTCTATGGGATTCTTTAAATGCATGATCATTTCATCTTCAAAGAGGAAGAGTGTTACTTAGTCTTTCCCTATTTGGATCCCCTTTATGTTTGCATCTTGTCTTATTGCTGTAGCTAGGTATTCTAATACTAGATTGAAGAGAAGTGGAGACAGTGGACATCCTTGTCTCATTCCTGAGTTTAGAGGAAATGGCTTTTGCTTTTCACCATTAAGTATAATGCTGGCTGTAGGTTTGTCACATACAGCCTTTATTGTCTTGAGGAATGTTTCATGGATTCCTAGTTTTTTCCAGAGCCATCATCATAAAGTGGTGATGGATCTGATCAAATGCTTTTTCTGCTTCTATTGACATAATCATGTGGTTCTCATCTTTGCTCTTGTTGATGTGATGAGGTGTTGAAGTCGATTGACCAACATTTTGTTAAGAAGATTGGCATTGATGTTCATCAAAGAAATGGGTTTTTTTAATTGTGAAAATACTGTACAGAGGGGTTACAATTACATGGGCAAGTTAATGAGTACATTTCTTATCAAGCATTGTTCCCTCCTCCTTTGTGTCCCCTTCCCTTCACATCTCCGACCCCCCTCCAGCCCCCCATATCCCTCCACCCCACGCCCGCCAAAGTTGTAAAGTTTGTTTTTTGACATAACAACTTGTACACCTCACTGTTGCAATGGGTCCACCTGTATCCCTATTTAAACGGTTTGTTTTTGCCCTTCCCCTCCACAAATTATACTAACATCAAATACAATGGAAGCAAGGGTTATACCATGGGGGAGGGACATACAAAGCAACAAAGAAATCATCTTATAAATATGTTAGAAACAAGCACAAAAAATAAAAACTATTTGACTACTTACTTTGGGGTTCATTTCACCTAACTTCAATTTATCTGACCTTTTCTGCTTGTCTCAGACATATACTAGTTATTGCAAATAAGGGAAACCATGAGACCTATGTTTCTTTGGGTCTGGCTTACTTCACTTAATATAATTTTTTCCAAGTCTTTCCAAAAGACATAGGTTTATAATTCTCTTTCTTTGATGAGTCCCTGCCTGGTTTTGGGATGAGGGTTATTATGGCTTCATAGAATAAGTTCGGTAGTGAACTTTCTCTTTTAATTTCATTGAAGAGTTCTGCTTTGAAGCCCTTATAGAACTCCAGTGTAAATTCATCTGGTCCTAGGCTTTTCTTGGGTGGGTGGTCTCTTATTGTTGTTTCTTTTAAATGCTTGATATATGTCTGTTAAGTTGGTTTAACTCATCTTGGTTTTGTTTTGACATATCGGTATTTGCTGGGAAATCATCCATTACTTCCAGATTCTCAAACTTATTAGCATAAAGGTTTGAGAAGTATTCCCTTATAATGTTCTGAATCTTGGTTGTTTCTGTGATGATGTTTTCATTCTCATCTCTGAGTTTGTTTATTTGGGTGTGTTCTCTTCTTTTTTGATAAGATTTGCTAAGGATCTGTCAATTTTGTTAATTTTTTGGAAGAACCAACTCTTTGTTTTGTTGATTTTTTTCTATGGTTTCTTTTGGATTCTACTTCATTCAATTCTGGTTTAATTTTAATTATTTCTTTCTGTCTACTGGATTGGGTTTTACCTTGCTGCTCTTTTTCAAGGAGGTTCAGCTGTCTCATTAAGTTGTTGGTTGCACATCTCTCCAATTTGTTAATGTAGGAACTCAGAGCTATAAACTTGCCTCTGAGTACTACCTTTGCTGTGTCCCAGAGGAGCTGGTAATTTGTGTGTTTATTTTTGTTGAATATCATGAACATTTGAATTTCCTTTCTAATCTCTTCCATGACCCACTGGTGATTCAACAGTGTGTTGTTCAGCCTCCATGTGTTACAGGACTTTCTTTGGTGACTTTTGGTGTTAAGTGTAAGGTTTGCTCCTGGAGGGTGAGCAGACTCCACCCTCCTCACAGCAAAGTCTCCACCCAGTACCTGTGTTACCTAGGCAACTGGCACACCTGGAAGAGGTCACATCTGCATCCACTGAGGTCACATCTGAATTTGATGTGGCCACACCTTTCTCTGCCCATACCCTAGATAAGGCCTAGCCCAGGCCCAGATGTTCTCTTTCCCAGCTCTCTTTCTTTCCCAGCTCTCTCTCTTTCTCAGCTCTCTTTCTTTCCCAGCTCTCTCTCTTTCCCAGCTTTCTTTCCCATCTCTTTCCCAGCTCTCTTTTTTCCCAGTTCTCTTTCCCAGCTCTCCCAGCTCTCTTTCCCAGGCTTTTCCCCACTGCGTGGAGGGCCAACATGGCCTGGTGCCAGCCAGAATGATGAATAAACCTACCCCTTACCTGAATACCACATGCGTGGTGCTGTTCTTACCTGGCCACCTCTTTTTAAAAACCTAACATTAAGTTCTAATTTTATTCCCTTGTGTTTTGAAAGAATACAGGGCATAATTTCAATGTTTCTGAATTTCGACAAACTTGTTTTGTGACCTAAAATGTGCTATTTTGGAGAATGTTCCATTGCTGCTGAGTAGAACATGTATTCTGATGCTACTGGGTGAAATATTCAGTAGATGTCTGTTAAATCTAGTTGATCTATGCAGTTCTTTAGATCTGGGGTTTTTCCATTGAGTTTTTGCTGTGTTGATCTCTCTAGTGGGGATCATGGTGTGTTCAAGTCCCCAACAACTAAAGTTGTTGGATCTATGTGAGATTTGAGGGAAAGTCGTGTTTCTTGGCTAAATTTGGGTGTTCCATTGTTTGGTGAATAGATATTTAGAATTGTAATAACCTCCTGAAGGAGAGATCCCTTAATTAGTATGTAGCAACCTTCTTTATCTCTTCTCACAAATTTTAATTTGAATTCTATTTTATCTGATATTAGAATTGCAACTCCACCTATTAATGGAGACTGTTTGCTTGGTAGATTTTATGCCAGCCTTTCACTTCCAGAATATGTTTGTTTTTATGGGTAAGATGTGACTCTTGAAAGCAGCCAATAGAAGGAGCTTGCTCTTTAATCTAACTAGACAGCCTATGTCGCTTTATTGGAGAGTTAATTCTATTAATATTGAGAGTTAATTCTATTAATACTGAGAGGTGTTTGGTAGTTCTTGCCATGTTATCCACCTTCTTGGGGACTGTGACAACTGGGTTCTTCCTTTGGTTCTTGGATTCTCAGTTTGGGTGAGGTTTCTTGGCCTTTGTTGTGCAGTTCTTGGTTTTCTATGTGTAGGAATCTTTTAGTATGTTTTGTAGGGCTGGTTTGTTAGAGATATATTGTTTCAGTTTTTCTTTGCTATGGAAGGTTTTTATTTGGCCTTCTGATATGAAGGCAAGTTTAGCTAGGTACAGTATGATAGTTGTTTGTTTGGGGGCATGACACATCATTACAGGCTCTTATTGCTTTAACTGTCTCTGCTGAGAAATCTGTGGTTATTCTAATTGGTTTCCTTTTATAAGTGATTGATCTTTTCTCCTTGACAGCTTTAAGGATCCTTTCCTTGGTCTGAATTGATCCTTTGTGGATCATAATGTGATGGTGGGATGTCTTGTTCTGGTCTGGTCTATTTGGGGTTCTAAAAGCTTCTTGTGTCTGAACAGGCCTATCTTTTTGCATGTTTGGGAAGTTCTCTGCTAGGATCCTGTTAAATAAATTTCCTACACCATTAACTTCTGACTCTAGGTGCTCCTCTACACCCATAATCCTCAGATTAGGCCTTCTAATGTGGTCTTCTAAATGTTGAATAGATGCTATATTTCTGAGACTTGTCTTGGATAGTTGTCTGTTCTTGCTATATAATATCTATGCTGTCAAGATTTTCTACTTTGTTTTTTATTTCCTTTCCTTCTAATTGGTTGGCTTTGATAGCTTCAAATTCTTTGTTGGAGCTTTGTTTTAGATCTTGTATGGACTTGTTTACTTCCTTAATTTGGTTTTCAGTGTTTATTCTCAAATCCCTTAGTTTATTGGTTATGGTTCTATTGGACTACCTTTCCTTCTGATGGGCTCCATTCAGCATTCCCTTTGTGGCCTCCCTAGATTCCTTCAGCTGTCTGTTTATGGATTTCATGAATGCCTCCATTTGTCTATTTTCATTTGTCTATTCTCATCCTGCTCATGCAATTCCTGTATTACTCTTTGATTAGCTTCCTCACACTCACACAATAGCTGTATTACTCTTTGACTATTCTCTGCCTGCTCACACCATTCCTGTATTAATGTTTGATTAGCTTCCCCACACTCACAAGATTCCTGTATTAATTTTTGTTTAGCCTCCTCATGCTCATGAAGTTCCTGTATTAGTCTTTGGTTAGCCACATCTCGCTCCCTATCATGCTCACACTGAGTCTTTTGTAGGCTTTCAATCTTTGCATTCATCATGTTTACCAGTATTGTTTGTAGAGCTTTTTGGGAACTCTCCTCTGGATTATTCATTAAGTGTTCTGTCACCTGATTATCATGAGTGGGAGTTGAGATACCTGGACTTGCCATTTTTCTTGTTTCTCCAGCTTGTTCTGCCCATTTGGTATGACAGTAACACCAATTTTGCCCTAGAACACCATATTAAGGCATGCATCAATCAGAGTCCTGTAGTTGGACAGATTGATTGACGCAGTCAAAATGACAGCAGATACAATCTAGTTCAACAGATACAATCTAATTCAACATCACACAAATATAGATTATGGACTAAGAATGTCAAAGAGGGATTCAACAGACCAGAAATTAATAGGTTTAGGGAGATTGTGGGGAAAAATAGGATTAGAGGAATGTGGAGAGGTAAAAGGAAAGAGTGAATTTAATCAAGCCCTAATTTCATAGAGGAAACAGATATAATGGAATGAAAGGAGGAGAGAGATAAAGAAACAAGAAAAAAATGAAAAAACAAAAATTTAAATTTAAAAAAATGAAACACTTAAAATTTTTATAATTATAAAGAAATAGTACTGATAGAATAAGAGGATAGAATGAGAGGAAGAGAGAGATAAAAGGGAAAGTGAAAAAATAAAAAATAAAATTTTTTTAAATGGAATACTTAAAATTATATAAGTATAAAAGAAATAATACTACTATTAAAGGAATTAAGCATAAGAGGTTGTGAATTGAGTAATCAATTTCTGAGTTAAGTATGCACACAATGAAGGATAAAGTCTAATAATCAATGATGAATATATATCTGGGGATGAGCAGAACAGCAATTAAGTCACACACACAAAAAAAAGACCAAAAGTTTAAAAGAGATTTAAAACACACACACACCTAAAATAAAAATTATGAAAGAAAAAAATAGAAAACAAATTTTTAATTTTTTAAAATTAGGTAGAAAAAGGAGTTCTTTGATTTTTTTTTGGGGGGGGGGGACTTTGTATCTCCCCTGTGTCTGTAACCAGTCTCTTGGTAGGATCTCTCGCTTGCTTGCGGTGTTTGGTTTTCCTGTGGCTTGATTGGTTTCTTAAGTCAGTTTGTTTGAGCAGGCAGAAAGAAGCTCTGCCTTACCCAAGACTTTGTGATCCTCCTCCCAAGCTAGTTCAGTGGGAGGGAGATCTGCCTTGAGTATCACAAAAGAGGGAGATGGCTATTTTCTCTAACTTGGAGTTGCTGTGATTAGGCTAGGTTCTGGTAGGGTTGAGGCCTATCAGCAATCAGTAGCTTTTCCCTGTGGGGCTAGCTCCTGAGACACTCACAGAGCCAGCCTGGAGCTATTCTCATTATTTACATTTACCGAGTTTCAATTGTTTTTCCTTTACCCCGCCTGTGGCTGGGTATGACACTCAACAAAAATTGTGATGCATTCAAAAGCTCTGACAAAGTATAATGTATATATAGAAACTTTACAAAGTATCCATAGGGAGCTGGGAAGGTGGCTCAGTGGTACAGTGCTTGTCTTGCATAAATGAGGCCCTGGATTCGATTCTTCAGCACCACATAAGCAGAAAACGCTGGAAGTGGCACTGTTGCTCAAGTGGTAGAGTGCTAGCCTTGAGCTGAAGAGCTGAGGGACAGCACAGGCCCAAAGTTAAGCCCCATGACCGAACCAAGAAAAAAAAGCTTCCATAGGCATTGTTTCCAAGGAAGAACAGACACTGGGACAAAAACTTTAAACTTCCCATTT
>NW_012267301.1:2153390-2155597 GCF_000151885.1 Dipodomys ordii
CATCAGAAATAGGAAGTTCCATCCAAAAATTTAACAGACTCTTAAAGAACCCAGGGGAAAAAAAAAGTCTTGCAAAAAGAAGCTGACTCATAACACTTGACTTTCAAACTTACTACAAAACTTCAATAATCAAGGCAGTGTGATGCTGTGGTAGAAGCTAAGGCTGATGATAAATAGAGAGCCCAGAAATAAACCTCCATATAAAAGGTCAAATGACCTTTGACAAGAATGATAAGACTATTTCACAGTGAATGGAAATCTGTTCCCCAAATGATGCTGAGAAAAATAGATATCTATATGCACTAGGATTAAATAGACTACTTCTATTCCACCATGTACAAAAATTAATCCGAAAAGAATGAAAAACCTAAATACAATTCCTAAAATCGTAAAGTTCTTAGAAAGAAATTGGTCAAAACTCTTCATAATGTTGAACAACTGAACAACTGTGTCTTGGATATGACACCAAAGGCACAGGAATATGGCGGGGGGAGACAAAATAATAAGGGAAGAACAGTAAAAAGCAACCTATGTAGTGGAGAAAGCATTCTCTAATAATAAAAAGTGCAAAAAAGAGAAGAAAAAGTAGCATGTGAAGAAGCAGCTCCATTTTAAGATATATGCCCAGAAGAATTTAAAGAGGGATCTTGATGAAACATTAATTCACTGACATTCAAAATTAGCATTATTCAAGAAAGTTGGAAGCAGCTCAAGTGTCCACCAGTGGAAAAGCAGATAAGCAAAATCTGCTACACACACACACACACATACACACACGTACATACAAACACACACATACACACTCAGAGTTAATTTTTTTCATCCTTAAAAAGAAAAGAAATTCTGGGGCTGGGAAGGTGGCTCAGTGGTAGAGCGCTTGCCTTTTATTCCTGAGGCCCTGGGTTTGATTCCTCAGCACCAAATAAGCAAAAAGAAAAAAGCAGGAAGTGGCGCTGTGGCTCAAGTTGAGAGCGCTAGCCTTGAGCTGAAAAGCTGAGGGACAGGGCCCAGGCCCAGAGTTCAGGACCCACAACCAGACCCCACTCCATCCCCCCCAAAAAGAAAAGAAATTCTGATGTGCTGTGATATGGATAAAATTTGAAGACAGGGCTGGGAATGTGGCTTAGTGATAGAGTGCTTGCCTAGCATGCAAGAAGCCCTGGGTTCGATTCCTCAGAAAAGGATGGAAGTGGTGCTGTGGCTCAAGTGGTAGAGTGCTAGCCTAGAGCAAAAGCAGCTCAGAGACAGTGCCCAGTCCCTGAGTTCAAGCCCCAGAACTGGCCAAAAAAAAAAAAAGTGAGGACATTATATAAAGTGAAATAAGCACCAAAGGACAAATACTGTATAACTCTATTTACATGAGATATTTAAAGTATTCAGGATTATGAAAAGAAAATTGAAGAGAGGGGAGAAAGGAAAAAGGAAGGAAAACACAAGTCAAATGATACTGGATACAGGACAACAGGAAAACAGGACATGTGGTCACCCCAGTTCAGAAAAAGCAAGCTCTAGCTCCAGCTCAGCCCGATCCCTTGTCATCCAGAAGCAGTGAGTCTCATGCAAAATACATCGTGTACCTTCCCACCATCTCATGTATGCAGCAGGTCACTAGACAACACCACAAAGCCATAGCTGTCAACAAAATACAATACAGCCCTGAGAAGAATAGATACCTGTTCATCCATTTCCTTTCCTCAGGAATTTCCACCAAGAAAAACAAGAGAAGACAATAAAGAAAATGAAGGGAGTTCCAGGAAGATGGCGGAGGAGAAGCTGGAATCTGAACAAGCTCTCGCATAGAAAGCAGTTTCAGAGTTCCAGTAAACAGTCCTAAGCCAGAGAAGCACACCAAGTGTGCCATCACAGGACAGAGTTAGACAAGAGAGGGGAAGCCAAGGCAAAAAGACACATCTGAGCGCTCGCCAGCAGCCGCCACAGCGGCGGCGGCGGCGGCGGCAGGGTCGCGACGGAGAACGCAGCCGGGGCCATAACTGAGCGCTCACACAGAGAGTCCAGGACAAAGGAGCCAGACCCAGCGGGCGAGCGGATTCTACTCAACACCAGCAAGAACTGACAAGGAGCAGACACCTTCATCTTGCAGTGTGCAGACCAGAGACGACCCAGGATCCAAGACTCGGCGTAAGGAGAAGCCCGACGTCCTCACTCCTTCTCAGGGAGCAGAGGAGGGAAGGCCACCCCTACCCCCC
>NW_012267301.1:2167937-2181322 GCF_000151885.1 Dipodomys ordii
GGCTGGGAAGGGATGTGAAGGGTAAACAAAAGGAGGAGGCTGCAATGCTTGGTAAGAAATGTACACATTATCCTGCCCATGTAATTGTAACCCCTCTGTACAGTATCTTCACAAATAAAATAAAATAAATTTAAAAAAAATAAAGAAAATGAAGCAGCAGTAAGGAGATCTAATTGTGGATATCAGATAAGGGAAACATGTCAGACAATATTCAATTAACTTGTAAAGAAAATCAAACTTGGTAAACAGAACAGATAGAAAAAATATACATCACAGCAATCCATCCAGATGATTGTTATCAGGAAAATGAGATAAAGAGATGGATAAATAAATAAAATAATATATATAAATGAGATAAAGATATAAAGAGATTGATGAGAGAAATAAAGGCCAGAACACTGCAGATTTACCCTACTGGACCTGCTCTCCACATTTAACTATTACTTTCCTTGACTATTTCTTTCCTTGACTATTCCTTCCCTGCTTTGCATGAATCTTCCACCACCAATTCTTATAGTTCTCCTTATCACAAAAGTAGCATAACAGCGTTTCCCTAGTCTGTTATAAAGCAACTCTGATGTTTGGTTTTAAGCCACAGAGACTTTGCCTATCCTCTTTGTTTTGATTTTTTAATAAATCCATGTTGTCACAAGTGCTTTGGTCTTAATGTTTCCCCAGGTTTCACTCTCCTTCCTGTTCCGACCCTCTCAAATATTTCTCCACTTGTTTCCAGATATTTTATTCAGTGGTAACTTTCCTTACTTCCTGTTACTGCTACTGAGGTTTTTGTGTTGTTTTCTCACTAAAGCCTTTCCTAACCAGGAGAACCTGGAGAACCTATGGCAATATTCCCAACAATACTACAGTAGACCCCACCGCAAAAAATAACAGAATGGGATTTTGTGATTGTCAGTACCAATTCTCCCTCTATCACACCACAAACAGCTGAGCAGTTCAAGCAATATGTTTCTGACTGACTGCCCTCAAAATGTTAAATAATAAATCACTTTTCTAGTCAAAGGATCTAAGCTTAGATTTTCTTATTTAAATATTGATGACAGCTATATGTGTAACAGAAAAAATAATTCTATCAAAGCTTAAAAATAACAAGGTAAGTTTTAAAAATTGTATTTCTACACTGAACTTACAAAATATTCTGGTCTAAGGAGCCACCTGCTGGTTTAAGAACAAACTGCAAGGATCACTTCCCCAAAAAAGAAAAAAGGCACCATTAACTAAGCAAGTTTTCAGAACCCAGGCCTCCAAGTCCAAGAAACCCCTTAGGTCCAGCCACACAAATATACCAAAGGAAGAGATGTGTTGAAGGGAAGGCAAGAAATTTACTACATGGGAGCTATGGGGAGATAGCACTCTATTCTACCTCCAGTCGTCTTCATTGACTTCAGGTTTATGGGGAGAATTTAAGGAAAGATTTAGAAAGGTTAAAATAATCTCAGTTCCCAGGTATTACTAGCTCAGTGTTGATCCTTGGAGGAATTCCAGAGAAGTTGTTATTACCTTTTTAGTAGACTAGAACAGGAACAAAGTAGCTTCATGAGTTCAGGGCTGTTTTCTTTTTCAAATGATAAGATAGTTTGCCTCTTCAAAGAGTGGTGTGCTTTCCATATAAGATGCTTATCACAATCTTCTCTTTCCTCTTGGAAAAAAGGTGATTGCAAAGGGTTGGCAGCAAAGCATAGCTCAGAACACAGGGCACAGATACAGAGTCAGAGAACTTTTAGTTAATTCACAGGATGCCACAAATATACCTTTACACTTTCCTCTTACAGTGTGTTCTCTCTTAAAATGTGCAAAAGTTTGAGTTCATCTCAGCAGTCAGTGTTTACTTACCAAATTAAGTTATTTCACGCCCAGGAACATTGTCACCAGACTGGGAATTTAAGAATTGAACTTCAAAAGTATTAGCATTTACACTTTTGTTAATTTACCTTGTATGTTTACAAAATAGAATCAAAGTCCTAACCATCATTCACAAGGAAAGAGAAATAAGGGAAGTAATCTTCATTATCTCCACACTGTTTACATTTTGTTCTCCACTCCTATTACCTCTAAAGCTTGATAAGTAAATGCTTCTTGTGCTTCAATAATTTCTTTTATCATACACATCCTGCTATGTATGTCAGGGTTTCTGGTTCATTTCATACTTCTACTAAGCAAACAAAGAAAAATATCCTTCCTCCTCTTCCTCTTTTTTCTTCTTCCTTTCCTCCTCTCTTCTCTCTCTCACCTATTTTCTCTCCCTCCCTTCTCTCTACCTTCCCCCTCTCTTTCTCTCTCCTTAACTCTTTCCCTCTCTCTTTCTCTGTTCTTCCCCCTCTCTCTCCAGCAAAAAGCTGGACTGGGGTGTGGATCAGGTGGCACAATGCAAGCCAGGCAAGAGTACAAGGGCTTAGTGATTGCAAAAAGATCTGTTTGTCTATCTATAGATAGATATATCTTTGTTCCAATACCTATATATCTGCATATCTACAGATCTACAAATATATACTGATAGATCTACAAATATATCAATAATATATAAATATCTATATTAAATTTGTGCTATTACATATATCTCTATAATGGCACAAAGATATGTATTTAGATCTATTTACCTATTTAGATGTTTCTATCAACATAGAGCTATCTATTCATATCTATGTCTGTATCTAGATCTATATATTGATAGAAACATTACACTGATATCAGATAAAATAGACTTCAAAATAATATCAGAAACCAACTGGAATATTTAAAAATTACAACAAAGATCATTACAGCAAGAATATATAACAACAAAGATGATTACAGCAAGACTATATAATAATTATAAAGGTATATGCTCTTAATAAAAGGGCCCTACAACACATGAAGCCAAGACTCACGCAATGAAATATTGAACAGTGATTCAGTAAATAGTCTTCAATACTCATCTAACCATTATTTGCATGAAACAAGCAGACAAAAAGTTAACAAGTATCAAACAACCTGATTTAGTCAATTCTATAGCTCCTTATCCAATAATAACAAAATACATATTTATTTCAAGGATATATAAATCATTTATAAAAACTGGCAACATTCCTATGCTCAAAAAATAGAAATAATTTCATAAGGATAAAAACCATGAAGTTATTTTGAAAATAGCAAAAAAGAAACCCCCAAATCCCCACAAATATTGAAAACTTCTTAAACAGCACACCTTTACCTAAAAAAAAACTTTACAACTTCAGGCTTCAGGGGCAGGAGGAGAGACAAAGGGGAGGGAGGAGTTGTAGAGGCAGGGATGGGGAAAAACAAAGGAGGGAGTAACAATACTCAATAGGAAATGTACTTATTACCTTACTCATGTAACTGTAACACCCCTGTACAGTATCTTTACAATAAAACTATATATTAAAAAAGAAAAGCAAAATAGAACTTAATATAGCAACCTGAACTTAGTGAAAATGGAAGCATAAAATATCAAAATTTGTGGAATAAAGCTAAAGCAATAGTTGAAGGGAAAATGATGAACAGGAAGTCCTATGTGGCACAGTTTTTATATGCAGAAATTTCAACTGCCACAGATGGCTAACACTAGCCTACCAGTGATATGCTTCAAACTTCAAACATATTTTACCTACGAATGACATAAATTATAAACATAATTTCTAGTTCTTAAGTCCACAGATCAGTGTATTAATAATATAAATGCATTATGAATAATCGGTGACCAATCATTTCATTTCTTTCAAAGCCTACTGGTTGTTATTAACTATATATCTACTATCCAATATGTTCACAAACAACAAAGTGTATACTTATGTTTCCTTTGTCTTCCAGTGATAAACTCAGATGACATTTTACAAATACTTACACGATGCAACTGCATATTAAAAGTAACGCTTCTATTTAAAAAATACTAAGACTACTCTAGGTGATTAAAGGATATATGACCATGGAAATGTTGGTATTGCTGCTGTTCAAGAGGCTCTAGATATGCAGGTAAAGGAACATGATGAAGGTGAATTTCACTGAATTTATGTTCATTGTGGAAAGTGGTTGAGATAAAAAAGATCCAGCTAAATTTTTTTTAAAAAAAGGAAAAGAAAAAAGAAAAGATCCAGCTATTTTACAAGTTTGAAAGGACAAAGATAAAATGGAAATGGCTAACAGACATAGCAAGAGGTATGACAATTCACCAAGGCATAGAAGTCACACGGCTCATTCTTATTTAGTGTGTCTGTGTGTCTGTGTGTCTGTGTGTGTGCACATGCACGTGCACACAAGCACCTGAACGTAGGACCTGGGTGTTGTTGTGTGACTTTTTTTTTCAAGGCCAATGCCCTACCAATTGATCTACAGCTCCATTACATCTTTTTGCAGAAGAGCCTCACAGACTTTCCTGGCCAGGCTGGCTTTGAACCAGTATCCTTTGAACCAGTAGCTAGGATTACAGGCATGAGCTACCTGCACCTGAGTTGAGGTAAATATTCTTGTCATCTATTCAACAGTGTACAGAAGCTATTTCTTTTTTTTTTGTCGGTCGTGGGGCCTGAACTCTGGGCCTGGGTGCTGTCCCTCAGCTCTTCAGCTCAAGGCTAGTGCTCTACAACTTGAGCCACAGCGCCACTTCCGGCTTTTTTCTTTTTGCTTATGTGGTGCTGAGGAATCGAACCCAGGGCCTCATGCAAGCAAGGCAAGCGCTCTACCACTGAGCCACCTTCCCAGCCCCAGAAGCTATTTCTATACCATATATTTTGAGGCAGACCCAGTAGGAGAGTAAATTGAGGACTAATTATAAATAGGAATTTAATAAATAATAAAGGTAGTATTTCTAATAAGTGACTTATTCAACAAATAATATTGGGGAAAACAGAGGTGTGTAGATATTCAGGGGAAGTCAGAACTTTACATTTTGAAAGCAGTGAAAGCAATCATTTCCAGATGGAGAAAAAGAAGTCTAAATATCAGAAATTATTAACTCTGGATAGCCCACAAAGAGGGATGTTAATGGCTCTCTCACTTTAAAATTCTTATTTTTTTATATTGCTGAATATTTTGGCAAATATACAAAATTTGGGCCAGAAACAATATAAAGACAATTTTTTTAAAAAGAGTGAAACAATTTTTAAAAAATGGAGAACAGAGAAAGAAATTACCTGTTTAGGAACAGCCTCATAAATAAACCACAAGACCACAGTGACCCCAACAGAGAATCTGACTTCTCTATAGAGCAGAAGTCTCATACTTCTATTCATTTTGCCAGTGAATTTATTACAAAGTAACCAACTGCATGAGCAAAATATTACTTTGTAGAAGCTTATCATTTCAACCTACCTAGCTTTTGACCTTCTATAAACTTTACCATTGGAAGCATGATATTCTCTAACTAATAATACCTGTTCTCTAAAAGAAATATTTACACACACACAAATACTGAAACACCTATATAGAAGTATGGACCAAAATAATCACCTAGAAGGAGAATAGACAAAGTATTTCTTTTCCTATGAGTGCCCGAAAATATTTTCTTGCCATTGAAGATTCAGCTGATTTCTTTTTGTGCAGAATACAATTCATGAATATCTTGTCTTCTATACCTACTGTAAGAAAGATCAGACAAATTTATACTTCAATTTATACATTGACATGTATTACAGCAATACAATTACATCACTATGTTCATATAGAATTATATTTATAATTATATACAATTTACATTTGGCATATATGTGATATATATGTATATATAATACATATATCATCTATGTCTCTGAATTTATATATTATATAGAAGCTCTTTCCACATCTTTATCATCTTTTCTCTCTAAACTTTTCTAATAATAATTTTACCTTTTTCATTTAGACAAATAAACAGATTGCTTGAGATCTGATTGTTTTCTGCTTCAATTCCAACTCTGAGGAATCAGAACTAGGGAACAATAAAATCACCAACTGTCATTTAGCAGAAGTCCACAGGGAAGTATCTGGTGAGGGACAAATATCTGAGACTGGTTAGTGTTAGGTTTTTAAAAAGAGGTAGCCACACACATGGTATTCAGGACCACACATGTGGTATTCAGGTAAGGGATAGGTTTATTCAGTAGACCTGCTGGGACCAGGCAAGGCTGGCACTCCACGTGGCTGGCAAAGACCTGAGAAAGAGAGCTGGGAAAGAGAGAGAGTGTCTGGGTCTGGGCTAGGCCTTATCTAGGGTATGGGCGGAGAAAGGTGTGGCCACATCAAATTCAGATGTGACCTCTTCCAGGTGTGCCAGTTGCCTAGGTAATGCAGGTACTGGGTGGAGACTTTGCTGTGAGGAGGGTGAAGTCTGCTCGCCATCCAGGAGTGAACCTTACATTCCAGCCTTTTAATAATCATGAAATAGGGCATGGATTCTCTCTGGCTACTTCCTGCTGACAAGGGGCGGCGTTGACATTAGAAAGGCTGGAATTTGGTCCCCTCCTAAAGAAGGCAGTGAGCAGCAGCGTCCCTTGGTGGCTTGAATCCTTAGATGAAGTCTGGAGAAAGTCTCATGAAGCATTAAGGGGCTGGAAAAAAAATACTAGAGAGCAAATAAATGGCAAGGGGAAGCATTTGGGGTTGAAAAATGTTGGTAGAAATGTCCCTAGCTACTTCTGACATCTGGTGACTAGGTAGAGGAGAAGTCAAGTGACAAAGGCAAGAATATAAATTCCTGTTCAGTTAATAGGTAGACAGGTATAGACATTGGATGGGCAGGCTTCTTAGTTCTATTGACCTCCCGGCTCTGGTTAATTTTGAAAGGGCAGTACAAAGTAGCTGATGTGACATCATCTCCTCTTACTCCTGTCCATGTTCCCTTGTTCCCTAGACTGGCTGAGTCTAGGTGCTCGTTGCTGGCTTGTCCCAGTTGGTATCCAAGGAGGTTTGAACTCAAGGCCTGGGCACTATCCCTGAGCACTTCTGCTCAAGGCTAGTACTCTACCACGTTGAGTCACAGTACCACTTCTGGTGTTTGGCTGGTTAGAGATAAGAGTCTTGAGTCATGCTTCCAGCCTGGCTCTTTGCAGGTTAGTTGGGAGATGGAGTCTTAGGGATTTTTCAGCCCGGGCTGGCTTTGAACTGAAATCTTTGCCACAAAAGCCCTTTATTATTTCCAATTAAAGCAACAAGGAGATCAAGTAGAATAAGGAGAATTTACCTGCTCCTTATCAAGAACTGAATAACAAATATTCTGCAATGACAAAACTCATTAGATGTGATGAGAATTTTAGCAGAGATATGCCCAGTATTTTAGAACCACATAGTCAGTAATAGAATACACAACACAAAACAAAAAAGGCAAAACTCAAAACCTAAAATTTTTGACAATAATGTGTAGACATCTTTGCTAACAAAGCACATCAGATGGTTGGGCCTCAGTTACCAGGGCCTGTGAAAAGAGCAACTTGTTAGCAAGGCACCTTAGAATAGATGGATGGAGTGGTAAGCTTGGTAGAAGGTTAAGAGTCAGATGGGGCCAAACCCTTAACGCAACATGTGGACAAGATGGTGAACTCAAGATGGCAAATTTCTGAAAAAATGCAAAGAAAAGCTGAACAAATAGATCAAGCCTACATTGGCTAGCCTTTGAGAGGGAACCTAGAGGGAGGTTCCTGGGACCCAGCCTGTGTTGCACTCTTCAGGGCACAAGCCAAAATGTAGAAAAGAGAAAGGGAGAGATAGGGAAAGTTGCACATGAATGGCAGAGAGAGAGCAAAGAGAGCCTGAAAGTAAACAGACTTCTGACCATTTACCATTGCAGTGGCAAAAACTGTCTACATCTGAGAATGGCATAAAAATGAGGCACCCTGGCTTTCCAGGGAGTGCAGGAAGCATTTCAAAGGGGTTTCACAGCTCGGGCGTGATTTGCAGCACCCCATTAAATGTGTAGGAGAGTCAGTCTGGTGAGTGAAGGAGAGCTGACCAGCAGAAGCGGCGTCCCAACTTTCCCCAGAGCCCTCTAGAGAGAAATGGCCAAGCCCCCCAAACCAAGCATCCTCAACTTTGGAGGTGACCGGCCTTTCAGCTAAAGGCCGTAGAAGCTCTCTGGCATGGCGCCATGTCTGGACAGATACTGAGCGACAGAGAACCATAGAGAGTAGTTTCACTCACCAGAGTAGAGAAGTGGTGTGGACGTGGATGTGAAGGCCAGCAATGGTCTCGATGCACTGTGTCCGCAGCAGACAGATGGGTTTGCAAAGGCCATCAGAACTATGGGTATTCCTCAGAGCAAAAAGGGAAAAACAAACAAAAAGAGGGAAAAAAAGAGAAAAAAAATGGAGATGAATCCCACCTATCCTGACTTTGAGCCCTTCCCAGGTTTCAATGGCACCATTTATGTTAGGTTTTGAAAAAGAGGTAGCCGAGTAAGAACAGCACCATGCACGTGGTATTCAGGTAAGGGTAGGTTTATTCAGTAGACCTGCTGGGACCAGGCAAGGCTGGCACTCCACGTGGCTGGCAAAGACCTGGGAAAGAGAGCTGGGAAAGAGAGAGAGTGTCTGAGCCTGGGCTAGGCCTTATCTAGGGTATGGGCAGAGAAAGGTGTGGCCATATCAAATTCAGATGTGACCTCAGAGGATGCAGATGTGACATCTTCCAGGTGTGCCAGTTGCCTAGGTACTGGTTGCAGGTACTGTGTGGAGACTTTGCTTCGAGGAGGATGGAGTCTGCTCGCCATCCAGGAGCGGACCTTACAGTTTAGGTATTTAAATTAGAAAAGGGCAACAAATGCAATAGTGAAAGCAGTGGGGAACACTGGAATGGCACAGGTCAGCTTTCTAGCTCCTGGTGGGCCCTGATCATTGGGTCCCAAGACCAACAGACAAAAAGCCAGTGGGAAAGCAAGCTCTCCTGTTTTTATGCTCATATTATGAGGTTGAAGGGGATCCATTCCAAAGAGAACTTCCTTTCTCAAATGATCTAGTCAGAAAGGGCCTTAGTGAGCCAGGCTTTGCACTTCCAACCTAGTGTTCTAGATGGAAGGGGTCCAACAAGACAGGAACTTACAGTACTCTGGCTCCCAGAGGAAGGCAATCCAATCAGAAGGGCCTTCAGCAACTATCATTTAACCAATTAAACCAAAGATATATAAGATATATGCCTCCCCATTCTTCCCCTCCAAACATCTAATGGGACCAAAGAAGCTGTATTCTTGCTACAGAGAAATCCCCTCTTCATCCTCAGGGAATCTGCTATTTTTTATTATGTTATATAAGCTCACTCAGCTTGCTACAAACACTTTCCTATCTTTTTGTTCTTTAATTGACAGAGAAAACAAATCTACCACTAGACAGTATGAGTTATTTGTGACAGATGCGTCAGCATCAGTGGGAAGGAGGCATCAATCTTTAGTCCTTTTGTGACTTACTGGGATGACACTAAATTTTGACAAACTGCTTTTAATTGAATGAACACAAAAGTATGTTCCTAGTGGATTTGCAACTAAACACAGCTAAACACTGTTTAGTTCACTGTTCTCCTTGAAATTTCATTTGCAGGTCTCTATTTTAAGACAATAATCATGGAAATTGTATAAACATTTAACTCCAGAGCCATTCCCAAGTAATAGAATCAGCTGAGAAATGCATTCCTACGTTCTCTTGACTAAAGCAGCCAACAAAAGATTAAGAACTCTTTTTGTGGACTTTGCCTCTCTAGGATGTACTTGTTGAGACCTAACCTTGGTGACAGGTGAAGAGGTCTTTGGGAAGTTAATTAGATCACACAGGGGGTAGAATAATGGTGGCAGGTAAAGAGGTCTTTGGGAAGTTAATTAGATCACACAGGGGTAGCATCCTCACAAATGGGATTAGTGCATTATGGAAGGAGACACAAAGAAATGATTTGTATTTTGTGTTAGGCTCCATGGCTTCAAAAATAGGCAGAGATGGCTCAATGTAGCACAGATTTATCAGGGAGAAAAGTCTGCAAAATGGAGGAGGTCTCAAGCTAAAAGCTAGAGTCCATAGCTGTTATCGACTGTAGGGATTTATATGGGAATGCAAGTCAGAGTGCTGTCTGCCAAGGCTGACAGGAGGGGGACGGAGTCTGCTAGGGGGGCAGATTTGCTATGGGGGTAACCAAGTATGTAGCTTGGGTTAGTTGGGGGCAAAGAATGCTCCCTGCAGTCAGGCTAGGTGTTAACCTGACTAAGTGATTGCTTAAGAGTATGATGAGCTGGGATTTTTGTGTGTGCATTTGTATGTGTATATGCATGTGCTTTGTCCTTTAAGCTGATGCCAAGCAAAATCATGGGCAGAGACCTCAAAATGGAGGCACCATGGCTATGTGGATCTAATACCTTGACCGTATGATATATGATGGGAGGTTGGTCATCTACACAGCCAAAAGAGTGATCTCAACAGACACAATGGGTGAACCTCCCAGCCTCCAGAACTATGAGTAATGCGTGTGTGTGCACGCATGTGCGCACTGCTTCTGAGCCTTGACAAGTTCAATCTGTCTTGTAGATTCATCATTCAAGGCTGGTGCTCTATCATTTGAGCCACAGCTCTATTTGTGGCTTTTGTAAGATAATTGGAGATAAGAATCTGGGCTGGCTTTGAACCCTGATCCTCAGACCTCAGCCTCCTGAGTAGCTAGGATTATAGGTGTGAGCTATGGTATTCTGTAGTACTCCAAACTGCTAAATATAAGCTTTTAAAAATGCTTTACACCAAACAAATTATCTTGTCATATAGCAATTCAAGTGTAAAAGTGCCTAAGTTTTTCTTTGCTTAAGTTATTATTGGTAATTTTCAACAGTGCAATTGTCTGTAAAGAAAATGCTATATTAGAACCACTGATAAATGGGATTATACCACAATGTAGGGAGATACTTAGCTAATGAACTCTTCCCAGTCCCAGGATGGGTAATGACAATGGAGTGAACTCATTCAGAGGAAGTAGGAGATCACATCAGAGGGAGCTTATGTCAAAATAAACCTGGTAAGAAAATCAAATGAATCATTTTGTATCTGGACAATCCCTGCATCAAATAATCAGCATGTGTCAATAAATGTTTGTTAAGTAGAATGTAGAAGGATTTCAATAAATGTAGGGAAAAGAAACTGATTTTCTTAAAACCAACAGCCCAACACTCAGATGACTTTATTACTGGTCCAGTAATAAAGTGCTAGGTAACTTCTCTGGAATTCATCCTGGGACAAAGACAGAGCTTGTTGTCACCTAGGACTACCTGTGATTCAGGACTGTATCAATCACGCATGTGGTTCCATGTGGTACTTATCCTCTAGCCTCAATTTCCCCTATTTAATCTGAAGCCAATGTTTCTTTATTTGGCACATGGCAGTGATGGGACAGACCTAACTTGGGACTCCTAAACTTTGGGCCTGGGATCTATCACTCTGGTTTGATTCCATATTATACGTTTACCTCCCACCTCCATCACAACACCAATCACACAAGTCCAAAACACAGAGCCATATGGATACACCACGGGCCAGCGCACAGACTCTCTTCCATACAGCTCTTCCAATTATCGGTGCATGTGCTCAACGCTCATCACAGACTGCCCATCTGACTCCATCAACCTCCAACCACTGGTCATCCTCAAAGACTCCTGCCCCCAAATTAGTCATAAACTGCCTAATTACCCAACCTAAAAGTCTTCCTCTGAAACCAGCTCAATTATCAGGACCTGAAACTCCCACCTTGTCCTCATGTGGAAGACTGGCACAACAGTGTTGCAGAGTTCTATTATTTCTGGGCCTAAGGCCCAGCACAGAGTTCTGGAAACCTTTGCTGTTCTTTACTAGGAACTATTTTTCAAGAGGCACGATGGCATCCCCCACCTCTGGTTCTTTAAGGGGTTTCCACCTTGAAAGTCCCGCGGATTCCTACAATCTGAGGATTCCTGGGAGTGGGTTCTACTACTAGAGCACTGAGAACAGAGGAAGATGGCAGCAAAGCAGGACTTCGATACAAATCTCAATAGGGCAAATTTTTGCTACTAGTTGTTGAGAAAGGATTCTAGAAATACTTTTGCATTTTGGAAGAATGCATTTTGTGGGAAGAAATAGAAATGGTAAACTATTTTCAATGTAATTCTACACAGGGGCTGGGAAGGTGGCTCAGTGGTAGAGCGCTTGCCTTGCATGCATGAGGCCCTGGGTTCGATTCCCCGGCACCACATAAGCAAAAACAAAAAACGCCGGAAGTGGCGCTGTGGCTCAAGTAGTACAGCGCTAGCCTTGAGCTGAAAAGCTGAGAGACAGCGCCCAGGCCCAGAGTTCAGGCCCCAGGACCGGACCCCCCCCCAAAAAAAAACAATGTAATTTTACACAAACACATTTGTGAATGGTATAGTCCTATACCAGATGACCCACTGGGCATAGCTAAAGTGATGGGGAAGGATGGAGTTAATAGTGAGATCCATTGTTAGTAACAAGTCATAAGTACTTTCAAGGAGGGAAATTGCAACAAAGTAATAAGATTCAAGGGTTCACTGAATAAAAAATGGTAAACTCTTGAGAGGAAAGAATAGGTTGAAGCACAAAATTAAGAAGGAAATAAGGGTCTGAGAGAGGCTGAAGGACAATTAAGCCCAAAACATAGGAACAGGGAATGGTGTGAAAGACCAGGACTGAGGGTAGGGGACAGTGAACGAGGAGAATGAATGAGAAGACACATCTACAGAGCAAAGGAGTACAGAGCACTAGAGTGACAAGCTTTGACAGAAACTGTTAACAAAGTATGTGATCAAGTCCTGGGTTCCCCACAAATACTTTCCATATTCCTGGGCTAGGTAAGCAACATTGAAAGGAAGATACAAAATCTATAATGGAGTTCAAAAGTAGACTTGAGAGTCTGAGATTGTAGCTCAATGCCAGACTGCTTGCCTAGCATAGCACCTTTCCTGGGTCCCGTCCTAACAATGGCAGCAGGAAAGAAAACCAAAAATCAGAAATGGGTTTAACTTTTGTGTCTTTCCTAGTCACTGTTGTGGTTTTTCTCCCTAATATCTGAAGTTGGCAAGTATGATTTGCAGCTTACAATAATGTATTGTCCACTGTTGTGATTAAGTATGTAGCTTCAGTGCACTGAAATCTCAAGCTTAACAACCAGGTTTTGAGTGTGCATTATCTCTTGTACTTTGTAAGCATTATGACATAGTTTAGGATTTTTTTTTCAATTTAACATGATCATTTGTGCGTAAAATGCATCACCAGGGCTGGGAAGGTGGCTCAGTGGTAGAGCGCTTGCCTTGCCTGCATGAGGCCCTGGGTTCAATTCCTCAGCACCACATAAGCAAAAAGTAAAAAGCCGGAAGTGGCGCTGTGGCTCAAGTGGTAGAGCGCTAGCCTTGAGCTGAAGAGCTGAGGGACAGTGCCCAGGCCCAGAGTTCAGGCCCC
>NW_012267301.1:2192572-2194027 GCF_000151885.1 Dipodomys ordii
TAGCCTTGGGAAGTATTGCCATTTTCACAATGTTAATCTTTCCAATCCAGGAGCATGGGAGGTTTTGCCGTTTTCTAAGTTCTGTTTTGATTTCTTTTTTCAAGATTTTAAAGTTTTCATCATAGAGGTCCTTCACGTCTTTGATTAAGTTAATTCCTAGGTATTTTATTTTTTGTGGGGCTATTACAAATGGAGTTGCTTTAACCCCTCTGTACAGTATGTTCACAAAAAATTAAAATTAAAAAAAATAAAATAAAATAAACAGTGTTACCAAGGGATGGTAGGGAAAAAACAAAGGAGGAAGGAACAATGTTTGATAAGAAATGTACTCATTACCTTGCTCATGTGACTGTAACTCCTGTGTACAGTATTTTCACAATAAAAAAAACTTATTTAAAAAAATAAAAATAAACAGTGTTACCTCCTCCTTTATTTTCTCCCACTTTCCCAACCAAATTCCCCTCACCCAAAAGTTGTAAAGTTCATTTCCAACACAGTGTCTAGTGAATATCACTATTGAATTGGTTCATCCTTTGTCCTATGGTTTCTGTGATTCTCCTTCCCATCACCAATCTGCTAAACTTATGTATAAGACAAAGTTTACAGAAATCAATAACAGTGACACAGGGAATAAACCAAAGGAAAAATAAAGAAAAAAGAAGTAACTGCAAACAGTACACTAGAAAAACCTCTTCTTTCTACAACAGTGCTGGAGGAATATCAATACCAAATTTCAAACTCTACTACAAAGCCATAGTAATCAAAACAGCTTGGTATTGGCATAAGAACAGACCTCAGGCCCAATGGAATAGAACTGAAGACCCAGAAATGAACCCACAGACCTATAGCTAACTAATCTTAAATAAGGGAGCTAAAAAATAGAATGAAAGAAAGACAGCCTCTTCAGTAAATGGTGCTGGCAAAATTGGTTAATCACCTGTATGGAACTAAAATTAGATCCTTATATATCACCCTGCACCAGAATCAACTTGAAATGGATCAAAGACCTCGGAGTCAAAGCAGACACCCTGAAAACATTACAGGGCTCCTTAGCACAGGCCAAAATTTTCTTAATAAAGACCCAGAAACACAACACAAAGAAAGGTTGGGCAAATGGGATTGCATGAAACTTCAGAGTTTCTGCATGGTAAAGAACATAGCTAGCAAGATAGTGGAAAGCCCATGGATTGGGAGAAGATCTTTACTAGCCATACAATAGACAAGGGTCTCATATCTAAAATACACTTACAATTCAAAAAATTAAATCCCCCAACAACAAATCCTCACAAAACAAATGCCCAATAAATAAGTAGGCTAAAGACTTAAAGAGGGGCTGGGAAGATGGCTCAGTGGTAGAGTGCTAGCCTTGCATGCCTGAGGCCCTGGTTTGATTCATCAGCACCACATAAGAAAAAAGAAAAAAGCCGGAAGTGGCACTGTGGCTCAACTGGTAGA
>NW_012267301.1:2194077-2201370 GCF_000151885.1 Dipodomys ordii
GGAAGTGGCGCTGTGGCTCAAGTGGTAGAGCGCTAGCCTTGAGCTGAAGAGCTGAGGGACAGTGCCCAGGCCCAGAGTTCAGGCCCCACAACTGGACCCAAAAAAAAGAAAATGTGGTCTTTCTAGGTATTGATAATTCAAGCCTATAATCCTATAAATACTGAATACTAGGGTAAGGGGAAAGCAGAGTATATGTAGCCATTTGCGTTGTTCTCTAAAAGGTCTGATTTTCAGGAAAACAATATGAAACATGGACATAGAACCCAAGGGAGTTTGGCGAACATGTAGAAGGAAAA
Organism: Dipodomys ordii; assembly: GCF_000151885.1. Lineage (NCBI taxonomy): Eukaryota > Metazoa > Chordata > Mammalia > Rodentia > Heteromyidae > Dipodomys > Dipodomys ordii. The sequence goes on from NW_012267301.1 coordinate 2,194,374, forward strand.
GGAGACAGTAAGAAATGCTTCTTGTACAATGTTGGACAAAGCACACACATACTTGGAAGACACCATTTGAGAACTCTGTTTTCTTTTCTTTATGTATGGTGTATTCACGTATATATCTTAGGGAGGGAAAGGGGAGGACATAGAACTTGAGGGAAAAGGGGTGAAAAGGTGCATCAGTGGAGTTCATTGGACACTGATGAAAGTGAATTGTTCAACTCGTGGGTGGAGATGGGAGGGAGGGAATGGGAAAAAGTGAGGGAACAGAAGACACTATACAAAAGGAAATGTAGCTGTGAGGGTGCCAGTAGCTCATGCCTGTAATCCTAGCTACTCAGAAGTCTGAGCTCTAAGGATCACAGTTCAAAGTCTGACTGGGCAGGAAAGTCTGTGAGACTCTTATCTCCAATTAAACATCAGAAAACTGGAAGTGGTGCTGTGGCTCAAGTGGTAGAGCACTTGCTTTGAGCTGAAAAGCTGAGGGACAGCGCCTAGGCCCAGAATTCAAGCCCCCAAAACTGACACACAAAAAAAGGAAACAAACTCATTACCTGACTTCTGTAATTGTAATCCCTCTGTATATTACCTTTATAATAACAGTAAAATACAATTAAAACTATATAAATACATAAAATAGAAAGTAAGTTAAAAAGGCACTGAAATCAGGGGAAAGATGCTTGTAGAGACAACAATTTATCGTATCAGGAGGGAACTATTAGGAATGAACTGTCATTCACTTGTTCATTTATCTGTGACCCTAAAATCTTGACATATAAATTTCATAGTAGTAACAATCCTGAAAAATTGACAGACATTTACTGATTTTGCAAATAGGAAATATTGAGGCTAAGAGAAATGAAGCCATCTGCAGCAGTTCAAATAATTGAGAAGAAGAAAGGACAGGACAAGTGTCCATTTCTCTCCCGGATCACAAATGGCGCTCAGTCACAGGTCCCCCAAAAGACCAAAGAGCAAGCAGTTGGGAGGAGACTTAGGTGTAAAGCCAAAACAACAAATTAGATGTGAGCCTCTTCACTGAGCAAAATGAGAATACTAATCACATATATTTGGAAGAGACATCCCAGATGTCTACTTGTGGGGGGAGGGGGGAATTATGGAGTGGAGATAGGTACACAGATAAAGAGAGGAGGTCAGGGCAGAATGCAGTCAGAAAATTCAATTTATATCTCACAAAATTAGGAAAACTGAGGGGAGAGATGGGTTTGAGAGGGATGAGGAGAACGGAGAAAGGGATAACATTGACTAAGATTCCTTATATTTATTAATGGCTTCATTGAATAGCAATTCTTTTGTATAACTACTTAAAAATAACAAAAATATATTTTAAAAACCCCAAAACCCTCCATAAGTCTGACAGCTCCGAAAGCAGAGGAGAAAGAAAAAGAAGGAATAGTGTTTGAAAAATAATACATAGAAGCTGGGTGTCAGTGGCTTATGCACTTTACCACTTTAGCCACAGCTTCATTTTTGGCTTTATGTTGTTGTATTTAATTTACTATCCAGGCTGGCTTTGAATGCAATCCTCAGATTTCATCATTCTGAATAGCTAGGATTAGTATAGAGTTTCGAATTATAAGGATTTTTTAGTGAAGAGAATAAAAATATATTACATGTCTATGTAAACTCATATTTGAATACAGCATAATGAAACCAATCTACTTTTATCCAAAGTCTACATTTCTGCAAATGAGTGAAAAGATGCAGTATTTGGCTTTATGACCTTGGCTTATCTTGCTAGACATGTTGATCTCCAGCTTCATTCACTTTACTACAAATGAAACAATTTCATTTTTTATGGCTGAGTAATATTTCTCAGCAAATATGTACCATCTACTTTTGTGTTCATTCATGCTTTGTTGGGCACCATGGATCATTTCACAGTTTGGCTATTGTGAACAGAGCTGCTAAGGTCATAAAGATCTGAAATAATAATAAAATTGTAAGAGGTTATATTTCATCACAGAAGAGGTCAGTTTTTCTTACATATAGGGTTTTCATAACAAAATTAACTTTTATACATTTTAATTGACAAGGGGAGTTAAGGTGTAACGTTGTATGACGTGTTTACTTGGTAAGCAAACCTCTTCAAACATTCAGCTGTCAGAGGCGTGATTTAACTTGATCAACTCAGAACAGTGTTATGCTGAAAAAGTTGTCAACACTAATGTATGTTCAAATTAGTGAGTAAATTAATATTTCATAGCACAAATAGTGGCTGCATTAAATGACATTCTCACTAACAGTGCATAAGCATTTCTACTCCGAACTCCTGCATCCTTCCCATCATTTACTATTGTGTTTCCTTCCTTATCTCCTTCTCAACTCTCTTTCCTTTCTTCCTTCCTCCTTTCTTTCTTTCCCTTTCTCTTTCTTTACTTCTCTCTCCCTACCTCCTCTCTCCTTCCTTCCCTCCCTAGATATTTTCCTTCCTTGATCAATTGCTCTCCCTCCCTCTTTGCCTCTCTCTCTCCATTCTTTTCTCCCTCTTTTCCTCCCTTTCTCTCTCACTTTCTTCCTCCTTTTCTTTTTTTTGTTTGTTTTTTTGGGGGGGTCCGGTCGTGGGGCCTGAACTCTGGGCCTGGGCGCTGTCCCTCAGCTCTTCAGCTCAAGGCTAGCATTCTACCACTTGAGCCACAGCGCCACTTCCGGCTTTTTTCTTTTTGCTTATGTGGTGCTGAGGAATCAAACCCAGGGCCTCAGGCATGCAAGGCAAGCACTCTACCACTGTGCCACCTTCTCAGCCCTCTTCCTCCTTCTTTTCTTTCTTTAGTGCCAATACTGGAGCAGGGAGTTGAGGCAGTTGATGAGGAGTAGAAAGGTGCCACTTGAATGGTCTTTGTGGGGCTGAAGAGGGCATGGTTGCTTAGTGGAAGAGACAGTTCTAATCTCAACTAGGATAACAGAAATGCTTATTTCACATTTATAGCAGTATTACTTTGCATCTTCTGCCTGATGCTGTGTGTTATATGTGAAACAGAAACAGACCATGTATTCACTTAAGCAGAAAGAATTGGCCATTTTATGTCCTCCTGTGCCACCCAGAACTAAGAAAGATATAGGCAACTATTACTGGAATCATGGCTTTAGGGTCCTAAATAGGTGCTATGAACTATGAAGGATCAGACTCATTTGAGGACAAAGTAAAAGACTCTCTCTCTCTCTCTGTATATGTATATGTGTGTGTACATACACACATATGCTCACGTGTATACTTGCAGATGCACATGTATGTGTATACACACAGTCATATACACAGCAACATACAACATGCATATGTTTACATGCATATATTGTGCTGCTTCTTGGGAAACTGGGTTCATTCATTCTTTTATGCAAGTGCTCTCATGACCACATTGTTTTTATATTTATCTTTAAGTAGCTGCACAAAGGGTTCCAATTCAACCTGTCAGTTTGAGTACAATGCCTCTTGATCAACTCCATCCCTTTCATAATTCTTCTCCATCTCTCCCAACCATACCCATCCCCTTAATTTTCCTGATTCCCTTTCCACATCTAGACATAGAATATTTGACTGCATTCAATCAGCATTTCTCTCTCTGGCCATTTACACTTCTCTTCCACACTTCGTTCCCCCATTTAAACCACAAGCCCAGCTTCCTGTCATGACAATGTTCTTGCTTTGGTAGCTGACTACTGGGACACAGCCTTAAGATGTTCCTCAAGGAGTATCCCTGAGAGAATCTCGCTTGAAGGAGCATTCATTCTCTCCAACTGTTTTTACTGTAGCCTAGAGAGCAGCTGATATTAAGTCAGATGATTCTTCAATGTCTTCTCATGACTATCCACCTTAAATCAGCTGCTTTTCTATTATTTCCACATGCTGCCCATCACTCAGCGCTACAACAGAGATCTTGGTGTGCTCTCCTCCTCCATTTACTGCATTGTCAATATCTGCTCTGCCATAACCTAAAGACTGAACTGAATATTCTGAGGTGGAGATGATAACATAGGAGATAAGAACGCACAGTAGGTAGTCTCTGCTGCCAATGATGCCTTGCAGATGGTGCCCCGGACACTAGTCAATAGTTCTGAGGCAGTGAACTCAGGCAATGGCATCCCACCTCCATCAACGCACACTGGGACATAGGACATAGGAGAAAAATGAATTGTAGTGAGTTTAAGGACTTGACTGCTGGTCACCTGGCTTCTGTTGATCTCCCCATCAACCAAATGCAATGCTGGTACAAAAGCCTGCTGGTACAGTCTTTTCACCAAAACTCGAGAATGTTCTGGTGAAAATGCAGGTAACCAGTTTGTAGATCATCAGCATTCTGTCTATGGTTCAGCATGGATCATGTGATTCTCGTCAGAACTCTTGAGGACATAGGAATAAAATTCTATATTGTCTGGACTAAGTTGGACATGAAACTCACCACTCATGAAAAAGCTACTGCAGACTCTTGCAGAAGATATATATGAACTGATGCTGCAGTGGTTTTTAGCATTACACTTTTCTCTTATGGCTTCCCAATGCTTAGAGACACACTGGAAATGTGGTGCCATAGCCTTCTTCAGAACTTGCCCTCCAACTATGAGAAGACCTTCATGATAAAATGGCTTCTCCAGAGAATAAAATGACCACACACTCCACATGGCAGAGTTTGGCTGAATGAATGTTGCCAGTTGTTCATTAATGTAGATAATGAATCATTGTGGCAGGGGGTGCAGAGAATGGGAAGGGTATTTATAAAGTAGAAGAATATTATTGAGTCCATTGATGTTCAGAACCTCAGTGTACAGGGTGGGAAACATATCTGCATACTTGCACTCATTAAGTCATTCTTCAGCCTTCTTCACCACCTCCTACTCTTCAAAACTGTATCATTCACTACTTCATTGAAGTGAGCCTAGATGTTTCCTTGCTATAGTTGCTGAGGATACCAACACTGTCCTAAATTGATCCCTGAAGTCTACCTCAACCAACAACTTAGAAATAAAAAGAAAGCAGCCTCTTTCTCAGGTGGAACAAGGGACCCCTTCTCAACACAATACATGTTTCTCTACTCTAGATAGATACCGTACCACTTGAGTCAAACCTGCCGATCATTTTCTCCAATATAAATCAGAAAGATTAGGCTGCTAGCAGCAATTTTTGCCTTTTACTAATTGTGCCTTGAATTTTAGATGACTATTAACATGGAAAAGATAAGGACCTTTACCAACCAATCTGTCAACCAAATGCTTCTTGGACTGTACCCGACCGATCAACAAATCAGGGATCCTTGACTACTTCACCCCTTTACAGCAGGAAGTAATTCCAGAAAAAAATTATCTCTGCCCATACCCCTGGCCTGGTACTCCGAGTTATTATTTTTTATTAAAAAACAAAGCTGGAAATATTAGTATTATCCCCACCTCCGGTCCTCAACTCCACCCAGACCTGAGCTTCTCCCTGCCATACAGCTGGCCAGACCCACCTGTGCATGTACCTTCCTCACTACCTGCTCCAGACCTATTTGCCATTTGGATAGAGCTGGATGTCATGAGCTTCCTCTCCCTGGAAATATGGCCCCTCTAACAAACCTTATAATAATCTTTGTCCTGTGCCTTCTTGCTTCCACATGCTCTCCTGGGATGGTTGTGAAAGATTATTACAAATGGCAACATGGTTAACATCACTCCTCTTTGTGAAACCTTTTCACTCTCCACTTCCAGCCTCTTTCTCTCCTTTACTTCACTGGTCTCATTTAGAGACCATACCAGACTTCACCTGTCTGCCAATGAAACATGAGTGGCGCAGACAGCTACTTCATCATTTTAACAGGCAGATGGAGACTGTGGTTGAAAGTATTTTTTGAAATCTATTGGATGTTGGAGACTCTCAGACAAGTCTGTCTGCTTCAAAGCTACTTCTTGACAGCACTATACACCAGTTACCTAAAAGTGATCATGATTTCAAAAGTGGATTTAGTCTTGAATCATCATCAGTCCTGGCACCTTAAAACTGGGTTACTTATACATAGGGTATTTCAATGTTGTGGGCAAGGTAATAAATCAAGAACACTGTAGGAGGGCATGGGAAATAGGGAAATGCAAATGTATTCAGGCACTCCTGGTAGAGAGCATGGCAAATCACCTACCTGATGAGCAAAGTTGTACGTTCACGCCATAAATTGGTTGCACAATGGTTATTCCTGTTTATTTAGGGCATCTCCTTTTCATTACATGCTTACATACACATAGAATGTGTTTGTATACAATGATGACCCTAGGATATCCACACTTTGACCTCTGAAACCTTTTATCTTCATCTCTCACAATCTCAGATCAGGGAGTAAAACTAGAGTTTGCTTTGATTTATTTACATCTTCTTGCTTTGTTATTTTAGCTAAAGTTTTGTCTATTTTACTTTTTAAAAATTAACTTTAACTTGATTGACTTTTGTTTTATTTCTATATTCTACTTTGTGATTCATTTTATTTCTTTTTACTGCTTGTACTTGGTTTGTTCTTCTTTTTCTATTTCTTGAGATATGTTAGAATGCTTGTTTCTATGCTTGCTATGAACTTTGTTCTTTGACTGCTTTTGTTGCCTAATGGAACATATTACTTACTTTTGATAATGTCAATGTATTTTTCAATTTGCTTGAATTTTCCCTTTAGCTCTTTATATATTCAAGAATGTTGTTTAATTTCTATGCATACTTATGGATCTTCCACATTTGCTTCTGTTTCATTTTTGGTTTTATTTCATTGTAGCCACATAGGTTACATGGTTTTATTTTATTTTATTGTAAAGGTAGTGTAAAGAGAGGTTAGTTACATAAGAAAGGTTAATAGTACATTTTTTAAACAGTGTTACCATATCTTAGCTATGGTAAATAATGCTGCAATAAACATAGTTATGCTGGTAGCTTTAATGTGGTCTTGTTTGTAAACATTTGGGTAAATGCCCAAAAGTGGGATTGCTGGGTCATAGGGGAGTTCTATGTGAAGTCTTTTGAGGAACCTCCATACTG
>NW_012267301.1:2204260-2222278 GCF_000151885.1 Dipodomys ordii
ATATATACACAATGGAATTCTATGCCTCCATCAGAAAGAATGACATTGCCCCATTTGTTGGAAATGGAAAGACCTAGAAAAAATTATATTAAATGAAGTAAGCCAGGCCCAAAGAAACATAGGTCCCATGGTTTTCCTTATTTGCAATAGCTAATATAAGTCTAGGACAAGCAAAAAAGGTCAAAAGCTATGTACATATGACCATATAAGATAATGTTAAGTGAAGTGAACCCCAAGATATGGACACAACTGTTTTTTTCTTGCTTAGTACTGTTTTTAACGTATTTAAAATGTACTGTGTGATTTTTTTGTTTCTTTTGGATGTTCTTCCCACACAATATAACCCCTGTTTTCACTGTATTTGATGGTGCCCTGCATCTTGTGTATACATTTTTCTAATTTGGGGAGGGGAAGGGAAATAACCAAAAATGAAATAAAGATACAGGTTTATCCTGTAACAATGAGATGCACAAGACTCTGTGTTGAAAATGAACTTTACAACTTAGTGGGGGGAGGGAGGAGTTGGGGAGGGAAGGGATAGGAGATAAACAAAGGAAGAGGTAACAATGCTCAATAGGAAATGTACTCATTACCTTACTCATATAACTGTAACCCCTCTGTACACTATTTTTACAATAAAAAAATTAAAAAAAGAAAAATCTCTTGTTTCTATATCTTGGAATTCATTTTGATAAGCATCATTTCATATGATCATATGCACATAGATATTGAGCTATTGTGATCTTCTGCTAAGAATATCCTAGACATATTCCAGTTTCTTTGTGTCTGACCTACTTTGCTTAATACAATTTTTTCAAGTCTTTCCATTTTCTTTGGAATAGGGCAATGACACATTTTCTAGATCCAGTCATCTACTGAGGGGCATCTGGTTGATGTCATATCCTAGCTGTCGTAAACAATGCTGCAATGAACATGATTGTGCTGGTAACTCTACTGTGATATTGTTTGTGATCATTTAGACAAATGCTCAGGAGTGGGATTGCTGGGTCATAGAGGAAATCTATGTTTATACATTTAAGGAACCTCCATAGTGCTTTTCAGAGTGGTTGAACAAGTTTACATTCCCACTAACAGTATAATAGCTTTCCCTTTTGGCCACATCCCCACCAGCATCTGTTATTGATCCTTAGATATTACCCTGCACCAGAATCAAGTCCAGCTGGATCAAAGACCTCAATGTAAGATCAGAGACTCTGAAAATAGTATAGAAAGGGTTAAAGGAAACACTAGGGCTCCTTTGCACAGGTAAAAACTTCCTAACTAAAGATCCAGAAACATAGAAAATTAAAGAAAGACTGGATAAATGAGATTGCATTAAACTGCAGAGCTTCTGCATGGCAGAATAAAGAGAAAATAAATAAAAATAAATAGAAAACCCACAGATCTAGAGAAGATTTTTTACTAGACACCAGACAAGGGCCTCCTATCTAAAATATACTCTCAGCTCAAAAAATTAAAACTCCCAAAACAAACTCACAAAGAAACAACAATCCCATTATTAAATGGGCTAAAGACTTAAAGAGAGACTTCTCCAAAGAAGAAATAAGAATGGGCAATAGACGCATAAAAAGTGTTCAGGGCCGGGTGCCAGTGGCTCACGCCTGTAATCCTAGTTGCTCCGGAGGCTGAGATCTGAGGATCATGGTTAAAAGCTAGCCTGGGCAGGAAACTCCATGAGACTCTTATCTCTAATAAACCACTAGAAAACCGGAAGTGGCACTGTTGCTCAAGTGGTAGAGCACTCGCCTTGAGCTGAAGAGCTGAGGGATAGCGCCGAAGCCCAGAGTTCAAGCCCCATGACTGACAAAAAAAAAAAATGTTCAACACCTCTGGCCATAGAAGAGATGAAAATCAAAAGCATGTTGTGTTCTAGTTAGGCTGAAATCGTAATTCATAAAAAGGTGAAATCCAAATTCATAAAAAATAAATATCACACTGAGGTCTCTAAAAACATATATTGAGTTCATGGAGACTATCCAACCTTCAACTTATACTTTAGAATTACATAGCCCTGACTGGTCCAAATAAATAAGGTATGCTTTTATAAGCAGAAAGTGAAACAGTGTATACTCACTTGTAGGAAAATATCAGCTCAGCAATGCTACTTTCACCTTGATTTGCTTACTACAGAGCTGCTCCATTTCTTAGGTTTGATGCATAGGACTTCTCTATCACCTTTGACTAGTAAGTTACAACAGCGCTTTCTACAGAGTGATTATTATATAGTCTGCTTTGTAAAAGACTTTTATTAACATACATTAATTGTGCCAGGGGAGTTAATTGTGACATTTCCACATGCATACAATATTTCTCAAACTCACTCTCTCCATCCGTATTTTTCTCTTATTTCCTCACCCCTTATTTTATGTTTGTGCCCATACTAGGACTTGGGCTCAGAGTGCCAAACTCTCAATTGATTAACACACTGCTGCTTGAGCCATAGGTCCATTTCTAGCTTTTTGCTAGTTAATTGGAGGTAACAATCTTGCAGATTTGCCTGACTGGGCTGGCTTCAATCCACAATCCTCAGATCTCAGCCTTCTGAGTAGCAAGGACTACAGGCATGAGCTTCCAGTGTCTGGCATAACCTGCTTTGTCTTCATTTCATTGTTCTAGAACTTGTCCACCCAACCGCTGCTGACCATGATGAAACTTAATGGTTATTACCAGAGTCACGGAGATAAGTCACCCCTTCCTCGTGTGTTTCCTTTAAGCTCCTTATTTCATAAGTTTAGGGTATGATGCTACTGACCCCTGACCTAATAAAGGTATAGTCCCATAGGCATTTTCTCTTTCTTTTATTCCCCACCTGTTAAACTCACTTTCATACATCTTACCAATGTCCTCTGTACTTAACCTCTCTCAAGTCCTTCTGTTCAATGTATTTTGATTTCGTGTCCTCGTTGTATATAAGTGCACACACACACACACACACACACACACACACACACACACACCTGAACTTTCCTCCCTCTCTCTCTCTCCTATGTGTGGCTATCATGTGATTTATGGCCACTCTCTATACAGACACTTCCAAAAACAAAGTGGAAAATCACCACAACCATAGAAATTGCAGAGACTTTGATGGGGATTAACCAGTCCAAAACATCTTATTTAGACAAAAATCCTTCTTTAGAAAATAGAGGAAATCTATAATTCAGTCCTGGGAACAGTGGGAAACCCTAGGAAATCACCCTGACTTATAAGTGTCACTGTTTTTGATTGTCATGTTAATGAAATTGCTTTATTCTTGTGTTGACTGTTCATCCATAAATTCCTAATACAAAAAAGATGTTTACTATTTGCATCTCCATAGACCTATGATACCTTTATATAGATTATTGTTAGTGTTGGTTTTTCTTGCTGATAATCTGATTGTCAGTCGTCTGCTCTGTCACTCCATTTTCCTCAAAAGGAATACAGCACACAGTAGCAGGATTAGGAAATTTGGAAGAGAAACACGGGAAAACACAAGGGAAAATGGTCATGGTGAGGGTTGGTATCTTAGTCAGTTTGGGCTTCTACAGTAATAAAATAGGCTAGGGGGATTAAACAGCAGAAATGTACTGACTGACATAAGCAGAGTGGAAGTGTGACATCCAGGTGCCAATATTGTCATGTTCGGGGGAAACATTCTTTAATGAATGGCACCATGTGGCCTTTCTTCATGTGCAGAGAATCCTTTGTCGGCAGCCTTTCTATAAGGGCTTCAGTCCCATCATGAGGGACCTCCATGACCTATCTAACCCTAATTACTTTCCCAAGTCCCCCCTCCATACGATCCCACCCCCACCTACTAATTGCTCGCGCTGCTAGATAGAAGCAAGTTAAATGTTTCTTCTGCCATATCATCAAAACCAAAATCCTATCTGCTGAGGAAGACCTGTGGCAGCCACATGGCGCGCGGTCCCTGTGGTCTGTGGGCTGCGGGCAGCACGGAGCAGGGGATTAGAGCAAGCTCCCCCAGGGCCCACGGGCCCTCTGGGTTTGGGAAGGCCCGGTCACTTCGTTTCCAGGCCCACAGAGCAACAGGAGTCTCCCTTTGGGGCTCCCCTTCCTCCTCGCCCTTCCGGCCAGCGCTGCTGGCTTGGGGGGCCTCGCTGCTGCCGGGGAGGCCGAATCCTGCTCGGGCACCTGCAGGCTCTGGCTGAGGCTCCCCTGTGCCCCGCGGTTCCTTCCGGCCTGATCTTGGGCGCCTCGTCGTTGTCCTTCGCCGGGTGTCCCTCCTTGTATCCATGTCCACCGCGCCCTTGGCCGCCTTCTCCGCGGGCTCACTAACTCTCTGGGCTCGCTCTCCTCGGGGTCCCCTCCTCCTCCGGGCCTGTGCCCTCAGACTGCTTATCCTTGTCCTTGACTTTCTCGTCGTTCACCTTGCAGCCCCTCTTCTTCTTGCTCAGCCTACCTCCCTTCTTGGAGTTCTTTGGGGAACATGAAGGCTAAGAACCAGGGCTGCAGGAGAAGTTTGGAGACAGCTGTTTCTTCTCAGTCCTTCGCTTTGGAGGATCATTTTCTTTTTTTTTTAATTTAATTTTATTTGTGAACATACTGTACAGAGGGGTTACACTTACATGGGCAGGATAATGCTACATGGAGGATCATTTTCTGAGCTCTGTCGTAGAGAAGACAGCATTCAGGGAAGTAGCCATGTGGGTTACAAAATACAAAAGAAAACAAACACTTCATGCTACAAACTGTGAATGTCTGCCATCACACACACTGTCTAAGCATCCTTTGACTCTAAGTCTAATCAGAAAGCCATCTTCAAGCCATCTCTTGTTCAACCTAAGGCCCTATTCTGTCAAGAGGACTGGAAGGTCTGCCCCAGGCCTTGTGGACCCTGGCCTCCCCACTTCCTACGTAAGTCTCTGCTCAGTACCTGTGTCAAGTAGGTAACTGGCACACCTGGAGGTGCACCCTGGGCCCCTCAAGGTCACTCCTCCCATCTGATCCTGGGAAGGTCCCAGGCCCTGATCACATCCAGATCCTTTGCAGCCACACCTTCTCCCCGCCCCTTCCCTAGGTAAACCCAGGCGGGACCTTGCTGCCCTGCACTCCCACGCCTGACACCCCCCCCTTTCGGGGTGCACAGCTGTGGCAGCAGATCAATAAAACAATAAACTCCTCTTCCTGCCTGAATATCGGGTGATGTTCTCTTTATCAACTACCTAAGCAAACCTAATATATTTAACTTACCAAGACCACCAAGATGGCTCAGATGGGCTGAAGTGCTCTCTTTCCCTGTCATGTTTTTCTTCTAATAAACGTCCAATCATCTTGTGTTTGTGTCTTGCCTGAATCTTTCTTTTGCAAGATGAAGAACTGAGGTTACCTTAACCACCCTAAACTTTCTAGGAACACATTTGGGAATCAAGTATGTTTTAAACACTGTCTGGTTTACTGTGAGAGAAAGCAAGCCTTTCTAGAACTTGTAGTCAACCCACATTTGTCCATCTCCTAAAATCCCCTTTCCCTTTTAAGGGAAGATAAAAACAGATTATGAATGTTCATCTAGACAACTTGTGGAATGTAGAGACATTGGATGGTTGGATAAAGAAGGGAATAAAATACTGTGGATAGAATACACTGTTGCCAACAAGGCCATACCAAAACTACCAGCACAAATATGCTTACTGCAGCATTATTCACCAGAGCTAAGATGTCCCAGATGTCCCTCAGTAGATGAATGGATCAAGAAAATGTGATACACACACACACACACACACACACACACAATGGAATTCTATGCCTCCATCAGAAAAAAAATGACACTGCCCCATTTGTTAGGAAATGAAAAAACTTGGGAAAAATCATAGTAAGTGAAGTAAGCCAGGTGCAAAGAAACATAGGCCCCATGGTTTCCCTTACTTGCAATAACTAGTATATGTCTAGGATAATTTTACCAGACAAGCAGAAAAGGTCAAAAGCTATGTACATATGACCATATAAGATGATGTTAAGCAAAATGAATCCCAAGATATGGACACAAGAGGTTTTTTTTTTTTCCTTTGTTGCTGTTGTTTTTAATATTTTATGTGATTTTTTGTTCCTTTTGTATGTTCTTCCCCTGTTGTCACTCTATTTGATTCAGATGCCCTGCAGCTTGTATATACATTTTTCTAATTTGGGGAGGAGAAGGGAAATAACAAAATGCTGAAACAAGGATAAAGGATACAGCTTTGACCCATTGTAACAATGAGATGTACAAGACACTGTGTTAGAAATGAACTTTACAACTTCTGGGGCAGGGGTGGAGAAGGGAGGAGTTGGGGAAGTGAGGAGGGAAGGGATGGTAGGGGAAAAACAAAGAAGTGGGTAACAATGCTCCATAGGAAATATACTCATGTCACTGTAACCACACTATACAGTATCTTTACAATAAAATTAAAAAAGGGGGGGGGAAGAATATCTTGTTGCTCTAGTCTGGAGCTGACTGAATCCAGTTAAGTTCTTTGACATCTCATAAAATTAAATGGGAGGCTTCAACAATCCACATTGAAGATAGACACACCTGAAGGTTGTGTAGTACATACACTGAGCCCTGCACACTTGGAAGGCAGTGAGCACCATTTAAAACTGCTCTTCACAGAGAATCTCAGATTACTAGTTCCCCTCCTACCTAGGCCATTGCTGCATGGTGAAATTTTGAGACAAAAACCTATCCACAAGCCACTACCATTGCCCTGTGCGATGTCCTGTCCCTGTCATGGCACCAAGGCTGTAGTCTGCGCTGCACACGCATCCTGCCCCATTGCTGTGCCAGCTATACCTACTCATTTGGGCATGCTGGAGGAACCTCTGCCTGACACCAAGTCTAGAGACAGAGGCATGTGCTACATCACAGGTGCCCTGTCCTACTTGACACGTGAGCAGTATACTCCATACCTCATCACAAACCATTGTGGCCTCATCTTTATTGGACACTCAGTAGTATGCACTGTTGTCACAGACTTGTCTCTGAACTAAACTGGCCTACGATTTTGTTCACTATTCATATAGGTAAATTTTTTCTCTGTATGGCTATAAAACAGAAATGTACTTATAACTTAAATTGCATATAAATGTTTTATACAATATTAGGTAATAATAACTAGGTAATACTATTTCTTACTTATTAAGATATTACTAAAATAATTATCAAACAGAATTTTTTTAAAAATAATTTTTTACAAAATGATTTAAAACAACTAAACTATCAAACTAAAGAAAAAATATTGTCAGACATTATTGAGGGAATGTCACCAGGTTTTGAAAACAGAGAAATAATGTGTTTGCAGATATTTGGTCATATAGAGATAGTGTGGAAGCTATACAATATAGATGGTAAAAGGGATATAGCCTGTATTAGAAACCCTTATATACTTGTCGGATTTGGGAACAATTGCTGTAAATTCTATTCAAGAAAAAAATCACTGACAAAATGCAGGATTTTCTTAGGTGTCACTTACCGACTAATGCTGGCATGTGAAAAATTCACTGAGATGCCAGTGCCAGGCATTTGTGTTCTCTAACTCTTGGTCAAGGTTCATATTGGCCTGTAGCCTACTTCAGGGTGACTTAACCCTGGGTTCTTTAGAAATCTCCAACTTGCCTTCTCCTCATTTGTCACAACAGAGGTAGAGGATTATTGGACTTGGAATCTCATCAAAGACTTCTATGTATCTTTCCTGGAAATGACTATTTTCAAAGAACATGGTCCTTTGTGAGTGTCCTTTTACTTTGGGTTTGAGATGTGCAGGGGCTGTGCTGTGTGCACAGCTACTGGGAAGGTAACTGTAGAAACAAGTTAGATGTCTGAGACTCAACACAGGTATCCAAGGTGAGCACTCCTTTTTCTTTGTGATAAACACAGGAGGACACAGGACTTGTGAAATGAGGAAACTGAGTCTAAATTAATGTCACAGCCATTCCAGCACTTAGCTAGGTGATGGAGGCTGTTGTCACAGCCATCCTGGTGCCTGGCCATCCAGCTCCAAAGCCTAAAGGTAAGACAAGCCATCCTTTGATGGTTCAGTGGGTAGAGCCAGGAGGGCCTTGCATTGGGTAATATGCTGATACATTATATTGTTTAGTCCCAGGGGAGCCTTGCCCCTTGTGCTGTGTTTATGTGTAAATGCTTTGTTGAGGCTTGGTCTCCACCCAACATGTGGCCTTTGACTTTAGAAGCTTGGTGCACCAGGCCCAGAGTTCAAGCCCCACGACCGACCAAAAAAAAAAAAAGAAGATAGAAGCTTGGTGCAAGCTCTGTTCAGGGCTACAGTTCTTTATAATTGGCTACCTGCAGACCACTAGCTCTCCAATAAAGACTCCAAAAAATAACCTTTCAAAATGTGCCTTCTCTCTTTTCTCTTGACTGGATTTATATCTGATTTAAGGTATAAATCGCCATCCAACACGCGATTCAAATTGGAAGACAGTTCTATAAATAATCTCACAATTTCTCAACTTCCAACTAAAATGTTTAGAGAAATTTTTCTATATGTCCTCCAAAACACTAACAAGTTTTTATGAATTTCTTTCTTTTTTGGGGGGGGAGTCCGGTCGTGGGGCCTGAACTCTGGACCTGGGCACTGTCCCTCAAGGCTAGTGCTCTACCACTTGAGCCACAGCACCACTTCAGGCTTTTTTCTTTTTGCTTATGTGGTGCTGAGGAATCGAACCCAGGGCCTCATGCATGCAAGGCAAGTGCTCTACCACTGAGCCACCTTCCCAGCCCCCATTTTTATGAATTTCACACACAGTCTATTCTTTGGTTATTCTTGATATTCTGCTATGATTATATACTAAAATATGAATATGTCAGGAGACACAACTTATTCACAGGATGATGACTGTTGGCTGATACCACTTCTGCACTTTTTAATAATTCATTTCATTTTGGTAAAGATAAGATACAGTAAGCTTGACACTAATACAGAAAATAAAAGAAATATTAGTTTTGCTTTAATTGTAAATAAAAAAGGGGGTTGTGGCAAAGACTCATCTGATCTGAGGACCACAGCTCAAAGCCAACCCAAGCAGAAAAATCCTTAAGACTCTATCTTCCAGTTAACCAGCAAAGGGCCAAGCTGAAAGCATGGCTAAATAACCAACAAAATTCTGGATGGACATGGTGCTGTGGCAGAATTGTGGAAGTGGTGCTGTGGCTCCAAATGATAGAGTACTAGCCTTGAGCAGAAAGGCTCAAGGAAAGTTCCCAGGCCAATGAGAAAAAATGCCAACCTGGAAAAGCCATTGTTAGAGTTTATTAGACTTTGTCAGAAACCCACACAGACAACCAGGCACAAAGAACAAAGGAAAGGGCTATTGCCAGCAAAGAGACCAGCAAGACCCCTTCTCACAAGAGGAAAGAAGTGCTGGCTGTGGTCTGAGGTGACCTATATAACCTACAACAATAGAAGGTGCAGACCCTGGTGAGGCTGTGTGGACCAGGGGCTTCATCATGGCAGGCTAGGATTTATGGCTGCTGCCCAAGTAGCACATAAGTGGTCTTGCAGCTGCCCAGACCTGAAGGTCATTCTAAGGAGAACCTGTTGCCTTATATGGTTGTACCTGCCCCAGAGGAGTGTCTCAGACTAAAGGGTGAGGAGGAGGAGGATTATTTACTGCCTTTACTAAATGGGCCTACTGTTTCCTAGGAAAGGAGCATGCTAAGCTATGAGAGGAGACCACTGGGCCAACTGCCATTGCAGCAACAAGCGCCTAGACCCCTGGGACAAAAACTAGTCCTCTCTGCGTCTTGTATATACACTTCTCTAATTCAGGGAGGGGAAGGGAAAAACAAAATGCTTAAATAAGGACACAGGTTGACCACTGTAACAATGAGATGCACAAAACACTATGCTGAAAATGAACTTTACAACTTTGACGGGGGGATAGTTGTGGGGGTGGGAGGGAAGGGATGGTAGGGGGAAAACAAAGGAGGAGGCAACAATGCTCAATAGGAAATGTATTCATTATTGCTCATGTAACTGTAACCCCTCTATACAGCATTTTTACAATAAAAAACATACAAAAAGAAGTCCTTGACTAAGAGGGGATGATGTCATATCTTAAATGGAGTTGCCCTTTTAAAATTAACCAGAGCTAAGAGATCAAAAGAAAATAGTTAATGCCTATCTAATTAATTGATGCCTATTAATACCCATCTAATGTCCATATTTGTCTACCTTCTAACTGGGCAGGAACATACATTCTTGCCTTTGTTACCTGCTATTTACAGGAAATGATCGAGGCCTCTCACCAGGCCTTTAACCACTCCAATCCAGCCCTAGTTTCTGACTGGTTATGGGCTTATGCTCCAAATGGAACTCTTCTAACTTGTGCCCAGGATGTGTTTCCTTTGTCATTCATATCAACTGGTCCCATCACTTTGTCAGCCTTTTGCTTGATCTCAACTATTTCAAAAGTTTCTCTCTGACAGGATAACAGTCCTCAGTAGTAAGTCAAGACCATCATATTACTGCAGGCAACTGGAATCTTTGCTTACACCACCCTACCCTACCTAGTGCAGACCTGGACCCTGACTATCTTAGCCCCAGTGACCCTTTGAAGCCGGTGTCATCAGGAAGCAGCCAGAAGAGACCATGATGTGTCTCCACATTGTATACTGCTTGAGAGTTTCAAATGATGGGAATTGGCTTGGCTCTCAAAGCTCCATGTTGCTCCCTCTCAGCCCCATCTTTTTTATGTATCCAAAACCCTGTATGAAGGATTGCCCCGCTGTTCTTGGCCTGATCCTTTATGTATCTACAGATGGAATATGAAGGATTGAGCTTTCTTTCATGTGCTTGTCTGCAGGAAGGTCATTCCAACCTTGGCCCCAGGATATAATACAGCCTATACTCCAGGCAGAGACTCCACTTTGGGTCTGGCCAAGGACACCACCCTTGGGCTCCAAGAGACCATAGCCCATTTTTTTTATTTTCAGGTTCCTTATTAAGCTCTATATAAGTCCACCCCAAAATCCAGTTCCTTGCACAACCTTCAAAGCTGCTGGAAGTTCTATGCCCACTCACTGGCAATAAACAGTCCTAACCTATTGAGGATCAAGTTTGGCCTATTCCTTTTCCCTTCTCCTCCAGTCCTTCCCTTCTCCAACCTCAAATACCAACCCTGGCATGCAAAGATTCTCTGAATCTTGCAATCTACCCTACCATTACATGTCGCTCTTCTGTCAGGCTAATTCCAGGATGCATAGACTCGGGCTCTCATGTGCTAGAGACCAACATGAAATTTAGAGCCATTTGGATGGGGGAAAATGAATGAATGCTAGCAGTCTGTTGTTTCTCCTAGGGTAGCATGTAAGAACAACGAACAAGCAGGACAGGATGTGAGACAAAAAAAAAAACTCACCAATGATGACTAGCCAGGAAGTGGATCTGTATTCTACAAAGTACCATTGATGTTAAGAAGTCCAAATATTGATTTGGAGTGAGGAACTTCAAAGGCTGTAGAGTTTACTAACTCCACACCCCTTTCTTCTTCAACATCAAACTCCACATTCTTTTCATCCCCTACAATGTAAATATGTGCCATAGATCTAACCTTTTTATGCATTCAGCTGTACAAACACATTGTGTGTGTGTGTGTGTGTGTGTGTGTGTGTGTGTGTGTGTGTGTGTGTTTCCTCTGGATGAACAATTCTAGGCAAAAAAGACAACATGGGGGGATCTTGATGCAGGACTTCAAACTCTACTATAGAGCCATGATAACAGAGACAGCATGGTACTAGCACAAAGACAAATCCAAGGACCAATGGAATAAAATAGAAGATCCAGAAATGAAGCCACATACCTACAGTCAGCTGATATTTGACAAAGGAGCCAAAGACATGCAGAGAAAGAAGCACAGCCTCTTCAACTACTGGTGCTGAGAAAACTGGGGAGCCACATGCAGAAAACTAAAATGGACCCCATCCTGTCACCATGCACCAACATCAACCCAAAATGGATTAAAGACCTTAACATCAAACCTGAATCTCTGAAACTACTGCAGGACAGAGTAGGAGAGACACTTGAACTTATAGGCACAGGCAGGAACTTATTGAACAGAATCCCAGGGTCACAACAAATTGGAGAGAGACGCAACAAATGGGACTACATTAAAATAAAAAGTTTCTGCAGAGTTAAAGACATAGCAACCAAACTAGAAAGACAACCAACTAACTGGGAAAAAATATTTACTAGCAATCTATCAGACAAGGGGTTAATACCCAGTATATATAGGGAACTCAAGAAACTAATCCCTCCTAAACCCAATAAACCAGTTACTAAATGGGCAAGGGAACTAAAGAGAGACTTCTCAGAAGAAAAGATAAAAATGGCAAAGAAACACATGAGGAAATGTTTACCAACCCTGGTTGTGAAGGAAATGCAAATAAAGACAACCCTGAGATACCACCTTACCCCAGTCAGAATGGCCCACATCCTAAAGTCAGCCAACGACAAATGCTAGAGGGGATGAGGAGAAAGAGGAACCCTACTGCATTGCTGGTGGGAATGTACACTTATACAACCACATTAGAAAGCATTTTGCAGGTTCCTCAGAAAGCTAAATATTGACCTCCCCTATGATCCACCCATACCACTCCTAGGCATCTACTCTGAACTACAAGAACCAGTATACAAAGACACATGCACCTCCATGTTCATTGCAGCACTGTTTACAATAGCCAAGATATGGAAATAACCCAGATGCTCCACCACAGATGAATGGATCCAAAAATTGTGGTATCTATATACAATGGAATATTATGCAGCCATTAGAAAGGACAAAATAATGGCATTTGCAGGAAAATGGATGCGACTAGAAGAAATCATGTTGAGTGAGGTAAGCCAAGAGCAAAGAGACAAATAGCACATGGTCTCCCTAATAAGTGGATGTTAAATCGAAAATGTAGTCATATGACAAAGTAAACAAGACTCAAGAAACAAAGGACCTCCACTCATCTGGTTGAATCATTACTAAATGACCCCCTGCTGCTGATCACATACATGGTATATATGTGCACATCAGAGGGAAACCAGGAGGACAACACAGAAACAGGGAAACGGGAAAACATGCAACAGTGGGACTCATCAGCTGCACTGGACATTGATCGAAACAAACTAAGCAACTCAATGGCAGTGATGGGAGGGAGGGAATAAGTGGGAAAGAGGGAACAGCTGACACTAAGAAAAAGAAAAGAAATGTACATATCACCCGAAGTGGTGCTATGGCTCAAGTGGTAGATCACTTGCTTTGAGCTGAAGAGTGCAGGGATGCCACCCAAGCTCTAAGTTCAAGCCCCACAACTGACAAAAAAAAAATTATATTGATCAGCAAGACATCGTGGCTCACACCTGTAATTATAGCAATTTAGGAGGCTGAGATGTGATCATCATAGTTCAAAGCCAGACCTGGCAGAAAAGGCCTAAGACTCTTATCCCCAATTCACCACAAAAGACAAAAGTGGAGCTGTGGCTTAAGTGGTACATCTTCTATCTTTGAGGAAAAAAGCTCAAGGATAGTACCCAGGGCCTGAGTTCAACACCTAGGGCCAGCACCAAAATAAATAAATAAAAATATACTGATCAAGCAAAATTACTGCCCTTTATTAAATCTTGATTCAAAACTGTAGGGTTAAAAAATAAAGTCAGGTGTCAGTGTCTAAAGCCTGCAATCCTAGCAACTCAGGAGGCTGAGATCTGAGGATCGTGGTTCAAAGCCAGCCAGGCCAGAAAAGTCCCTGTGAGAGTCCTATCTCCAATTAACCACTCAAGAGTCAGAAATGGTTCCATGTTTCAAGTGGTAGAATGCTAGCCTTTAGTACAAAGAGGCTCAGGGACAGGGTAAATGCCCTGAGTTCAGTCCCCACAACTGATCAACTGATGATGATGATGATGATGATGATGATGATGATGATGATGATAAAACTTTTTAAAACAACCTATATGGCTATTTCAAAAATTGTTGTTAGAATTGTTACGTCCTCCGTGGTGGCTGGCACCGGCTCACGGCTGGAACTGTGGTGTGTGTATTTTCTTGTTAGCTTAGGAGAAGGGGTCAGAGTCTTGCTTAACAACCAAGAAAGCACATCAGACCTGGTCTGGAACACCAGTCGGGACAGCCATGACCCACTGAAAGCGTGGGAGGGTGGTTTGGCACTGTCTTACTTGCTTTTTCAGATTTCTTCTGTTATTTAGATTTGGCAGTGATGTTTTAAGCTGTTGCTTTGGGAAGAAATTTTGTCCCCTGCTGAAAACTGATTGTAATGACCAGTATGTGTACCAAAGAACATCTGTGCAGGAATATGAGCAATCGAGCTGTAGAAACCCCTAAAAATCCACTGCAAAGCGTGAGAAGCAGTTGTTACTGGAATTATTCTTTTTTTTTTTTTTATTCTCAGTAGTGGCTCTTGGACACTGGCACCTGTCTGCTTTTAGCATTTGTCCCTTTCTCCCAGGTCAGATGTAAACCAGCCCCAGTGGTGTGTATTTGGTGCTGACTGTTGGGGAGTGATTTTTTTTACTCTGCTGTGAATTTACGCTCTTGAGGAGCAGAGAGGGGGCTTGGTAACAGTTGTTGTTTCTTAGTATTTCGTTACTCTTCACCTGCTTCCCCCACACACACCCTCCCCCACCCCTGGTATCACCGCTGTCAGAAGTGACACGTGTGGCCTGAGTTCTAACTTCCAATGGGGACAGAGGCCAGTGGGTGTCTCTGGCCAAATGCCTTCCCTTGTTATCTTGGTCCTCCCTGAAATAAGTTGGGTTTGCTATGGTCTCTCTCCACCTGTGTGCCCTCTTCAGCTGCTGGTGACAGGACTCTGGATGTTGCACACTGCGTGATGGCTTTATCTACCACCCGGCTGCAGCCAGCCCCAGCTGCTAAACTGCGCTTTCACCTTTGAAACCTCCCAATTTAGCTTCCAGGCATGAGGTACAATCAAAAAGAAAAGGCTAATATAGGACACACACAGTAGCTTCTGGCTCTCCATCAGCTTAGAATTTTTATGAAAGCCTTGAAGAGAAAACACACGCTTGGCCGCCTCCGTGGAGTCGTGGCTGACACGGCCTGGCCTCACCCGCACCTTTAACCTGCTCCAAAGGCAAGTGAAACAGCTAGACCCCTGTGTGGGGTCAGTCCCCGTGATCTGAGACCAGTACCTTAGTCTAAACCTCTGTGCCCCGTGGGTTTTACCTCCTGGGATGAGGACGTTCCCTACTCTGAGCGGAATTCTTCATGTGTAGGGTCCACCACTTCTCCAAACCCTGCCCTCCTCAGACAGGTGACTGCTCTAAGACCGTGCCACATTACTTTAAAAAAGAAAATTGTTGTTAGGTATTGATGAAAATGAAGACATTTAAATTTCAGTCTATATTCTGTTAAGTAATAATAGAATTAACGCTTGCGATAATTAAAATTCCCTGTAGTTTGAAGGCAGATACAGAAGGAGGCATGCATTAAGTGGTAGGTTATCATGGATTCCCTATTTCACTCTAGTGACGTCAGATGAAATAGGATTAGTCATGTTTTTGTTTTTGTTTTTTCTCATTATTTTTTGTGCTGGTACTGGGCATGAACTCAGGGCTTGGCTGCTGCCCCTTAGTTTTTGTGCTCAAGTCTAAACTCTACGACATGATCTACAGCTCCACTTCTGGCTCCTTGACTGGTTAACTGAAGATAAGAGTCTTATGCACTTTCCTGCCTGGGCTGGCTTTGAACTGTGATGCTCAAATCTCAGCCTCCTGAGTAGCTAGATTACAGGCATGTGCCACCAGCACCTGGCTAAACATGTTTTGATAGAGAATGTATTTTCTACATTATTTTTCCTAACTTCATTTGACTTCACATTTTTTACAATAAAGAATTTCAATTAAAATAAAATAAATTGGAAAATATAAGAATGCATCTAGCCAGATGCCAGTGGCTCACGCCTATAATCCTAGATATTCAGGTGAGATCTGAGGATCATGGTTCAAAGCCAGCCCAGGCAGGAAAGTCCATGAGACTCTTATCTCCAATAAACAACCCAGAAAACTGACTCAAGTGGCAGAGTGCTAGCTTGGATCTGAAGAGGGACAGCACTCAGGCCCAGAGTTCAAGCCCCATGACAAAAAAAAAAAAAAAAGGAATACATCTGTGTAAGGACATTAGAGGAATGGATCTGAAACAACAGCATCATTGGTTATAACAAAGCACAATGACATTCTTTTTGTATAACAATTTCTTTCCATGTTTCTCTCCTCTCTTGTTTGTAGTTCCTTTATCCACTCCCAGTCATGGGTCAGCTGTTCTCTAAAACATCTAGTGATCACCCAGGCTTGACCTCCAGCTTTACTTCATATTTTAAGGATTTCAAGATGGAAAACAAAATTCGCTCTCAGGAAACCATCCGTTCCATGGAGTCACATCTGATCAAAGGAGACATCCAGAGGGCAAACTCTGTGATCACTAACGTGTTAAAGGACATTGAGAATGCGCCACTTAACATCACGGTGACAGGAGAGTCTGGGGCAGGAAAGTCTAGTTTTATCAAGGCCTTGAGAGGGATTGGACGTGAGGAAGAGGATTCTGTTCCCACTGGGGTGCAGGAAACAACTATGCAAAGAAAGGCATACAAACACTCAAACTTTCCTAATGTCACTCTCTGGGACCTGCCTGGAACTGGAACCCCTACTTTCAGCCAAAAGATTATCTTGAAAAAAATACACTTTAAAGAGCATGACTTTTTCCTTATTACTTGCCAAAGCCATCACAAGTATGTAGACAAATTTCTACTTTGTGAGAAGCAAGGTGGACTCTGATTTAATGAATGAAGAGAGATGCAAACCAAGAAGCTTTGAACAAAAGTCCTACAGCAGATCCAAAACTACTGTGTGAATACTTTTAAGCAGAATGGCATGAAGGTGCCACCAATCTTTTTGATCTCCAGTCATGATTTAGCTGATTATGATTTTCCAATTCTGATGGACACCCTACTTAAGGATCTTTCTCTTCAAAAGTGCCATGTTTTTCTGCTTTCCTTGCTGAGGCAGCCACTGAACGGAAGAAGCAGTCCATGATGCAGTGCATCTGGCTAGAAGCCTTCAAGGATGCAGCATGGCCCACCAATCCCGTAGCAGACATGATGAGGGACAATGATTTGAGGAATCTGGAGGCAAGCTTAAGCCACTATCATACATGTTTTGGAGCAGATGACAAATCTCTACATGTTTTTGCTGATAATTTAAAAGTACCTGTGGAGACACTCATGAAAAACATTGAATCCCCAAATTTATTGAGAACTAAAAAGGAAGAACAATTAGGGCAAAGACTTTTGAGATATGTGGAAATCTTCTGCTCAGTTAATGGTGGTCTCCTTGCTACAGGTCTTTACTTTAGAAAACTTACTACCTGCAAATTCATTTCCCTGACATGGTGGCTAATGATGGTAAAGTTCTCCTAGAAGAAGCATATTCAAAAAACCATCAAAATCCCACTTCATCCACAACTGCTAGACTTGACAGTCAACAGCTAGAGTTAGTTAAATAAGCTGCACCCCCCCTTTCCTTTTTTCTTTTTTTCTTGGTGTTTGTGGGGAAGATGGCAGAGGAGAAGCTAGAATCTGAACAAGCTCTCGCATAGAAAGCAGTTTTAGAGTTCCAGTGAACAGTCCTAAGCCAGAGAATCACACCAAGTGTGCCATCACAGGACAGAGAGTTAGGCAAAAGAGGGGAAGCCAAGGCAAGGAGACACATCTGAGTGCTTGCCAGCAGCCGCCGCGGCGGCGGCAGGGTCGCGGTGGTGGCCGCAGCCATACCTGAGCCACAGAGAGCCTGGGACGAAGGAGTCAGACACAGCGGGAGAGCGGATTCTACTCAACATCAGCAAGAACCGACAAGGAGCAGACATCTTCATCCTGCAGTGTGCAGACCAGAGACGACCCAGGAACCAAGACTCGGCGTGAGTAGAAGCCTAACGTCCTCACTCCTTATCAGGGAGCAGAGGAGGGAAGGCCACCCCTCCCCCCCAGCA
>NW_012267301.1:2226703-2226975 GCF_000151885.1 Dipodomys ordii
TCTACCGAACATTTCACCCAGCAGCATCAGAATACACGTTTTTCTCAGCAGCACATGGAACGTTTTCTAAAATAGACCAAATTTTAGGCCACAAATCAAACTTGTCTAAATTCAGAAACATTGAAGTTATACCTTGCATTCTCTCTGACCACAAGGGAATACAATTAGAACTCAACACCAAAAGCCACCAAAGAAAGTCTGTTATCACATGGAGGCTGAACAACACACTGTTGAATCATGAGTGGGTCATGGAAGAGATTAGAAAGGAAATT
>NW_012267301.1:2235596-2247335 GCF_000151885.1 Dipodomys ordii
TGTACGCATTATCCTGCCCATGTAATTGTAACCCCTCTGTACAGTATGTTCACAAATAAAATAAAATAAAATTTAAAAAAAATGGTTATGTTGGTAACAATGGGTATTGCACAGCAAACTAGCAGCCTTTGCCAGACCCTCCTGACTTTTCACTTATGAAGTACTACAATATTCAGTCTCTGTGCCAGAGACAGGGATGAGTGTAAATATATTCTATCTCAAAATACTAAATAGAGTGAGCTTGTATGGTTTCTTTAATTCAGTAATCCCCATCTTTGTCTATCTTCTGCCACTGAAACAGAAATAATGACACTGGAGTCATTTACAGAAAAGGTTTATTCCACACAGCTCGGGAGGCTAGGAAGCCCAAGAGCACGGCATGTCCTGTATTCAGCCTTGTGAGGATCTCATGCTGATCAACTCCTGGCAGATGGGGCGCAGTACTGAAGTCACCCATGTGATCTCCGCAGGACAGCAGCGGCTGCACACACACGCTAGCGAATTCAAGGGGAAACAACACTGTCTAGCCATGTTATCCTCCCACAAGGTTTCAGAGAAAGGATACATATATATAATGAATATAATCTATATTTGTACAGATATGTTTGTTTACATGTTTGTTACATGTTGTATATAACATAGATACATTACATATATACACGAAATTTTTAGAATCTCCAACAATATCACCTGCTACCAACATCTAACCATCGGAGCCCAAGGGTTCACAATCACACAAAGCAGATGATTTTTCCATCTGCAGGTTAATAATACTTCTTACTACTGACAATCAGTACTTACTATATGTGGAAAGTCAAAGGAAACAAGATAGAAGAATTTATAATCCTAGCTCTTCAGGAGACTAAGATCTGAGGAGCTTGGTTTGAAGCCAACCCAAGCATAAAACCCCATTAGACTATTACCTCCAACTACAAAAAGCCAGAAGTAGAGGTATGGCTCAAGTGGCAGAACATCAGCCTTGTCAAGCCCCAGTACTGGCAAAAAAAAAAAAAAATTGACTAATGCCAAATATGTTTCACTTCTTTGGACTAGATAAATATATACAGAAATATTACCTTGGAGTTTGGTCATCTGCTATTGAAGTACAAATATCAGAAATTACTCCTATAACATAAAATAGAGCAAAATGTCAAATATATTATTGATGAAAAATTGATAATGTCATTCATTCATAAATTCACTACAGCCAAGTAGAATGAAGAATCAAAAGAAAATTATTACTAGAATTTTACTGCTCCAATAAGGTTCTATTAATCTCCTCTATGCTCCTTCTCATTCTGATTTGAAGGCTCATATATTCCAAGTATGATCTCTATTTGCAACTCCTCCAAATTTTTTTATCTTTTTTAAGTCTTGCATAAGTAACTATCAAAAATTATAGAAGTTCATTTTTATTGTCTATCTAGATTGTTATCTCTTAGCCCATCTTACAAAATTTCTGAGGTATCCACTAAATATGTACATTTTGTATTTACACATTATATTTCAATTGGTGCCTAGTTACCATATTTTTCATTGTTCTTACCATATTTACTATATCTTACCATATTTATTAGACTACTTTATGTCTAAATATTGCAATTGTTTCTCTTTTTCCTTAAAGTAATTCTCAAGTTGGCTATTTCTGGAGTTGAAGCTCAGGACTGGGGAGTTTTGAAGAATGGTTATTGAGCTTTTTAGTTATAACCAGAAATAGGTTCAAGAAACCATGCAGCCTATGTTTGTTTTTTGGGTCTGGCTTACTTCACTTAATATGATTTTTTTCCATGTCTTTCCATTTCCTTATGAATGGTGCAATATCATTCTTTTGATGGAAGCATAGAATTCCATTGTGTATATATACCATATTTTCATCACTCTTTTACCTACTGAGAGGCATCTGGATTGATTCCAGATCTTAATGCTACAATGAACATAGTTGTGCTGGTAGCTTTAGGGTGGTCTTGTTTGTGGTCATTTGGGTAAATGCCCAGGATTGGGATTGTTGGGTTATAGGGAAGCTCTATGTTTAGTCTCTTAAGGAACCTACATACTGCATTCCATAGTGACTGAACAAGTTTACATTCCCAAGTGTAGTAGCATTCACTTTTGGCCACATCCCCACCAGCATCTGTTATTATTAGGTTTCTTGATAATGGCCATTCTAACTATGGTGAAGTAGAATTTCAATGTTGTTTGATTTGCATTTCTTTTATGGAAAGAGATGTTGAGTATTTCCTCATGTCTCTATTGGCCATTCTTATTTCCTCTCCAGAGAAGTCTCTTTTTAATTATTTAATCCACTTATTAATGGAGTGGTTGTTTCTTTGCGTATTTGGGGGGTTTTTTTGAGGGGAGGGTAACTGAATTGGTGCCATTTTTAAAGCTGTTATTTCCAGATCATTTGGATTTGGAATTTATATCTTTGTTCTTCATGGGATGATGTTCCTGTAACCAGCTCACTATTCTACCAGATTTGTTCCCAAAACTATAGAGAACATTTCTCATTCTATCACCACCAATGGGCTCTGAAGTCTTGAGACCACCAGTTCCTTGGTATGTCTATTTTCTCTAAGACCTCTCAATAACAGAACCCTTTCCTCACTGATGCCAGATTACACAGTGATTTACAAAGTGAATAGCCAGGGTTGGAGATGTGCCTACTAAGCATTAGGCCCTGAATTCAAGACCTAGTGCCACCAAAAAACAATTTTTTTAATGTAGTTGCTAATTGCTATGTCAAGCTGCAGTGCTCATGCCTATAATCCCAGCTCGCTAGGTGGCAAAAATCAAGAGAATCACATTTCAAAACCAGGCCTGGCCAAATATTAGTGAGACCCCATCTCAACAAATAAGCCAATGGTGTGCCCTTGTGGCCCCAGCTATTCAGGAGAGTATAAGTAGAATCACCATCCAGGCTAGCACCAGAACAAAAAAAAGGGGGGAGGGGCCTAAATAAATAGCTATGTAAATAACATAACAGCAAATGAGCCAGATGGGTAGCTCAAGTAGCAGAGTTTGCTCAGCATGCACAAAACCGAGTTCAAACACAGTGCCATCAAAAGAAAAAGAAAGTAGACTTTCTAGGTCAATAATTAATAAGAACAGATTTCTTTTGGGGGGGGTCCAGTCGTGGGGCCTGAACTCTGGGCCTGGGTGCTGTCCCTCAGCTCTTCAGCTCAAGGCTAGCACTCTACCACTTGAGCCACAGTGCCACTTCCGGCTTTTTTCTTTTTGCTTACGTGGTGCTGAGGAATCAAACCCAAGGCCTCAGGCATGCGAGGCAAGCGCTCTACCACTGAGCCACCTTCCCAGCCCCAAGAACAGATTTTTTTAATCTAAATCAACCAATCAAGAATCATTCTAGCAGACCTAAGCAAGAAAAAGTTCAAAGCTGGGCACTGGTGGCTCATTCCTGTAATCCTAAACTCCTCAGGAGACTGAGATCTGAGGATGAAGATTTAGTCAAACAAATCGGCAAGTCTAATCTTCAATTAGTCAACAGAAAGCTGGATGTAGAGATGTAGCTCAAGTGGTAGACCACTTAAGTTTAAAAAAATTAAGCAAAGAGGCCCTGAGTTTAAGCTCCAGTACTAAAACAAAACAAATCTGCGATAAAGGGAACTATGTGCTTGAAAAAATCTTTTTTTTTTTTTTTTGGTCAGTCATGGGGCTTGAACTCTAGGCCTGGGTGCTGTCCTTCAGCTCACAGCGAGTGCTCTACCACTTGAGGCATGGCACCACTTCAGGCTTTCTGGTGGTTTAATTGGAAATAAAAGTCTCTTTACTGCCCAGGCTGGCTTTGAACTGTGATCCATAAATCTCAGCCTCTTGAGTAACTAGGATTACAAGTGTGAGCCACCAGCACCAGACAAAATCATAACTTTTAAAAGGATTAGGGAAGTATAGTCTGAAAAGTTCACCAGAATTCTTTTAGTAAGAAAATAACCATCTTATGAAGCAACCGTGCATACAGGTGTGAGGAAGCTTCCTGCATGGCCATTCACAAGAGCAGAGTCCTCATGACATAGTTCTCCATCAAAGGCCCCATTCCTTCATACCACCACAGCTAAGATTTTAACATATGAGTTGGGGAGGGGAATAAAAACACACATTTTGTTTGCTATGCTCAGCATCTTGTCCAACTATTTGGGTGTGTCTTCCTGGATGTCAGTAACCAGACAGCTACACTGAAAGTTTAAGTTGCATTTCCCTAATGGCTCTGTGGATAGAAATTGTCCTGTGCTTTAGGTTTTGCTGTTCAGATATATGCATGCCAGCTTTTATTATGGAACAAGGAAATGTTTCTAAAGGAATAGAATCAGATTTTGAAATAACTACAAACTGAACACGTCCACAAGATGGAACACAAGATCCAAAGCACATAATTAATAATAAATTCATTATCTTACTTGCAAAATCTGTCCTCCCTACATTGTGTGTTTGTATAAACTGTACAACCTGTGGAAGCTAGGATCCTGGAAATCAATGTCTTTCATTTCTTTCTATATATTTTTACATTCAAATTACCTCCAAGACCCATAAGTCCAGTGGAATACTTTCATTTGAGTTATGAGTTTAATAGGTACTCTGAAAGGAAGACCTTAGACATGCTCATTCTACCATTTTATTGGACAATGGTTGTGTATATCAATGAAATAAAGATAAAAGTAAAAGCATCATTTTCACACAACATCCCAATGTCTGTTCTATCTTCTTAGATAATTTAATAAATCTCAGGGTGCTTCTGTTTTGTGCATTGAAACATTTGGGTAGTCCAGAAATATCTCTATATAAATATAAATCATAGCATCTAAAATAACTATCTCTGTTTTGAGTTGGTTCCAAAGGTCCTTGGAATATCTCCTAAAATATAAGTACCTTGCATTGGCTGCAATGCCGGTGGGAGGGAGTAGACGGAGTGTAATGTAGCAGGAGCTGGGACAGAGATATACAGCAACCCTAGTACAGGAGTAGAGCTGGAGTCCCTGAAAACTGGGCAGGAAATTCAGTCACCCTGCATATTCCAACACTGATTTACTGTCAAAGCTAACAGAAATACGAAACTACAAGCCCATTTACCTTGATTCTATTAGCACTGGCAATAACAGCAGAACCCTTCTGCCATGTACACAGGGGCAGAGACTGGTCCTGGAAAGTTTTGCTTTTCCTGCCTGTTCTGCTATACTAGCCCACCTGAGAAAATAGAGTTGGCACTCCAAAGAAAATGAGTGACACTCCACAAAGAATAACATTGAGCCACTTGGCTTAGTCTGACCTGCGGAACACTGGCAATGGCTGTTCTTCCCCTCAACATCTCCCTCACCCCCCTTCAGCCCATCCCTAGCATGTAAGTTCTTTGGTTCTTCAATGCTTCTCAGTCCATGGCATTAACATTGGCCCATCTGTCATGGCTGTGCTGTTCATACACAGCTCTCACCTCCACCAGGTCATTTGGTTCTCTCAACACTATGAGGGAGGCATTGCAACCCCTAGCTGAAAATAAGGAATCCAGAGCTCACAGTGGCATCAGTCAACCAGTTCACACATTTAGCCAGCCACCGAATCGAAACTGAGGCACAAGTCCAACCTCTGAAGTCCTTCCTGCTCAATTCTTAGAGAAGTAGGAACAGGTCTGGGAAAGGGACTCATGTCCTCCTCCCCAAAGGGTCCCCTCGGGAGGGGCTCAGACAACCCCACTGAGGACCGGGTGAGTCCGCATGCGATAGACGATGACCGCAGTGGCCGGGCACAGCAGCAAGGAGGTCATGATGACAATGGTGGCCAGGATGATGAGGACAATGGCCCAGATATCCAGAATGTGTTTGGGAAGCCCGGCTCCCACAGGGGAGTGGGTGATGGCATCCATGTGGGCTGGCTCTGCAACAAACAGGAAGGGAAGATCAGTATTGTATGTCCTCATTCTGCCTGTCTAGTTAGAAGGACACAAACCTCCTGAAGTCAGAGGTTCCTCCTAAAGTCCCATGAACAGTAAGGATGGCGGCTTCATTTACTGGGACCTCCTATTACCTGGCCCATGAAGGATGCTTGACATCCATTAACCCATTCAGCCTTCATATCAAGCACTAAGCCTGTGAGAGAGGAACTATACTTACTGTCCATTTTTTGCTGGCCTTTACTTCATCTATGTATATGTTACAGGTGAGGAGTCAAGTCTTTAAAATGTAGACATGGAAACAGGTGGCAGTGCCTCATGCCTGTAATTCTAGCTACTCAGGAGGATGAGATCTGAGGATCACGGTTCAAAGCCAGCCCAGGCAGGAAAGTCCATGAGACTCTTTTCTCCAATAAACCATCAGAAAATCAGACGTGGTACTGTGGCTCACTCACCTTGAGCCAAAGAGCTCAGGGACAGCACCCAGGCCCAGAGTTCAAGCCCCATGACTGACAAGAAAGAAAAGAAAAAAAAAAGGAAAGAAAAGAGAGAGAGGAAGCAAGGAAGGAAGGAAGGAAGGAAGATGCAGACATGGTTAATTTGACCAGGAATACGAACCCAAATGAGAATAACTCCAGAGTCCCATACTTATTGATCTTACCAATCTACTTTCCTTATCTGTAAAATGAGAAAATTACTGTTCTTGGCCTTGTGCCTTGTCTCCTATTCTCCCTCTCTTCTGAACAGAAAACATATCCATTCCATACGGTTTACTTGGAGCATTTGGCAGGGAGCAAATCAGGACCCATTACAATCTCCATAGTCACATTCAGGGGATAGTAGGCAAATGACCAAGCTGGTCAGCCAGAATCCTCTCCGGTATTTTTACAAATTCTCAGGAAAGATGATTCTTTTCCCTGGAATTTCTGTATGAAAGGATGTGGATCTAGAAGGATGAGAATGGAGAAAGCTTGCTCACCTGTGAAGAGTCAGTTCTAAAGATACAATGGCTGCTGAGGCCTTGTTGCTTGCAAGGGCACCTGGACCCAGCCAAGTTTGATGCTATCTACAACTCTAGACATCCCAGACACAGGAGCCAGCAATCTATTGTTTCTGCTTAAACCAGTGTCCATTTGGTGTCTCGTTCTTGCAGGTAAAAAAAACTCAGATATTAATCAGTTGTTCCTAAACAAAACCAAGGTTTTGTGAACTAAATAATAATTATTAAATAATCATTAATAATCATCTTAATAATTTATTAGCTTATTCAGCCTTTATATCAAGCACCAACCCTGTGAGAGGAACTACTATAACTGCCCAGTTTTTTTTTATTTCTAGGCCAGAAGAAATATCTAGCAGTTGGTGTATTAAGTAGGTAGGCGCAAAGAAATTAGTAAGTATCTTTGCCTTAAAAACTTAGGAGCCACTTGAAAATTACAGAAATTTGTTAAAAATGTATTATTCCATTCTCCATCAGTTGCTTCCGAGTGGAATACAGTCACCTGTTGGGCATTGGGGAACTTTTCAAACTTTGAAATAAAACTAGACAATGCCATCGTCTCCTTTTCGACATCCATTTCTGCTCAGTACTTGTAATATGACAATAACCATCAAAAGTTTAACATACACTATGTAGAAAATGACCTTTGTAATCAGGAAAGAGCAAGGGAAGGGCTGACACTGTCCAAAAAGAAATGTATTCTTTACTTGACTTATGTAACATAACACCTTTACATTTTTTTTTGTCATTCATGGGACTTGAACTGTGGGCTTGGGTGCTGTCTCTCAGCTCTTCAGCTCAAGGCTAGCACTCTATCACTTGAGCCACAGCACCACTTCTGGTTTTCTGGTGGTTAATTGGCGGTGTCTCATGGACTTTCCTGCCTGGGCTGGTTTTGAACTATGATCCTCAGATCTCAGCCTCCTGGGTAGCCAGGAATACAGGCATGAGCCACTGACACCCAGCTTGGCTTCATATTCTTTAATATAAAAAAAAAAAAGCCAGGCACCAGTGGCTCATACCTGTAATCCTAACTACTCAGGAGGCAGAGATCTGAGAATTGTGGTTCAACGTGGTTCAACCCGGGAAGAAAAATGTCTGTGAGACTCTTCAATTAATCACAGAAGTGGAGCTGCAGTAACCTTGAGCAAAAGAAGCTCAGGGACAGTGCCTATGACCAGGAGGCTGAGATCTGAGGATCACAGTTCAAAGCCAGCTGGGGCAGAGAAGCTGGTGAGACTCTTATTTCCAATAAACTACTCAGAAAAAGCCAGAAATGGTGCTGTGGCTCCAGTGGTGGAATGCTAGCTTTGAGCAAAAGAAGATTAGGGACAGCATCCAGGCCCTGAGTTCAAGCCCCAGGATTAGCCAAAAAAAAAAGACACCATTTGAGATGACACAGATGAATCTGGAGGGCATCATGCCAAGTGAAATAAGCCAGACACACACAGAAAAGTGAATTCCACAGGGCTGGGAAGATGGCTCAGTGGTAGAGCGCTTGCCTTGCATGCATGAGGCCCTGGGTTCGATTCCTCAGCACCACATAAGCAAAAAGAAAAAAACCGGAAGTGGCGCTGTGGCTCAAGTGGTAGAGCGCTAGCCTTGAGCTGAAGAGCTGAGGGACAGCGCCCAGGCCCAGAGTTCAGGCCCCATGACCGGACCCAAAACAAAAAAAAAAAAGAAAAGAAAAGTGAGTTCCACAGCTTCTCATTTACAAAGAGAAGTGAAAAAAATCTAAAAGACACAGAAGCAAAGAACAAAACTATTAGTATAATAAGAAAATGCAGACATTTGTTAAAGGGTTAACTATTTCAGTTAAACAGAAGGAACAAAAAATAAGTATTTAAGGAAGCAAAAAGAAAAAAAGAATAAAGAAATTTTAAATACATTTTTAAAGAGGATGACATGAGTGGAATAGACTATTTGAAATGACAAAAACAGAACAATAAAACCTGCGGAAGTAGATCTGGGAAGGAGGGAGGGAAAATGACAGAGGGGAGAGATAGATTGGTATATATTATAAACATGTGTGGAAATGGAACTTACACAGTATGAAATTCCCCTCTGTACAACTATTCTAACCTAACAGGAAATACTGTTTGAGGCAAAAAATACATATTGAATAATTATTTAGAAAGGAATCTGACAATGGTGAGCTCCAAAGTATGTTAAGTGCACAAAAATAAACAAGATAAAAGAAAGTTAGTAGACACAGGACAATTCCTTTGTTAAGATTTTATAGATAGAAAACAACATAACCACAAAAATGTACTTCCTAGTATAATCCTAAAAAAGAATAAATGTAGTTAACTTTTGGGGAAGTGAACAAAGGAGACCAGAGACTTATTTTCCTTTTTTTTTTTTTGGTTTGGTTTGGGTTTTTTTGCTGGTCGTGAACTTGGGGCCTGGGCACTATCCCTCAGCTCTTCAGCTCAAGGCTAACACTCTCCACCTAAGCCACAGAACCACTTCCAGCTTTTGCTGCTTATGTGGTGCTGAGGAATCAAACCCAAGGTCTCATGCATGCAAGACAAGCACTCTACCACTAAGCCACCTTCCCAGCCCCTTTCCATTGGTTTTTATACCATGTGTATTTTTGTTAGTAAAATGAGCTCCTTTCCCATAGCTTAGTCCACTCCTTCCCCTCTCCACAGCTTAGCACGCTCCCTTCCTTGGCAACACTAGGCCCATGTAGTAAAGGCAGTAAATAATCAACTTCCAACCCCCCTTTCCCTTGGGATGGCACTTCTCTGGGGCAGCTACCACCATATAAAGCAACAGGAGCCCCTTAGAGTGACCTTCAGGTCTGGGCAGCTGTAGGACCCTTATCTACTATTTGGACAGTAGCCATAAATCCTAGTCCGCCATGATGAAGCCATTGACCCGCACGTCCACACCGGGGTCTCCACCTCTAGCCTTCTCTAGCTCCTTCTAAGCCTCCTAGGTTATATAGGTCACCTCAGACAATAGGCAGTGCTTCTTCTCACTTCTCCCTTGTGAGAAGGAGTCTTGTCAGCCCCCTTTCCCGGCAATAAACCTTCCTTTGTTCTCTGTACCTGGATGTCTGCATGGTTCTCTGGCAAAGTCTAAGAATATTTCAATTTTCTAAACATATCCCAAATGTTTTACTCCAACTGGGTTGAGGGAAGAACAGGAGTTGGAATCTGTTTTCTTCATAATTCTCTGTAAAAGAGTAAAGGCCAGGTACCCGTGGCTCACACCTATAATCCTAGCTATTCAGGAAGCTGAGATCTGAGGAGCTCGGTTCAAAGCCAGCCTGGGCAGGAAAGTCTGTAAGACTCTTATCTCCAATTAACTGCTCAGAAAACCGGAAGTGGTGCTGTAGCTCAAGTGGTATAGCACTAGCCTTGAGCTGAAAAGCTGAGGGACCGCACCCAGGCCCAGAGTTCAAGCCCCACAACCGACAAAAAAAAAAAAGAAAGAAAGAAAGAAAAGAGTAAAGACATATATAATTTTTAAATTAAATTAGGGAATGAGACTTGATCATGGTCACCAAGTGCCACACTCCATGTCAAATATATACCATCTTAGGACAATCCAGGTTTATGGAATAAGATTCAAGAAAGAATGTAAAGATGCATGTTTTCTATCACCTATGAAGCATGCCAGGTTTGGGAGTCCCTAGATTGTCCCTAGAGGTCTCTAAGGTCTCTTGGGCTCTATTTTAATGTGTGAGTGCTGGTTCTAGGGCTTCAACTCAGGGATTCAAACCTCGATCCTCAGATCTTGGCCTCTTGAGTAGAGAGGGTTACAGGCCTGAACCACCAACTCCCAGCTTTTCTCTCAGGCTATTCCTAGCTTTAAGGTTCGGAAATTGATTCCTAAGTAGCCAAGCTGTTCAGACTGGGCAAGTCCAAGATACAGGAAAAGCCTCTGGCCAGGCTCCTGCAAGCCACAGGATTATGGAGGTGGGGCCTACAGAGAAGGGAGAGGTACAGACAGGCCTCCAGGCAGCCACAGTGATGAAGTCATTTTCTCCAAGGCTTGAGAGACAGAAGCCTGAATCAGAGATGAAGAGTTACGGGCACAGGGGCAGAGAAAGCCAGTGTGGTCTGCTGATGACATCAACAGCCAGCCTGTGTTAGGCCAGAGGAACCCCACCAAAGCCCTTCCAGTAAACCTATTAACATCAAACATCTCTGCAACTCCAGATGCCAGGAATGTTTAATCTCCCAGACTGACTTTCATGAGTAAAACCTGTCATTTACAGGAACACTGGCTCCATGGCTTACCCACAATCATGAATCACAAAAGATTGAAGATACAGCCACTGCTGTTTCGTAGATGGTGTTAATGAAGTGTCTACACTACTTTCAACCCTACCTGCTCCCCTAATCACAAACACATACCGTGACTGTGACCCTCTCCCACGATGTGGTTAGAGCAAAATAGGTGAATAAATAATTTGTTGTGACTTGGATCCCAGACTGTTGCAGGATTACTCTTGAGCAAATGAAACTGTGTTTACAACAGATCAAATCAGAGCTGCTCTGGGGGAGGAAAGTTATATTCCTCCCACCTGCTCAGTGAGGCTGGGTAAATATGCTTAAGAGACTGAGAACTAGAGAGCCACTCCTGGCTTAAACCTGTGATCCTAACTACTCAGGAAGCTCAGATCTGAGGATCGAGCTTCATAGCCAGCATGGGCAGAAAAGTCTGTGAGATTCATTTCCAACTAACCAACAAAAAGCCAAAAGTGGAGCTCTGGCTCAAGTAGTAGGGTGCCAGCCTTGAGCAAAAAAAAAAGTTCCCAGGATCTAAGTTCAAGCCCCAGTACTGGCACCAAAAAAAGAAAAAGGGGGAAGAAGAGGAGGAGGAGGAG
>NW_012267301.1:2247385-2248475 GCF_000151885.1 Dipodomys ordii
GGAGGAGGGGGAGGAGGAGGAAGTTAAATACTTGCCCTTTTCATGTATGCAATTCTAACCAAAACCAACACTAAATCATAACACATAAGTCACACAATATAAGCCAGGCACTGTTGGTTCACCCCTGTAACCCTAGCTACTCAGGAGACTAAGGTATGAAGATCTCAGTTTGAAGCCTGGGCAGGAAAGTCCA
This sequence comes from Dipodomys ordii, assembly GCF_000151885.1. NCBI lineage: Eukaryota > Metazoa > Chordata > Mammalia > Rodentia > Heteromyidae > Dipodomys > Dipodomys ordii. Next base: position 2,247,579 of record NW_012267301.1, read on the forward strand.
TGAGACTCTTATATCTAATAAACTACTCAGAAAAAGCCAGAAGTGGGGCTATGGCTCAAGTGGTGGAGAGCTAGCCTTGAGCAAAAGTTCAGGGACAGAGTCCAGGCCTAGAGTTCAAGGCCCAGGAGTGCCCCCTCTCAAAAAAAAAAAAAAGCTACACAATAATATGCAGTTAAAGTCATTTTTTTCTAACTGAAAGAAATCTGCGAAGATAAATTTCTGATTTTTTATGTTTGTACCTATCTGGTACAATCTGTTTATACTTGATGGTCCCCAAACGGCTGTTTGCTTCTCCGGGACTCCTAAGCTCCTCAGAGCACAGTCTGAAAACCATGGTACTCCCCACAGCCACTTCAAACCTCCCTTTCCAGGACTCTGATGTGGCCATAGTCATGGTCCAGGGGCCAGCAGGACCTCCATTTCAGTCTTCAAATATGTGTTCTTCAATGGGAAGTTCCTCCTAAAGCAATAGATTCCACACACTGGCAAAGAAAATGTCCCTAAAGTGATATATGTTCAACATCTGTCATTGAAAGCTAGAAAAATCTGCTTGGGGGAAAAGAAAAAAAATAGGACTCTAAGCTTCTGCCAATAACTTCTGTTTGACTTCACTTGTCATCTGGATGAACTATGAATGTATAGAAGCTTCTATCTTGACACATTTAATTAATAACTATAGATCAATTTTCCTATTTGCTTCACAGATAAATTGTATGTTATTTCTAACAGTTCATGTTGGAATTTAGCCCAAACTATTCACATCACAAATTTAAACCTATCATTGATAAGAATATGAATTTCGGGGGGAGGGAGGAGAAGGATTGGGATGGGGGGGAGGGGGGAGGCTGGGAAGGGATGGGAAGGGTAAACAAAGGAGGAGGCTGCAATGCTTGGTAA
>NW_012267301.1:2249030-2255057 GCF_000151885.1 Dipodomys ordii
CCAGTCGTGGGGCCTGAACTCTGGGCCTGGGCACTGTCCCTCAGCTCTTCAGCTCAAGGCTAGTGCTCTACCACTTGAGTCACAGCACCACTTCCGGCTTTTTCTTTTTTGCTTATGTGGTGCTGAGGAATCAAACTCAGAGCCTCAGGCATGCAAGGCAAGCGCTCTACCACTGAGCCACCTTCCCAGCCCTCTGGTCTATTTTTTAAGAAACTAAGTTCTTTGATAGAAATAATAATGGTAACATTCCAGCCAATATTATCATATAGAAAATTTTCTAGCTATTAGGAAAGTTAGAATACAGTGGCTCATGCCTGTAATCCTAGCTACAAACGAGGTTGAGATCTGAGAATCACAATTCAAAGCCAGCCCAGGAAGTAAAGTCCCTGAGACTCTTATCTCTAATAAACTACTCTGAAAAAGCCAAAAGTGGTGTTGTAGCTCAAGTGGTTCAGCACTAGCCTTGAATACAAAGAGGCTCAGGGACAGCACCAGGTGCTGAGTTCCAGCCCCAGGACTGACAAAAAGAAGAAAGAAGGAAAGGACAAGTGAGGGGAGGAAGAGGGAAGGGGAGGAAAGGGGAAGGGGAGGAGAGAGGAAACGAAAGGAGAGGAAACAGAGAAAGTTAGCTGAGCACTAGTAGCTCATGCATATAACCCCAGCTACTTCAGAGGCTGAGAGCTGGAGAATCACAGTTCAAAGCCAACCCAGTCAGAAAAGTCCATCTCCAATTAACTACCAAGGTTCAAGTAGTAGAGGCAAGGTTCAAGTAGTAGAGTACCAGCTATGAGCAAACAAGTGCAAAGCCCTGAGTTCAAGCCCTGATACAACATGACTGAGTGGAAAGGGAGAGAATATAAACCTTGTAATTAAGGCTTTAGCATAACTGATTTCCAGGCAAATACCTTATGCTATCCAGTTACCATTCCCAACAGGGAGTTTTTTGTTCTTTGACAATACTGTTTTTGTTTTGATTGAGGACTAGAGAGCAAGTAATTCCACCCAGAATATTCATCCATTTCTTCAGTTTTCAAATCCTTGCTATAAGACAGATGCTCCTTAAGATAATTATGTCTTATTCATTATGTCTGGTTACCTCAAACACAGCATCATACAAAGCAACATGTTCAGAAATTGTGTCTAACTTTGCATATATATATATATATATATATATATATATAGTTCAACAAATTTTCATTATTGTATTTATTTAACAAAGTTGTATGTAGCCTTGCCCCATACACTAAATTATTAGACCTTCACAAAATCCTGATGGAATATATTTTTCTGCTATGAAAACTAAAGTTAGGGGAAATTAACCAGCCAGAGATAATAAAGCTAAGTTAATAGCATTCAAACACAAGACTCCTGATCCTGCAGACATCATTATTCACTAGCTACCTCCAGAATGCACAAAAACCTACATAGGTAAGCATAGAATATAGCACACCTCCTCTAGTCAGGTCAGATTCTTACTGGGTTTGGTCAAAGGCCTTCCCAGATACAGAGAATTAAGAAAAGAAATGTAACCTACAAAGATCAGGACTTTCTATTCTGGCTTTGGCAAACTATCATTGGCTTGAAGCTGGTGGTAGTGGCAAACACCTGTAATCCTAGCTACTTGGGAGGCAGAGATTAGTGACTCAAGACCAAGCAGGGCAAATAATAATAATAATATTTCATCTTAACTGGCATAGTGGTAACCTTCTGTCACCACAGCTGTGGGGAACTGGTGGTAAGCCTGGCACCCAGGAGAGGAGTCACAAATAGAGGTTTGCAGTCCACACTGCCCTGGGCATAAGTGAGACCCTATCTCAAAAACTAACGAATGCTTGAGTGAAGTGACCTAAGTGCTGTTAAGCAAGCAGCTTATGAGCAACTGATCAGTGAATACAAGGCTCTGAGTTAAGCTCCAGTACCCCCCCCCCAAAAAAATCTGCTTTAAAGCACTAAGATCTAACAAAACAATGAGAGACCAAATACTGAGTTTAACTCCTGTCTGGTACAAAAAAATAAATTTTTAAATTCAATAGATTAACTTAGCAGCAAACTAGACATAAGGTGAAGAAAGTATTAGTGAGTTGAAGGCAGGTCAAGAAAAATACACAGGACCTGGGTACCAGTAGTTCCTGCCTGTAATCCTAGCTTCTCAGGAAGGTGAGATCGGAGGAACACTGTTTTGAAGCCATCCTGGGCAGAAAAGTCTGTAAGTCCATCTCCAATTAAGCAGCAAAAACCTGTACTAGAAGCATGGCTCTGACCAGAGCACCAGTCATGAGGCAAGCAAGCTGAGCAAGAACAGAAGGCCTGAGTTCAATTTGAGATATTGGGGGCAGAGAGAAGGGGGAGAAAAACCTTAGAATGAAACAGAGAAAAACAGGACAGAAAATACTGAAATCTAGATAAGGAACATAGAGTGGCCAAATATAATATACATGTAATTAGCACACCAGAAGTAAGGAGAATGAGGCCAAAATAGAGAGCTGACACACCTCTGTAATCCCAATATTTGGGAAGCTGAGTCAGAGGACTCAGGGAGCTGGTTCTAGCATGTATAAGATACAACTATAAATAGGAATTTACATAGAAAGCAAGTGTGGCATGTAGAAATTCTAAGATGACATCCACAAACTAGTGTGATCACATCCTAGTATGATCCAAGATACATAATACAATAAAGGTGAAAATATTTTGCAGGTATGACCTAAGGTTTCATCAGATTAAGTGAAAGATGCAATTATCCCCTCTGTACTTCATCCCTTTGGCTTATGTCCCAGGTGCAAATAGAGCTAATGAAGAAGAAGAAAAGTAAGCTTTGAAAGTTGTTCACTCCCATTGTAAGTAAAGATCGAGGTGACGTTAGGATTATCTTGGGTAGGTCTGACAATCAGTTCAAAGTCCTTTGAAAGAAGGCTCGGAAGTTCTCTGTGGTCAACCTCTGGCTGGCCTTGAAGAAGTAAAGCACCAGGATTCCATGTCTGCAAGGAAACAGTTCTGCCAGCACTCTGGATAAACTCAGAGGCAGATTCTTCTCTAGTTAATTTTCCAGATGAGAAAGCTCTGTGATCACCACATCTGCTCTGAGCAGAGGACCTGTAAGACATGTTTGGCGGGGCTGGGAAGGTGGTTCAGTGGTAGAGTGCTTGCCTTGCATGCATGAGGCCCTGGATTCAATTCCTCAGCACAATGTAAGCAGAAAAAGCCAGAAGTGGTGATATGGCTCAAGTGGTAGAGCGTTAGCCTTGAGCTGAAGAACTGAGGGACAGTGCCCAGGCCTAGAGTTCAGGCCCCCTGACTGACCAAAAACACAAACAAACAAAAACAGGCATGTTTGGCCCCTGACCTACTGACATGCTAAGATAATATGTTATAATTTGTTATACATTGTAGAAAACTTTATACAATAATACTGTACCCTACTGAAATTGCTCTCTAAGGATAAAACAGATGGTGTTCTAAAACTCTGCATTGAATTGAGACACTTCTAGTTTAAACCATGTAAACTATCACCCATCTAATACATGGAAGAGAAGGTGGCCAACACAGGAAACGATTTGCCCACAGTTACAAAGTAAGTGTATGGCAGGATTGCGAGAGCTCAGCCTACTAACTAACCTCCAATGCTGTTATGAACTACTTACCCATTTTATTTGCAATTGGAGCTTAGGGGACTAAAATGGAGAGCTGGCTGAAGAAGCTGGTGTTAGAATAAACTAACAATAATGAAAGCCAAGTATGTTTCTTTTCTTTCTTTCTTTTTCTTTTTTCTTCTAAGTGTATGCACACACACATACACATGCATGCTGATACTGGGGCTTGAACTTATCATCTCGTGCTCTTGCTTGACTTTTTTTAAATCAAGGCTTAGCATCTTACTACTTGAACCACAGTTCTACTTCTGGCTTTTTGCTGGCTAACTGGACATAAGACTTTTATGGATTTTCCTTCACAAGCTGGCTTTAAGCCACAATCCTCAGATCTTAACCTCCTCAGTAGCTAGGATCACTGAAAGGAGCAAGAGGCACCTGGCTCCAGGCAGGTTTCTTGGCTGTACTTTTTGGTTATGTAAAAGCAAGTGGGTTTTTTGAAGCACAGAGCCCTAAGCCACTTCAGAAAAGGAGACAGGAAGTGTTCCAAGATCAAACACATATACATAAACATACACACAAAAAGTTTTTCTCAATTCCATCAAAATCATAGTTGTGGGTAGACTAACATTCAGGTTAAGCCGAAGGGATGAACTAAAGCAACTAAACCTACTAAAGAAGATAATGGGTGAACATCATAGGTTATTGATTCCTCCCTATGGTTTAAGAACATCCAAGAAGACAGGAAGATACAGTAAAGCTCTACTTATGGACACTGGTAACTCACACCTGGAATCCTAGCTACTCAGGAGGCTAAGGATCAAGATTTGAAGCCAACCCAGGCAGGCAAGTCCATGAGACTTAATTTCCATTTAACCACCAGAAAACCGGAAGTGGAGCTGGCTCAAAGTGGTAGAGCACTAGACTTTTTTTTTTGTTGGTCATGGGGCTGGAACTCTGGGCCTGAATGCTGTCCCTCAGCTCTTCAGCTCAAGACGAGCCCTCTACCACTTGAGCCACTGTGCCACTTCCAGTTTTCTGAGTGGTTTATTGGAGATAAGAGTCTCACAGACTTTCTTGTCCAGGCTGGCTTTGAACCATGATACTCAGAACTCAGCCTCCTGAATAGCTAGTATTATAGGCATGAGCCACCAGTGCCTGGCTAGCAAAAGTCTTGAACAGAAAAGCTCAGGGACAGCACCCAGGATCTGAGTTCAAGTCCCACAATCAACAAGCAGGGGAGGGAGGGGAAAGCTCTGCTTACAGAGAGGAAAAAGAAAGCAGAGGGGAAAACTCCACATACACACCGAAGGGCTGGAAAAAGAATGGCAGAGACAATGTGCCTAGGTCCCAACTCTGGCCCAGCTGGACCTTACCCACGTAGCCACACCTGCATCGCCTGCCTGCACTGAGCATCCCTCTGCTCAACCATATTGAAGAAACATGCTTTGTTAAGCCCATAAATCATCAAGATCTTAGACTCTGATAAGGCCATGAAAACTGAGGTGGGAATATTTAGAAACAAGAAAGAATGTGGAACAATTCTTTCCTTTACATGCACACTACAAAATCATGCTAAAACCCACATTCTGGGGTCAGTGGGCTTGTGTGTAACTGTGGCTAAGCAGCCTTGAATAAATGACTTTAACTTCCTCTTGCGTTTAGTTCCTCAGCTGAAAACAAAACCAAATATGGCAACCTAATGTCTGCCTCCCATGACGACGACAAGAACTATGTCAGAAAATCACACAAAGCACCCGAGAGTGTTCCAAAGAGTGAGTGCTCTGCAAATGTGTGTTCTTATTATGATGAGAAATTTCTGGCTGCGGAGACTCTCTAACCCAAGCAAGGATCTTTCCCTCCTTCAGCTAGTTTATTCGAATCTGATGTTTGGACCATGTCTTTCCTTTATCAACAAAGATGATAGGCGATGCTGTGGGTTGAATATGGTTTGTCCCCCAAAGGCCTATGTGCTAGCTTTTTCCTCTGTAACAACAGGAAGAGGCAGTGATGCCCAATGAGAGAGACCACTCCTCTTGCCCTCTTGCTCTTCCAACATAGGTCCTTACCAGAAGCCAAGCAGATGCCAATGTCTTCTTACTCTTAAACCTCTAGAACTATAAGCTAAATAATCATGTTTCTTACAACCTACCCAGCTTCATGGATTTTGTCATAGCAATACAAAAGAGACAAGAAAAACTAATTAACCTATGTTAATGGTGTGTGTGTGTGTGTGTGTGTGTGTGGTATGCTATTAACCTATGTTAATGGTGTGTGTGTGTGTGTGTGTGTGTGTGTGTGTGTGTGTGTGTGTGTGTGGTTGTGTGTGTGTGTGTGTGTGTGTGTTTTGTGTTCCATGGTTAGCACTTTGCCACTTGAACCAAGCTCCACTTCTGGCTTTTGGGTGTTTATTTGGCTTAGAACTGTTATCTTCAGATCT
>NW_012267301.1:2255107-2277901 GCF_000151885.1 Dipodomys ordii
GTGTGTGTGTGTGTGTGTGTGTGTGTGTGTGTGTGTGTGTGTGTGTGGTATGCACAATGGAAAAAATTATACTTACAGCCTTTTGTTGATTAACCAGATAGAAGTCTCACCAATTTGCCTGACTGGGCTAACTTGAACCGTGATCCTCAGATCTCATCTTCCGAAGCAGCTAGGATTAGAAGTATGAGCCACCAGTGAGTGGCTATAATTTTCTCTTGTTAATCAATGTCATCAGTGACTAAATTGTCCTATTCCCTCAGTTTAAACCTAAAATTTTTATCATTAGTAATTCAATAAACATTTATGGCACTATAATTAATAATGGAGATAGAAAAGTAGATAGAGATAGAGATCAATACAGTTTTAACCTTAAGTTCATTCCCTACTGAAAGAAATAAACAAAGATATTTTATACTTATGTTTTTCACACAAACATACTGTTCAATGTAATTGCAAACAGAATTTGAATTATTCAATTAAGTTCAGCAAACATTTAAAAAGACATCAATTATAATCACTACTTGCAGAGAAATGCAAAATACTTAGAATACGTAAAGCAGATACACGCCACACTGATGGTATAAACCACTCACTTCTGGAAATGAGTCAAGAGTGAAGAGAACATAGACTGTAGAGTCCAGGATCTGGATTTGAATCCTGCCTTCCACTCTTATTAGAGGTGAGACATTGGTCAAATTATGCAAGCATCCCTAAACCTCAACCACACCACAGCATCCCACTGAGAAGATAAAGTGAGACCCAGAGCATTAACAGATGATCAAAAGGATAGTCAGCCTCATTCCTTTGCTGTGCCTATGCATAACAGAAACACTTACAAAAAGGAAGGCCTTTTATATGGGCTTGAAAGAACAGCAGGAATTCAAAAGGAGGAAAGAAGATTCCGGCAGAAGCAGACATCATCAACAAAGCCTAGGAGGAACCAGACACTATGTAGCCTGGTAGCCTGATAAGAAGCTTCACTACTTGGAGCTTCGGTTGCCTAATTTGAAAATGGGAACAATAATAACAATATTCACAACTTCCCTGGGATACTAGGGAGACCGACATGATACACCACTGTAGTTTAGATTTGAAATGTCCCCCAAAGACTCACGTGGTAAAGTAAGAAGAGGACTGAGGTGTGGTCTGGTGCCGACCCTCTGCTCATTGGGGGTGTGGCCCAGAAGGAGATCCAGCCCCTTTCTCTTCCTTTCTTTGCTTCCCACTTGCTGTGAGGCGCACAGTTTTGTTTTACCACACATCTCCACCATGATGTGAGCCTTGACACAGACCCAAAAACTGTGAGCCAAAGTCAATCTTAATTCTTTATAAGTTGATTACCTTGGGTATTTGTTATTGTAACAGAAAGCTGACTACCACAAATATTTAGGATAATGCCTAGTACACAACAAGGCCTCTATAAAATTAAACCGAACCATGCTAGTGAACAATGGAGGGAGGCATGGGTGAGGGGGGAAATCTTACAAATCTTACAGAAGCCAGGAATGTGGCTTAGTGGTAAAGTGCCTGCCTGACATGCAATAAAGCCCTGGGTTCAATTCCTCAGTACCACATAAACAGAAAAAGCTGGAAGTGGCACTATGGTTCAAGTGGTAGAGTGCTAGCCTTGAGTAAAAGAAGCTCAAGGACAATGCCCAGGCCCTGAGTTCAAGCCCTAGGACAGGTGGGGGGGGGAGGGGGAAGAGTTACAATAACACATACCTACTTGGGAGGTAGAGATAGAAGGATCACCCTGTTCAAGATCAGTCCATAAGGACTCAGGGTGTGGCTCAAGTAGCAGAGCCCTTACCTAGAAAACAGGAGGAGGCCCTGAGTTCAGTCTTCAGTGCCACAAAGTAAGATGGGGGGAGGGGGGGAGAGGACAGAGACAGAGACAGAGACAGAGGAGATTAACATGTTTGGAGGCCCTACCATGAATTAAGGTTCTACAACTGCTCTAAAACTGATCTGAATCCAACATAGAAAACCACAGCAATAAATTCCATGAGCAAATAGCCTTTGATGGTCTGTCTTGGAATTTGCCCTTCTACCAGCAATAGCACAACCTCCACATCGGAACTGTACCTAACAGTTATTGTTTGAAAGACTGCCAATAATGCTTACCCAACTAGTTTTACCACCAAGGAGCTTTACTAAGGAAAAAGACAATAAAAGAAATAACTTCCTGCTGGCAGGCAAACCTAATTATCCCAAAGAAGAAAAGGCAGACAGAGGCAGGTGGCATCCTGCAGGTGTGGCCCCAGTCCAGCATTGCTAAAACTCTGAGCAGATATTGTTGCTGCTGTTTTCTTCCCACCAGAGAGGCAGAGAAGAGACAGCTGGAAGCAGCTGTCATACTGAGGGTGTCTGAAGATTTTTGACTGTTCAAGCTCCTACAGGAAGTGAACCATGAGGCTAATGGTTCTCAGGACATAGGCCTCAATTGAGGGTTTACCAACAATGTACACCTCCATCCCAGGAAGAGTTGCTGACAATGACAGGAAAGAATAGAATACTTATGACAGATGGAAGAGGGCAGTCCCACTGCCCATCTTCAATCCAGGTTGCCTAATGATCTGTGTCCTAAGGCCTGGTCGTACCTGAAGACCTATGAGCCTGCTGATCCTACTTCTTAGAATGCTAACAACATTTGAAATATGCCTTTGTCCATGTCTCCATGTTTACTATCTCAACTGAAATATTTCCATTTAGGTTTTCCAGATCCCTGTGTTAAAACTACCACTGACATCCACCAGCCATCATTGTCTCTTATCTTCTGTTTACACTTTTCACATCTAAAATCAATCTGTCATTTATTTGTTTTTATAGGATGTATGTGCATGCGTGTGTGTATGCATGTGTGTGTGTGTGTGCGTGCGTGTGTGCACATACGCGCACATGCACGCTTCAGTGCTTGGGCTTAACTTAAGGCCTGAACACAGTCCCTGGGCTGTTGTGCTCAAGGGTAAGGACTCTACTACTTGTGGAGCCATAGCTCCACTTCCAGCTTTTTGATGGTTAATTGAAAATAAGAGTCTGATGGACTTTCCTGTCCAGGCAGGCTTTAACTGTGATCCTCAGATATCAACCTCCTGAATAGCTAGGATTACATGTGAGCCAACAGCACCTGGCTCTGTTGGTGTTTATTGCAAACAGGCTAAAGACTTGTTCTTGTAATCCCACATTTGCAAGCATGCAGGAGCATCAGCCTGGATTTGGTTTGCTGCTGTATCCTGAACACCTATCACAGTGCCTGGCACTTAAATTACAACAGAAGTCAGACCAATAGAAGAATGAATATGAGATAACAGATTACTTCAGATGTGAGCTCAACTCATGGAACTCAGTTGGGAGGAGTTCCAGGATTCTGAGTTGTATAAGACATCGTCATTAAATACTGAAGTCACCACCCTAATTGAGGATATAAAGTTACATCCTCAGATTTCAGCCTATTTTGGCTGTTTCAGAGCCTATTTCAGCCTCTTTCTTTCTTAGTTAACAATATATGCAAGGATATATACATATACACATATATCTGGGTGTACATGCTCACACATATGAAGCATAGGACTGGCCCTTCAGAATCAGGTTCTGGAGGATTCCTTCTTATTAACTTCCTTGGGCTGATGGGCTTCCTATATGCAGAAATTGAGGGGTGCACAAGGTATGACTCCTTCTTTCTCTGTTCTTAGAACAGGACAGAGAGGTTGCTAAAAGAGGAAGCATGTTTCCCATGCTAAGTCTAATGAGGACATCCTAGCCTCATCTTTACTGTGAGAAATGGCTTTCTTCTGTTGCCTATCAGCCTCAAACATTCATGAGCCTAGCCCAGAGTTATTTCACCAGGGACCTTTTTCCAAAGAAATAGGTCACAAAGAAACATAGGTCCCATGGTTTCCCTTATTTGCAATATCTAGTATATGTATGAGTCAAGCGGAAAAGGTCAGATAATGTGATGTCAGGAAAATGAACCCTTAGATATGTATTTTAATGTTTTTTTCTTTCATGCATGTGTTTCTAACGCATTTATAAGATTATCTCTTTGTTGCTTTGTATGTCCCTCCCCCACAGTATAACCCCTGCTTTCACTATATTTGATGTCAGTATAACTTGTGGAGGAGATGGGGAAAAACCAGTTGTTTAAGGATACAGGTGGACCTGTTGCAACAATGAGAAGTACAAGTTGTCATGTCCAAAACGAGCTTTACAACGTCGGTGCGGGGGGGGGGGGGGGGCAAGGAGAAGGATTGGGATGGGGGGGGGGGGGGGAGACTGGGAAGGGTAAACCAAAGGAGGAGGCTGCAATGCTTGGTAAGAAATGTACGCATTATCCTGCCCATGTAATTGTAACCCCTCTGTACAGTATGTTCACAAATAAAATTAAATTAAATTAAAAAAAAAGAAATAGGCCACAGGAAGGAATGTATAGAACACACAAACTATCACTTATGTGATGTGAATCAAATCAGAGGCCTTTCTCTGATGGCCCAAGGTCCCTGAAGAGTCTGAGTATTATCCTCATTTCACCCACTGGCCCTTCTTCAATATGCCTAAAGATCTCTTCCCTGAGATTCTATCTTCTCCTCTGTGGCAGGAAAAATGGAAAAACACCAGGATATTTATTTCAGAGTTCAGAAAGGCAGCCAGAGCTTTCCAAGACCGCACATAGACTTCCTGACCAGCCAATCACAGAGTCTCAAAACTCAACAGAAAATGAGCAGAAAAAGAGAATCCAAAAACCCAGGCCAAATCCACAGCCTCCTGTTTAAGCCACTACTATCCATCATTGTCATTTGCCAGTGACTAAGTGCTGCTATGTGCTGGGTGGATGGCTGAAGGAGACTCCATGTGAGGGGTTACATTAGGGGGGAGGGGATAACCACTCACTGTGTGACCCTCAACAGGATGTATGGCAGGTCATACATAGCCATAATGGCCATCTCAAAGATATCCATACCCAGGGCCCCAGAACCTCAAATATGAAAAGGAAGCATGACTCAGAGGGCAGAGACATGAGAAGATGAAGAAAGGTCATTGAAAGCCAAGAAACACAGCAGCTGCCAAAGGCAGGCAAAGACTCTTCCTCTACCACCCACAAGAATTTGGCAACCTTGAGTCAGCAATGATAGGAAATGAATTCTACCAACAACTCAGATAATCAGGAAATCAATTCTTCCCCAAGAACTTCCAGAAAAGAATGCAAGAGAGGATTCTAATGGTGTAACTCTGTTGAATGATATTACAATTTAATAAAATGAATATCATTAAATTATATTGAGGGGCTAGATGGGGTTGGAAGAGATGGGAGAGATTTGAAGGGGTGACATCAATCAAGAGGCATTGTACTCATAAACTGATATGTTGAATTGGAACATCTTTGTACAACTACTTAAAGATTAGATAGTCAGATAGATAGTCAGATTGATAGACAGATAGATAGATTTTTTTTTTAATGAAAGAAAAAGCCAGGCACAATGGCTCATACTATAATCCTAGCTATGCAGGAGGCTGAGATCTGAGGATAACAGTTCAAAGTCAGCCTGGATAGTAAATTCCATGATATGCTTATCTCTACTTTTAAAGAAAAAAAAAAGCTGGAAATGGTTCTGTGGCTCAAGTGATAGGACAGGAGGAAAAAAAAGGGAGAGAAATAATAGCTTGATGACACCTTGATTTTAGTCGTATAGGACCCATAATGGACTCTGCTGAACTACAAAACTAGAACTGATTTTTTTTTGGGGGGGGGGATAACGGGGAGGTCATGGTGCCTGAACTCTGGGCTTGAGTACCATCCTTCAAGCTCTTCAGCTTAAGGCTAGCATTCTACCACTTGAGCCACAGCACCACTTCCGGCTTTTTTCTTTTTGCTTATGTCCTGCTGAGGAATCGAACCCAGGGCCTCATGCATGCAAGGCAAGCACTCTACCACTGAGCCAACTTCTCAGCCCTAGAACTGAATTTTTAAAATTTCTATATCCCCTAAACTTAGACATAGTAAGTTGTTACAGCTGCATTCAAAGATGGATATGTGATGTAACCTGAATAAATCACTCTTCTCCACTGGACTGGAGGTTTGCTGTCAACCAACTGCAAAGAACAGACAAGGTGATTTCTAAGCATCTGGCCCACTGTGGAAGGTGGACCACTCTCTTGATATCTGCCTCCCCCATAGCTCTGTCCTGAGTCTTAAGATGGATTTAAGTTAAAGACCATTAAAATAAAAGACCAGAAAAATGCACATGAAGGAAAAAAGTCCTCTTTAAAAAGTTAAAGTTACCAGGTGCCAGTGGTTCATGTGTGTAATCCTAGCTACTAAAAAGACTGAGATCTGAGGATCATCGTTCATAGCCAGCCAGGGCAGGAAAGTCCATGAGACTCTTCTCTCCAGTAAATGACCAGAAAACTGGAAGTGGTGCTGTGGCTCAAGTGGTAGAGCACTTGCCTTGACCTGAAGAGCTGAGGGACAGGGTTCAGGCCCAGAGTTCAAACCCCATGACTAACAACAACAACACAACAACAACAAATCCAGAAGTAAAGCCATGGCTTCAGTGATAGAGAACTAGCATTGAGCCAAACAAGAAGCTCAGGCTTTGATACAAGCCCCAGGTTCATCATATGCTCACACACAAACACACACACACACACACACACACAGAGCAGAAAACTCCCTGGTTTTCCACTTGCTACTTCAGTGACCAAACCCCAGAGGAATGAAATAGGAAGTCTGGAAAAGGAGGAAGAAAGCCACAGAATCAATTGGTAGAGGCTTCCCAGAGCACTGAGTTAAGGATTCAGGAGCCCTGTGGATTAGTGATAGCTAGCTACCTGAGGCAGAGATTAGGGGCAGTAACCCGTATATGAGATATCTGTCACTATTAATTGCAACTAATTTGGGACCGACAATTTGGCTTTTTTGTCTCTTCTCCCTCCCCCATTTCATTCTCCAGATCCAAAGTAGTCACCAACAAGTCATCCACTTGCTGATACTCAACCAGCCAATCAGAGTTCAGTTCATTAATTTGAAGTGCACAGTTTGAATTTGACTTGAGGCTTTACTGACAATTCTAATTCTAGCCTGTTCCTCTTTATTCTATCCAAAGTTTAGCCTTTAATGCTCTATTTTCACTTGAGGTTTACCTTTGCCACCCAAGTGAGATAATGATCCACTAATACATAGACGACCAAATTCTGACTTAACTTCCCCCAAGTAAGGGAAGATGGGAAGCCTGGTTCTCCAGAATTCTAAAGCAACTGAAGGGATAGACCCTGGAGGCAGACTGCTTGAAATCTGCCAATTACTTCCTGGGTGAGCAACTCTCTGGAGCTCAGGTTACTCATCTAATAGGATATGGAAGAGGTTAAATAATAAATACATGTAAAATGATGAGAATTAGATCTTGCTAAATAGTAAGCACTTGATTAATGCCAGGCTGGGCCCGCCAGGGTGGGGCGCTGCAGGGTGCAGTGGTGTGTGATAATGGGGGTGGGGAGAGGGGTTGCTGCATCTGCCTTTGCAAAGATAGATCCCTTTTCCCTGGGGATATTCCCTTTATTTATATATTTAATACACAGAGGGAAAAATACATTTTTTAAGAGGAGACTCAGAATTAAGCTGGGGAAACATCTGTGTTGACAAAATATCCTCTCTGTCACGCCTTCAGCCAGTACCTGGCCCAACCACAGCCCCCAGGGTCTCGAATACATTTTGTGTCTTTGACATCTCATCACAGACAGCTCCACGGGGCGGAGGGGGAGAGGGGGTCTTTCTGGCTACGGAAAGTCGGAGAGCACCCCCAAACCTGTGGTGCAATGGAGCCCTGAGGGGGTCCTGGTTGGTCAGTGCGACTCACAGCGCTGCGACAGACAGCTGCACATGCCCGGGCTCCGATGGGACCAGAGAAACACTTCTGGGCAGGTTTGTTGTTGTTGTTGTTTTGCTTTTTTTTCCTAGCCGGCCGGAGCGCAGGTCCAAGCGGAGGTCTGGACGGCTAGAACCCGCAGCTTCCACCCGCAGCGCCGGCTCCCAGAAGCCGACACCCACTGCGCAGAGGGCCGACCGGGGCAGCCATCGCCCTGGGACCCGCAGTCCGCTAGCCAGCGAGGAACATGCGGAGCCGAGAGCCGGAGCCCGGCGGGGCCGCCCAGAGTAACGACCCCGACAGCCGCCGTCCTCTCTCACTGATCAAGCACCGACCGCCTTCCACTCGCCCGCCCTACGCCGCCCTGAGAAGATCAGGGAGGCGAGGACGCTTGGAGGAAGCGATTCGAAACGCAGTCTGCGAGCTCAGGGAGCAGGCCTCGGCCCCGGCACCCCACGCCCTTGCTCGTTGGCTTTCCGTCTGCACAGAAGGTTTCACAGACGGAGAAGCGGGTGTGGAGGCGCCGGGGAAGCAGCTGGGGCAGGCTGGGGCCCGGGGCCGCCAGTGCCCGAGACGAGCGCCGTCCACCCGGGCTGACACCGTCGGCGCCGTGGCCACGAGGAGCCGGGCGCAGGGAACCCCGAGCTCCGCGCTGGGGCTCCCCCATCCGAGCTCAGCTCGGGTGCAGAGGGCGGCGGGAGCCCGGAGGCGCGGGGAAGGGAGAGCGGCGGGGCAGGGCGCGAGGGCTCGGAGGAGAGCTGCAATCCAGGGACCTGGGGTGGGAACGCCGCGGAGGGAGGGCGCGGGGACGAGGACCCCTGCCCAGCGGGAGCCCCCACAAACAACTCACCTACGGGTCGCGGCGCGGCCTGGGCAGCTCGCGCCCCCGCCGCAGTCGAGATCACAGCGAGTCCGCGGCCGCTCGGCGCTTCTCCGCGGACCCACGACCGCTCGCGATCCGGCGGCCGGAAGCAACAGCCAGCCTCGAAACCTCAGCCGCAGGCGGCGCCCAGAGCCTCCCCGGCCGTTCGAGCCCCTCCTAGCCGAGTGCAGCCCGAGTGCGCGTCCGGACGCAGAAGTGTGGCTCTTACCCCGTGCGCCACGCTCGGGAGGCTCCGGAGCGCGCGAGCGCTGGAGACGGGACCGCCCCCCGGGAAGCCAAGCCCCCGGCCCGGGTGGAACTGCCTTACCCCGGGAAGTCTGTACCCTCGGCCCCAGAACACAACCGGTCCTGCTCTGCCCCAGCTCCTGCTGCTGGGAGCGAGGAACTGTAAGGGGCTGAAGGAGGCTGGAGTGCACTGGCCGTCGTCTCTTGGCAATCTACTAGCTGGGTTGTAAACCAGAGGGTGGGCCGACTATGTGTCCTCCAAGATCATTTCCAAATATAGTCTAGACATTTTTTTAAAAAATGGCTGGGCACCGGTGGCTCATGCCTGTAATCCTAGCTAATCAGGAGGCTGATATCTGAGGATTGCGGTTCAAAGCCAACCCGGGCAGGAAAGTCCATGAGACTCTTATCTCCAATTGATGACCAGAAAACCGGAAGTGGCGCTGTAGCTCAATTGGTAGAGCGCTCGCCTTGAGCAGAAGAGCTGAGGGATAGCGCCCAAGCCCAGAGTTCAAGCCCCACAACCAAAAAAAAAAAAAAAAAGGCCTAGCTAGTGGATTTGGATGAAGGAGCCAGAATTCGGGGTTCTTGCAGTGCAGTGTCTCTTGCTTTTTCTCTGTAATGGGAGGATAACAGAGGCCTCCTCCCAGCCCACTCATGAGGACTGACCGAGGAAGATTTAGGCGAGCAGGTTGCTGGTTTGCCATAACAAGCCTCTAAGCATCCTGTGCATTTTGTGTAACCTGGATATTAGGGAGATCCACAGTCCATTAGAATGCAGCCTGAGAGGTTACTCATCCCCTCTCTGTTCATCCCCTTGTGTTCCCAGTGTCCACACAGACCAGGGTCAACTTTCCAATTCCCTGCTCCCCTCTTGGAGAGAAGACTCATATGTTTTAATTTAGCAGTGGTTTCCTCTGATTTTACTCTTGGCAAGTCTGGGAAAGGAGTACAGGCCTTGCTTCTGCGGTGATGGGGTATAAGCCTTGAACGAGGTACCACCTCTCCCTCTCCCACAAACACACAGGCTTTCTTTCCTCGGACTCAGGGATTAGATCAACAAATGACATCAAATCATCATTACCAGATGCCACTGTTTTAGAGAGAGGGCATTGAGGATGAGAAGTGATTTGACGAAAACTTGTTAGGCTGATAATAGCCTGTTTTAAAAGAGAAAACACAGGATCCTGAAAATACGGGCATTCCAAATACCTTAAGACAACGCTCACCTCCGACAGAAAAAGAAAAAATATTGGAGGTCCTTATTTAATAAAAACTGTCCTTTGGCTAGTGGAATGGGAGGAGGTCACCAACAGTATTAACAAGATAATGCACGGTGCTCTGAGAGTTGTCTTCCCTCCTGAATAGTGCAGAGATTGAGGACTGGAGCCACTGTCACAGATACTCTGTCTGCCTTTTCTTCACAGAGACCCCAAAAGTAAGCAAAAAAAAAAAAAAAAACCTGAATGCCCTAATAAAAGCAAACAGAATTGTTGCCCTCATTGGATTCTGAATCCCATCTACACAGGACATTTAATTTTCACTTATAGAAGTATGTTTTCTCAGTGATGAAGGATAACATATACACTAGATTGGAAATTAGGAAAGCAAATTTCACCGAGTAGCTAAAGATTCATCAGTCTCTCACTTATTTCACTTGTAAAATAGTAAAACAGAAACTGTTCTCTATGTTTAGTATAATCATTATGAGTAATGATTTCATTCATTAAAACTATTCATTGGCTGGGCATGGTAGAACATGCCTATAATCGCAGCACTTAGGAGTTAGAGACAGGAGACTGTATTTAAAAAAAAGCTTAAAATGATCAAAAAAATATGATTTAAAAAGAAAGAAAATTATTGATTCCTCATATTCTAATCATGAAGAAAACAAATTATCTTTATTGGCCATACTTACATCTACAAAATGCAGATTATGTGCAAATAATCTCCACATCTTGTTTGGTTTTCTTCATACTTCCACAAACTGTTACCATCTGGCTTATTTACTGTTTAAAAAGTTAAAAAAGGAAAAATATTTTGTATTGTTGACCAAGCATAATTTACCTACACACACATGCATATTTTCATCTCTTAATTGTCTGCATTTGGGAGTGGGAAAGTTTTGGTTAATAATGATGTATATGCCCTATTTTACCACTTTAAGAAATATAAACAGGAAGTTACTGTAGGAAGTTTTGTAATGATTGCTTTTGCCCTTCATTTTTCTTTGACATGGGGTCTTCTGTATACTCCAAGGCTCCAGTCTCTGCACCAGACCTGAGCTGTTTTGACTTCTGCTGGATACCTGGTATTTCAGACCAAACTCAGTTAATTATATGAAGTCAGTATTACCCAGATACCAAAGATATAAGAAGACTGTAGCTTTATTATCTCTTATAAATATAGTCACAAACTCCTCAACAACTACCAATTTGAATCTAAAAACTACATAAGAATTATAGACCAAATGGTGAAAGGTTAAAGTACTTGAGGCAGTGACCATTTGTTGCTTGTTTCAGAGCAGAGCAACACGTGATGCTAAACCACCTTTGTAAGACCTGCAAATCCTTAGCTAGGGGCTCTCCTCCTAGGCTCCACTGTGTCAGAGTGTAGGACAAGGCTCGAACTGAAGCCTGTTTAAATAAAACCTTAAAACAGCTGTAAAGTCTGACTCTTGGTGGTCTTCTTGGTGGGGGTCCTGCGACCTAGGCATAACAATGGAATCATACAGCCAACCTTGATTTATTCCAGAATGCAATGTTTAATATTCAAAACTCAATATATTATATTAATAGAATACAAAAATAGCATGATCATCTCAATAGCTACAGACTGAATGCAATATCTAGCAAAACACCAATTACCTTTCTTGCAGAAATGGACAAGATACTAAATTTATATGAAAATGCAAGGTGCCCTAAGGAGCTAAAACATGGTTTTGTTGGTAGTGTTGGTCATGACATTTGAACTCAGGGCCTGAGCACTGTCCTTGAGCTTTTTTGCTCAAGGCTAGCACTCTACCACTTTAAGCCACAGCTCCACTTCCAGTTTTTAGGTAGTTAATCGGAGACCTGAGTCTCACAGACTTTCCTGCCCCTGCTGGCTTTGAACCACCTTCCTCAGAGCTCAGCCTCCTGAGTAGCTAGGATTGCAGGTGTGAGCCACCAGCACCCAGCAAACTTGGTTCATTTTAAAAGATTGTTTCAGCTGGACCCTGCTTGCTCATGCCTGTATTCCTGTCTACTCAAGAGGCTAAGATCTGAGGATTGTGGTTCAAAGCCAGCATGAGCAGAAGAGTCCATGAGACTATTATCTCCAATTAGCCACCAGAAAACCAGAAGTGGCTCTGTGGCTCACAGTGGTAGCACACTACCGTTGAGCGGAAAAGCTCAGGGACAGGAACCATGCTGAGTTCAAGCCCTACAACCACCAACAAAACAAAAAAGAAAAGAATTAGTTCAGAATTAAACCTTCATTTTTTTGGTTAATTAATTTTCTTTTTTGTTGTTGTTGTTTTTGTTTTTGGGTCCGGTCGTGGGGCCTGAACTCTGGGCCTGGGCGCTGTCCCTCAGCTCTTCAGCTCAAGGCTAGCACTCTACCACTTGAGCCACAGCACCACTTCCGGCTTTTTTCTTTTTGCTTATGTGGTGCTGAGGAATCAAACCCAGGGCCTCAGGCATGCAAGGCAAGCGCTCTACTACTGAGCCAACTTCCCAGCCCTGGTTAATTAATTTTCTAGAAAGGTACACAAAGAAAAAGTAGTCTCTTTAACAAGTGCTGGACAATTTGATATCCACTCCTACCTCACATCTGAGAAAACATTAACTCAAGATGGATGCAAGAACAAAAACTATAAAACTCTTTGAAGAAACATGGATTCTCTTTTCACTGGCATACAAAGAAATGTTGTTCTTCAATAGAAATAAGAAATATGTGGGTGGGATGTACCTCAATAGTCTAGCATGCAACAAGATGAAAGAAAAGGAAGGGAGGAAGGAAGAAAGGGAGGGAAGGAGAGAGGAAAAATATTGTGTCAGGCTTCTATGTGGATTAAACTTGAAAACCTTACACTAAGTAGAAGAAATCAACCACAAAGGAACACACCTAATTGAATTCCAGATATATGAAATATCCCAAACAGATAAATCAATAGAGACAGAAAAAATTAGTCATTTCCTAGGACGAGGGACAGTAGAAGGAAAGGAATGTGGAATGATGTTTAGAGTACAGAATTTCTTCCTGGAGCAATGAACATCTTCTAAAATTGACTGGTGTGATGGTTATACAATTCCATGAAGAGATTAAAAGCCATTGGCTTATATACTTTAAATGAATTGACTCCATATATATGACATGTATATTATACAATTGTAAGTTGAGAATATCTGGAATGACAATAGGTATTAACATCCAATACTAATTCATTGCGAAACTTCCAAACAGAAGTTTATTTTCTGGCTATAGTAGCTGCACAACACCAAAAGGATCTAGTCTAGGTTATATTACAGACTATATAACAAAAAGGATAATCTTCTATGGATAATCAAGCCAAATAACTCACAAATATGATGAAACCCATCATTTCTGGGAAACGAAGGTTCATGATCACAGTGATAGACTGATGAGAAAAATTAACCAGAACTTGGAAATAAATCAGGATGATGAGCTGTCCTGCCTACGTCATACTAGAGCATAGCCTAAAGACCATCTGACTTTAGGGATATGTGCTTTTGTCTGAATTATCACTTACTATTAGTTAAGATCTAGATAGTTTATGAGCCTGTAACTTGTAGACTTTCATTTTGTGTCCAGTAAAAATGATTTGTTATAAACGAGAAAGTAACCTCAAAAGTTAAAGGCTCATTAACTAATTTTGTATCTAGTTCATCAGTTTTATTTCAGCCTTGGTCATCCTACTAGCTCCTTCATTAAACATGTGAGACCAGAGGAGGAAACTCTTTAGGGGAGGAACCAACAGTGCAATGCCTGTGTGCCTCTGATCATATAAAATAATATTTATCAAAATGAACTCCAGGAAATGGAAACAAGAGATTTTTTTTCTCTGTTATTGTTTTGTTTTGTTATCTTTATGTCTTGTTTTTTACTTAGATGTCTTGAGAGGGCAAGGGAGGAACATAGAAATGAAAGGATAAAAGGTAAACAAATGCAGCAGTAGTACTCATTAAACACTATGTAGAAAATGAACTATACAACTTGTAAGTGGGGACAAAAGGGAAAAATTGTGAGAGAGCATGGGAAAAGAGGTGATATTGTCCAAAAATAAATATACTCTTTACCTGACTTATATAAGTGTAACCCTCTATACATCCCCATTATAATTACAATAAAAATTTTAAAACATTTAAATAAAATTTTGTTACCTATTGTTTATAAATTTATAAAATTATCTTTTTACTTTGAAATTTTTATGTTGACAAACTTTGAAAAGCACATTCTTTCAAACAAATCCCAGATTTCTTGAACTCGTGCCATTCTACCCAAATGCCAAGAATTCTCAAGCAAAACAAAGTAAATCAAGATTGCATGGTTCAGAATTATTGAAAATCTAATTTGAATTCTGATTCTGGCACTTACAATTCATAGTCTTGAACAAAATGTTTAATGTGTATAAGCCTAAGTCTTTCCTCCTATAAAATATGGATGTTAGGGCTGGAAAGTGGCTCAGTGGTAGAGGGCTTACCTTTCATGGATGAGGTCCTGGGTTCGATTCCTCAGCAGCATAGAAGCAGAAAAAGCCGGAAGTGGGGGTGTGGCTCGAGTGGTAGAGCACTAGCCTTAAGCTGAAGAGCTGAGGGACAGCTCTCAGGCTCAGAGTTCAGGCTCCATGACTGGGGGGGGAAAAGGATGTTAGTGCCTACTCTGAAGGTTTCAATAAGGATGAAATAGGATCAAGTGAAATTATGGATGTGAATAGTACTTGTGTACATAGAATATATGAATTACACATTAATATATGATTTTTCCTGTACCTTAGAGTCTTCATAATATGTACAATGCTTCCCTGAATCTTCACTAAATTGAGACACTGTATGTCTAAAATTAAAGGGAGAATTAAAAATCTAACCCCAAACCCTCAGTTTATAGATGAGAAACTGAGGCTCAATGAGATTGAGCTACATAACATGGTCATCAGCTGCTACTTGTTGGAGCCAGAATGTGAACCCAGAATTATCTCACTAAACTGAAATTCTATTCCTCTTTGCAAATTTTGAGCAGTCTGATTTTATCAAAGTCCTTCCTACATTCAAAACCCTGGTTGCAATATTGTCCTTTCCATTACCAGCACATGGGAGTAGAATAAATGCTATATTCAATTAATTAATTAAATGTTTCCTTAAACTCATGCCATTAATTAATTAATTAACCAGAAGAAGCAAAGGTCACCCACTAGATTTTTTTCTGATTCTTTTGCCTAACATTATATACTTGAAACCTGAGTATATTAAACCAGAATTTTTTAGAGAAACAGAACCAATTGGATACATGTATATGTTTAATATGGAGGAAGACAGACAGAAACACAGAGAAAGATTTAAGGAATTGGCTCATATGACTGTGAAGTCTGGCAAATCTAAAATCTGCAGGGTAAATCAGCAGGCTAAAGACTCAGGAGGAGCTGATGTTTACAGCTAGAGCCATTCTAGCAGCCTGCTGGCAGAATTCTCTGTTCCTCAGGGAAGGTTGATCTTTTGCCTAAGACCTGCAGTTGATTAGATGAAGCCAAGCAACATTATAGAAGGTAATTTGCTTTACTCAAAAGCCTGCTGCTTTAACTTGGAAAAAATTATACTAAGTGAAGTAAGCCAGGCCCAAAGAATCATAGGTCTCATGGCTTCCCTTATTTGCAATAACTAGTACATGTCTAGGACAAGCAAAAAAGGTCAAAAGCTATGTACATATGACCATATAAGATGATGCTAAGCAAAATGAACCCCAAGACAGGGACACAAGTGGTTTTTTTCTTGCTTGCTATTGTTTTTAACATATTTATGATGCACTTTGTGATTCTCTTGTTTCTTTTGTACGTTCTTCCCCCATGGCATAACCCTTGTTTTCACTGTATCTGATTCCAGTGTTCTGCATCTTGTATATATAACAAAATGCTCAGATAAGGATACAGGTTCACCCATTGTAACAATGAGATGTACACGACACTATGTTGAAAATGAACTTTACAACTTCGTGGTGGGGGGAGGGAGGAGTTGGAGAGGTGGGGAGGGAAGGGATGGTAGGGGATAAACAAAGGAGGAGGTAACAATGCTCCATAGGAAATGTACTCATTACCTTACTCATGTAACTGTAATCCCTTTTTTACAGTATTTTTACAATAAAAAATATACATGGAAGAGAAAAAAAAAACCTACTGCTTTAAGTGTTAATCTCATCTCACAAATAACTTCACAGCAACATCTAGATAAATTTGATCAAATAGCCCTGCGCCATGGCCTAGCCAAACTGACATATAAAATTAACCACGCACTGTTCTTATCTGGCAATTACTGTCTGAGGTAAATCTTAACTAGGTAATGATGTGTCCAGAATATAAAGTGCTTCTAAAACCAGAAGCAAAAAGACAGAGTTGTAAAAACCCAGGATATTTGGTCTGAAGATAGGGAGGCTTGTGTTGGCTGCAGGCACTCTTGGCAAAACTCTAAAGTATGTTCTAGGGCAGAAAGAGAAGACAGAACCAAAGAGTGACAGCTGAAGAGAAGCAGATCTCAGTTCACCTTAAGAAAGAACTTTGGCCAGGCAATGGTAGTTCACGCCTGTGATCCTAGCTACTCAGGAGGCTGAGATCTGAGGCTTGAGTAGGAAATTTTACAAGACTCATCTCCAATTAACCACCAAAAAGTCCTAAGTGGAGCTGTGGTTCAAATAATAGAGCACAAAAGCTCAGAGACAGTGCCCAGGTCCTGAGTTGAAGGGGAAGGGAAGGGGAAACAGGGAAAGGAAGAGAAAAGGAAAGAGGAAAGGAAAAGGAAATGGGAAGGGAAGGGAGAAGGAAAGGAAAGGGGGGAAGGGAAAGGGGAAGGGGAAAAGGGAATGGGAAAGAAGAGAAAGGGGAAAGAGGAAAGGGGAAGGGGAAAAGGAAGGGGAAAGAAGAAAGGGGAAAGGGAGATGGGGAAAGAAAGAGGAAAGTGAAAGGAAAGGAAAAGGGAAAGGAAAGGAAAGGAGGAAAGAAAGCAAAGAGTGAAGGAAAGGGAGGAGAGGAGAGGGGAGGGAAGGGAAGGGGATTTTGTAAAATTGTCTGAAAACTAAATGATGAGCCATCCTAGGGAGTCACAAGCAGCCTACACCAGAGGCTTGTGATCAGAGTGATACTGCATAGGGAATCCTTTGGAATGGTGAACTACAGGGGGAATGTGGCACAATATATCACAGCACTTACACTATAGCTTCGGGCTGGGTAGGTGGCTCAGTGGTAGAGTGCTTGCCTTGCATGCATGAGACCCTGCGTTCAATTCATCAGCACCTACCAAGCAGAAAAACCCAGAAGTGGTGCTGTGGCTCAAGTGGTAGAGCACTAGCCTTGAGCTGAAGAGCTGAGGGACAGCGCCCAGGCCCAAAGTTCAGACAAATAAATAATAAAAATAAATAAATAAATAAACCAACTATAGCTTCTTATCCTGGCTTTTTCCCTAGTTTGCCATGTGACCTTCAGTGAATCTCTACTCCTTTGTACGCCATTAGTCATCAGTAACAAAAGAGAAAGAAGCTGAATTAATTATTCTCTGAAGTCACTTGGGCCTCCAAAACTTTTTTAAAGCTAAGGGCCAAGAATTTATAGTTGAATATATGTATATTAAAATTATGTTAAATGATTATAATTATAAATTAATTGTAAAATTATTTTAAAATATGTATTAACATATTAAAAGTATATGTGATCTATCTTGTCCTGCTGATAAATATGTTTTAGTTCAGATGTCAGCTTCCCCCTGAAAAGTCCCTAAAAAGGCTCAATTCTTCCCCAAAACTAAGATACTGGGCACCAGGACTGCTGAAATTACTGGTTTCTCTATGTTCCCCTTTATCCTGGAAAATTCCCAAGGTTTTTTGTTGTTGTCATTGTTCCACAGATCCTTGGACAAAATGCCCTCTTACTCTTTGAAGAAGTTCCATTGGCTGGCTAACTCTCACCAGAAACAAGGATTTACCCTGAAAACTATGTGCAGGATTTTTTTGTGCATCAATCAAAGTTTGTTTTGGTTTGTTTTTTAATTGTAGCTAAAAGACCACATCAAATTAACAATTTGGCAAGAAGGTGAAATCATAGAACTTTTCAAACACAGTAGAATTTTAGATGAAACAAGATGCTAAACAGGAAGAAAGAAATGGCAATAGAAAGATTCCATTTTACAGCTTTGAAGCAGTGATGGACACATTGTCTCATTAGTATGGTTGTAATTATTTGAGTCAATTATCATGGCTTACTTACAGTGTTCAGTTACACAACTATGTAGCTAAGAGAGAATGCATTGTCACTGGCACATACCTTACTTCAGTCTGTCCAATTTTCCAAGTAAACTGTAGTACAAAGAATACAACATGTACTAAAGGCATTTGCATTTATTATTTTCTCATAAAAGATTCCTTTAAAAACATTTATACTCACTGTAGTACATTATCTTACATGAATTATACCAGTTACTCCTTAAAACAATGCCATGAAGTTATATAACTTCATTTTACACAGTGGAGAACCGAAGCTTGAAGAAGTATTTATCTGAAGGATTACCCAACCAGGAAGTGGCAAAGCAGGTTCTAAGTGCCCTGGCTCTCTTAGGCTAGTCCTGCAGTACCTCTGCTTTCTGCTCTGTGACATGGACTCTGCCAGCTGCCAAACATACAGCATAGCCCAAATCTACAGTGCCCAGGCTCAGAGAACAAGCAGAAGCAGACAGTGAGAACTGTGGCTATATTAAAAAGGTATCGGACTGTGAGCTGGGAATGTGGCTGAGTGGTAGAGTGCTTGCCTAACTAGCATGCATGAAGCCCTGAGTTTAACATACACAGAGGATGGAAAAAGCTGGAAGTGGCACTGTGGCTCAAGTAGTAGAGTGCTAGCCTTGAGCAAAAGAAGCTCAGGGACAATGCCCAGGCCCTGAGTTCAAGACCCAGGACTGGCAAAAAAAAAAAAAAAGCATAGGACCATCTTATAAGAATAAAAAGAGGGGCTGGAAATGTGGCCTAGTCAGCAGAGTGTTTGCCTTGCATGCATGAAACCCTAGCTTCAATTTCTCAGTACCACATACACAGAAAAAGCCAGAATTGGTGCTGTGGCTCAAGTGGTAGAATGCCAGCCTTGAGCAAAAGAAGTTCAAGGCCCTGAGTTCAAGCCCCAGAACTGGGAGGAAAAAAAGAAAACAAAGAAAAAATGCTTTGAAGCCTAAACTGTTAAATTTGCACTTAGGTAGGGTACAAGTGGCTCATGCCTGTAATCCTAGCTACTCAGGGGCTGATATCTGAGGATCAAGAATCAGACCTAGGGGTTGGAGGTATGGCTCAGTTGGAAGAGCATTAGCCAATAAGTGAAAGCAGCAAGTTCGAGTAATAGTCTTAGACTTTAAAAAAAATGAAAAAAAAAGAAAGAAAAAAATTCAGACTTAGTACAAACAGACAAATCTGTAAGACTCATCCTAATTTACCAGCAAAAAGCTGTAAGTAGAGGTATGGCTCAAGGGGTAGAGTACCAATCATGTATGAAAAAACTAAACAAGAGTGGGAAGCTCTGTGCTCAAGGCCCAGTCCCAATACAAATATATATATATATATATGTATGTATGTATATATGTATATTATATATATATATTACTTTATTACTATATATTTTACTATATATTATTACTATATATAATAGATTACTTTCTTATTGATCTACTACTTCACCTATAAAAAAGCGAATGCTGAGCCAGATCTGAGGTTCAAAAGTGACTGTTTGCAAGATGAATGTAACCTGCCCAACTGTTTTATCTATATCATTTGAAAATCCAAATATTAAAAAATGTAGACACATAGACACAAACAGAGATGGCTTGGGCCAGAGTCTTGATTTCTGCTCAGAAGAGGAGTATTTTCCACACCTCTGCTCCTTCCTCTGCCCCGTCCAGCCCCAGCCATAAACAGCACCCTTTCTTTACTAGTCCTAGAGTACTGCAACACTCCTTTTGATTAACTTGCAATTTTGCAAACAGTCTCTACATCAAACTTTTCTCAACTTGCCAATTTTAGCCCAGCATCTGTTTCCTGCTGGTACCATGACTAATTCAGCAGTTTTGATGACATTTGGGTTTGGCCTCAACCAAGATAGTTGCTTTGAGGATACATGGAGCAGACACAGGCAATGACAAGGACAGTGGAAGGGGGCAGAGATGGAGGAAGTACACAACACAATAGAGGTAAACATATAGGTAGTGGAAGTGAAGATGTTGTATTGGCTATCATCAAAAGGTAGATTAAAATAAATTAGTTTTTTTCAAAAAAGAGAAAGGAGGATAACAACATTATATGCATACACAAAATCGCAGCAAAACTTACCCTTAAACAATTTTAGATATGCTAATAAGAATGCTTAAGAAATTTATGATATCACAATTTCTGAGAATCAAGGATTCCAGGGCTGCTTAATTAGCTGTGTCTAGCTCATGGTCTCCCAGTTCAGGGTCGGATGGTCAACCAGATTTCTAGCCATCTCTGGAGTACAGCTGGAGAACCTGCTTCTGAGTCACTCCCTGGCTCTTGTCCAGAGGCTTCAGCTTCCTGCCACATAGGAAGGAAAGCCACAGGGCTGCTCACAAATAACAGCTGGCTTCTCCCACACAAGACAACATAAAGCAATATAAGAGGCAGTGAGTGTATGTTCTGTTTTATTGTGTGTTTTCTCTTATATACTATTGGTCACAAGGGTACAAATACCACTGGGCAAAGACCACCAAGAGCCAACCTAGAGGCGAACTTCAGGGGTGCTCAGGAGCAACCAGACATTCCTGTGGAACAGAAACCTTCTTGGACAAGGTAGCCAATACACTAAACGAACTTCCTAAAAATGAATTGCTAGCAGACGCCCAAGATGAACAGATCATCCAAAATAACAACCAAAAAAATATTCAAGAAGTAATCTTGAGACCCAGTGAAACTTGAGACAGATCATTTGTTTCTCTGAGCCTGTTTTCTAGTTGTACACAAAGGGAATGGACCACACTGGAGACAAACAAATACAAGAAGGTAATGATTGTGTGCTATGCTCTACCCATTTTATTTTAATTAACTACTGTTACCCTCCCAGCAAGGGGCAAAACTTGGCACCAATCCAAATGGGCTGGGCCCTCACACAGCAGCTTCTTCCCAGGCCAAGTTGGAGCTCTGAGGAGTTGATTAATGTTTTTGCAACTGACTGTGCTTCTTCTCTGGGCTCTTGTGAAATATGCTTTCCTGTGTGGTAATCATCATGCTTTGTAAGTTGCGATAACATATATCAAAGACTGAACTAGTTAGCTTCATGTCCCTTTCCTGTTTGTTTTTATTTTGACGTCAAGGAGAAAAGACATAGTATTAGTAGTGATTTCTGAGGAAATAAACGCCCAGCGATTGAGTCCAGCAAATCATGAAACAAACTATTCCCTAACCTATCCATAGGCTTCCAAGCTACATTTTTCATGTGACAGTCTATGTCCAAAATGCCCAAAAGTTAACTCACAAAACCTAATAGAGTCAACTGGAAAATATGCTAGAATTCCAGGTCCATGACACAGCCATGCTATGCCAGGATCACTCTATCAATCTCCTAGCTGACCTCTGTTTCCATCTTTACCTGTCTCTTCATTCCCCAAACAGTACCTAGGACATCACTGTTCTGTAGTGGCTCCCACATCCAAAAAGGAAAAAAATTCAATGGCTTATAAATGCCTTCAAAATCTTAAGCTGTCCCTGAGGCCCCTTCCCCTGCGGGCTCCTTAATAGTCCCTGGCCTCATTGCTGCCACTTCCACAGGCCTGAGCATTCTCCATCTGGAAGGTCTTTCCCCAGATATTCACTAGACTCTTTTCTCATTCCCTTCCGTCTTTTCCTTCAATCTGACTTCATAAAGCCTACTCAAAGCTAGGTGCTGGTGGTTCAAGCCTGCAATCCTAACTACTCAGGAGGCTGAGATCTGAGCCAGCCCTACAGGAAAATCCACGAGACTCCTATCCCCAATTATCCAACAGAAAACTGTAAGTGGCGCTGTTGCTCAAGTGGTAGAGCACCAGCTTTGAGCAAAAAAGAACAGCACCCAAGCCCTGAGTTCAAGCCCCATGACCAACAAAAATAACTAAATAAAGCCTACTCAGGCACCTATTTAAAATTGAAAGCATCTATCTTCCTCCATTTCTTGCTCCATCTTTTAAGAAACAATTGCTTAAAGATAAACAATAAGTGCCTAACAAGTGAAAAAGCCCTGAGTTCAAGACCTCATACCACCAAAACCAAAACTTTTTAATGCTGACCATGGTACAGTATTCTTAGAGAAGCTGAGGCTAAAGAATCACAAGGCCAACCTGGGCTACTTTGCAAGACATATCTGAAAAAAGAAGAAAGGGCTGGGAATGTGGCTTAGTGGTAGAGTGCTTACCTAGCATGCATGAAGCCCTGAGTTTGATTCCTCAGTACCACATACACAGAAAAAAAAATCAGAAGTGGTGCTGTGGATCAAGAGATAGAGTGCTGGGCTGGGAAGTTGGCTCAGTGGTAGAGTGCTTGCCTTGCATGCCTGAGGCCCTGGGTTCGATTCCTCAGCACCACATAAGCAAAAAGAAAAAAGCCAGA
>NW_012267301.1:2279926-2285863 GCF_000151885.1 Dipodomys ordii
AAAGAAATGGGCCTATAGTTCTCTTTCTTTGATGAGTACCTGCCTAGTTTTGGGATGAGGGTTATTATGGCTTCATAGAATGTGTTCGGTAGTGAACTTTCTCTTTCAATTTCATTGAAGAGTTGGAGGAGTATTGGTGTGAGCTCTGCTTTGAAGGCCTTTTAGAATTCCACTGTAAAACCATCTGGTCCTAGGCTTTTCTTAGATGGGAAGTATCTTACTGCTGTTTCTATTTCAATGCTTGATATGGGCCTGTTAAGATGGTTTAACTCATCTTGGTTTAGTTTCCGCATGTCGATATTTGCTAGGAAAAGGTCCATTTCTGCCAAGTTCTCCAACTTATTGGCATAAAGGTTTGAGAAGTATTCCCTTATAATGTTCTGAATCTTGGTTGTTTCTGTGGTGATGTTTCCATTCTCATCTCTGAGCTTATTTATTTGGGTGTGTTCTCTTCTTTTCCTGATAAGATTTGCTAAGGGTCTGTCTATTTTGTTAATTATTTTTGAGAACCAACTCTTTGTTTTGTTTTGTTGATTCTTTCTATGGATTCTAATTAATTTAATTCGGATTTCATTGGTGCTTTTAATCAACTGGTCTTTTTCCAATTGGATACCAAGTATGCCTATCACTAGGCAATCAACAATTTAGAGGGATTAGATACAGATTCTCTCTGGCTATGCAGATAATTGCCTTGATTTTGCTTTGGCTTGCAAAGTTCAAAGTATTTACAATCTGGCCCTTTACAGAAAAAGTGTCTATTGAGCAGTAACTCCTTTGAACAGCTACTTAAAGATAATAAAAATGTTCTTAAGTTTGCCAGTCCATGGACTATAGAATAACCTGCTGAAGCATAGGAAATGGAATAATTTGATGGCCTGGGTTCAAATTCTAGCTCTGACAGTTCTTTTCAGTGTAAGCTGGGAAAAGTCATTGTTTCCTTATATATAAAATTGGACTAATTAGTAGCATTTAATTGGGCTAATTAATAATATCTGCTTTATTCTGGTACCACAACACTAGGCTTCAAACTATACTACTAGTACAGCTCCATACTAATACAAATAGCTTGATACTAGCATAAACACCCAAAAACCAATGGAATACTATTGAAGAACTAGAAACAAAACCACACATCAACAGCCACTAATTTTTGACAATTGTGCCAAAAAATACACTGGAGAGTTGGGTGGCTCACACCTATAATCCTAGCTACTTAGAAGGCTGAGATCTGAGGATCACAGTTCAAAGCCAGCCTGGGCAAGAAAGTCTGTGAGACTTTTATCTCCAATTAACCAACAGAAAACAAGAAGTGATGCTGTGGTTCAAGTGGTAGAGCTCTCACCTTGAGCTGAGGAACAGCACCCAGTTCCAGAGTTCAAGCCCCATGACTGACCAAAAAAAAAAAATACACTTAAGAAAAGACAGCCTCTTTAACAAGAATGCTAACATAAGTAAACAGACAAATAACCACTGGACAATATATTTAAAGTGAGCTATACAACTTGTGGGTGGGAATGAGAGGGAAAAACTGGGAGGAAGCAAAAAGAAATGTACTCCTTTTTTTTTTTTGCCAGTCCTGGGGCTTGGGGCCTGGGCTTAGGGACCAACCCTGAACTTCTTTTGCTCAAGGCTAGCACTCTACCACTCTAGCCACATTCCCAGCCCAAGAAATATACTCTTTATCTGACTTATATCACTGTAACCCCTCTGTATATCATCTTTATAATAACAATAAAAAATTAACAACAAAACTGGGTATCCATTTGCAGAATATTGACATTGGACCTCAGTCTTTTACTCCGTACAAAAATCAACTCCAAATGGATCCAAGAACTCAAAAATAAGAACTGAAACTTTAAAGCTATTACAGGAAAATTTCTGAAAATCATAGAAGTTAAAAAAACAGCTAATTATCTTCTAAATTGGACTCTAATTCCTCAGAATCAAGAACAAGAATTGAAAATGGAACTATATCAATCTTAAAAGTCTTTCACAGCAAAAGAAAAATTAGAACCGAGACAGCCTATAGAATGAGAAAAAATTTTTTACCAGCTATTCAATAGATAAAAGATTAGCATACATAATATATAAAGAGCACAAAATATAAACTAGTACAACCACAATGGAAATCAGTATGAAGGTTCTTCAAAAACCTGCAAATATACATACCTTCATAGAAGGTGAAATTGATCAGGACCTATGTACAGAAATGTCACATTTTCCCATTATGTTGCTAAAGATATGCCATCTTTCAACAAACATAATGTTTTCACTTTATCACTTAAATTAAATGTGTCAACCTTTTACCTTGTTTTGGGTGCTCCAAGATGTGTTTTGGGGGTCATATTTTCATGAAATTAAGGCAAGAAAATACTCAACAGACATGACATTTAAACACAATTGACAGCAATATGGGATTGATTAAAATCTTCATATCAGGGTAAAATTTTTGGTTTTGAAATTTGTTTTTTATTTATTTTTATTACTTTTGACCATGCTTGGTCAAAAACATGTGTAATAAATCTGCAGGTAAGGCAGGCTAACTGCTTCATGTATGTATCTATCAGACTTTAGAAAATTTAGTGAGGTCTGCATATAATAAATATGCTCAGAGATAAAAGTCATCAAACATAATCCACTGTGAACCTACTCTGGACCAAGCCAGGCCCTCACAGACTCCATGCCCTGACGGGAAGACAGATTGGTTTCTAAAATGAAGTTTAAAATTTGTAGTATCTAGTTGTTTTCTAACAGGACATGGTTGTGGGATAAAAGCAACATAGCCATGTCCCTTGTTTTATGGATAGACATGGTTTCACAGAGGGAAATAGCAAGCAGTGGAGAGGTTATTTCTGGCTGAAGGAACTGCATGTGCTGGGTACTTAAGGCATAAAAGGGCACTGCATATTCTCATTAGTGGGTCAGCAAAATTTAGATAGGTCTTGAGTGCAGTGTCAGATTTCTGAAAGATGCGACTAATAGGCAGGCAAGTCCCAGATCCTGGGGAGTCTTACTCACTATCCCAAGACTTTAGAGATTTATCCTGCAGGTGATGGAGAGTCACTGATGGAAACTAGACCCTATGAGAGCTCAAATAATATAGCTATTTTGTTTAGTATTTTTTTTTAGAAAGGCTAAGGTAAAAGCCCAACAAAATAAGCACTAGGAAGCAATGCATGGAAGGGGTGGGGAGGTGCAAAGGGGACAGGGATAGACAAATGAAGGGGGGAGGAGAGAATACAGTCAAGAATTCATTGTATATACCACAAAACTAAGAAAAATAAGGGAAGGGATTGGTTAAAGGGATCTGAGAATGTTGAAAGGGGTGACAATGATACAGATGCATTGTATTCATAAACTGCTTTGTTAAATGGCACTTTTGCTGCCAACTACTTCAAGATAGTAAAAAAAAATCCAGAATGTGATTTTTAATTTCTTGGGGTTTTGTTTGCTGAGGGGTTGCTGTTTTGTACCAGTACTGGGGCTTTTTTGCTCAAAGCTGGCACTGTACACTGGTTGTGGGGCCTGAACTCTGGAGCTGGGCACTGTCCCTCAGCTCTTTAGCTCAAGTCTAGCACTCTACCACTTCGAGCCACAGCACCACTAACAGGTTTTTCTACGTGGATGGTGCTGAGGAATCAAACCCAGGGCCTCATGCATGCAAGGCAAGCACTCTACCACTGAGCCACCTTCCCAGTCCATACTTCTGGATTTTTGATGGTTAATGGGAGGTAAGTGTCTCACAGACTTTCTGCCAGGTTAGCTTTGAATGGTGATTCTCAGCTCTCAGCCTCCTGAGTATTACATACAGCTAGTTTTTAGAAAGACCACTCTGGCTCATTTAGTGAGCAAATCGGATATTAGTTACAAACCTGAAACTTTTTAAGTCCAGGAGGAAAATGGCACAACTTTGAACTAATACAGTAACTGTGAAAATGAAGAGAGGCAGCTGTTAGAACTATTGAGAGGATAGAATCAAAAGGAAGACGCCATCTAAGAAGTTTATAGCTGTTTAGGTTCCTAAGCTGGGACATGTAAGTACAAGTAAGAATGTAATGACAATGAGAGAGAAGCAGGTACAGGTGAAAAAGAACAGACAAGGAAGGAAGGAAAGGAAAGGAAAGGAGGGAGGGAGGGGAAAAAGAAAGAAAAGAGAAAGAGAGAAAGAGGAAGGAAGGAAGGAGGGAGGGAGGGAGGAAGGAAGCAAGGAAGGGAGGGAGGCGGGGAGGGAGGGAGGGAGGGAGAAAGAACAAATGAGAGAAAGAAAGAAAGCTTCAAACTTAAAACCATGGAAAAAGGATTTTTCCCAGTATGAAGCTTGTCTGTCACACTTTGCCACATTTACATTTGGGGAATAGATATTAGCCAACATCATCGCCAAGAGGGGCGAAGATATACGTGGATGAGACAGTGGCTTTTTTCCTTCCCCTTCTGTTGCAGACTTTTTGATGACATTGCAGATTCAATGCAGTAAAAACCTGTGATTACTGCCATTTTCAAAACGACAAACTGAGAGTGGTGAAGGCAGTGCTAGCAAATGGCCAGCACTGGTCAAAGAACTTCTCCAGGTCTCCAAAACCGAACAGAATCCAAGAGTTTGCTATGGGAGCTCATTAGTCGAAAGCATAACATCAAGTTTTTTCCAGTTGTTACTGTGAATTGACTCAGAAGGATTAGGGGAAAAATTAAAAACACTCTATGTTTTTCATACTTGGGACATTTAGGTACTTACTATTTCTTACATATGCCTGGCATTTCATGGTTTATGGTGCTTTCACAGCCATGATAATTTTGGGGTTTTTTTAAACAAGATAGGGATTATTCTTCATAATCTATATTATGAAACAAGCCTCATTGTTGTAAATGGCCTTTCAAGGGGTACAGAGCTAGGAAGAAACAAAGATTATATAATATTTCATGTTAGCAAAAGATCAGGGAAATGGAAGAGTGTAGTAAATTCATTTGAACGTTCACACATTTTCAATATGTGTTAAATGTGGTTATCCTTTGACCTAGCAGTTCAGCTCATTATTCTCTATTTAGCCTGAGTTCACACTAGAAAGCAGAACTGGAAATGAGAGCAGGCATCATGAAGAACTGAGCTCATGCAGGTGCCTGTGGCTCACATCTGGAATCTTAGCAACTCAGGAAGCTGAGATCTGTGGGTCACAGGTCAAAGCCAGAATCACCAGGAAAATCTGTGGCCTTATCTCCAATTAACCCTAAAAAATCCACAAGTGGAGCTGTGACTCAAGTTGTAGAGTGCAAGCCTAGAGCACAAAAGCACAGGGACAGCACCAAGGCCCTGAATTCAAGCTCCAGGACTGGTACACACACACACACACACACACACACACACACACACCTAATCCCAGTATCAGGGGAAGAAAAAGACAGTATATGGGTACTTTATCAACCCAGCTATCATTGTGTGCCATGAGGGAATGCTCCTCCTGGATGCTCTCAGGAACATAGATAATGTCTGAATGAAGGAAGAGAGGAATATTTACATTAGTCAAAGGTTACTACACAGAATATTAATTTCCAGGTTTGCCAAGTGGATTCCCAAAAGAATCCCAGCATGTATTGAAGTATTAATTATACTGTTAAATTTTAAAAAGGTTGAAAGTGAGCCTGGGTGTGGACACTTCTGTTGGCATTGGGACATCAGTGCCCAAAGTCAAATCTAATTTTCAGAGTCTGTTATTTAGGTCCCCATAGAACTAACAAGAACAAAAATCCACCCTCCCCCACAGTATAACCCCTGCTTTCACTGTATTTGATGTCGGTATAATTTGTGGAGGGGAAGGGGAAAAACAAATCGTTTAAATAGGGATACAGGTGGACCATTGCAACAATGAGATGTACAAGTCGTTATGTCGAAAACGAACTTTACAACTTACATGCCCCCCCCTGCAGGGAGGATTGGGGGGGCGG
>NW_012267301.1:2285913-2296322 GCF_000151885.1 Dipodomys ordii
AAGTATTCCCTTATAATGTTCTGAATCTTGGTTGTTTCTGTGGTGATGTTTCCATTCTCATCTCTGAGCTTATTTATTTGGGTGTGTTCTCTTCTTTTCCTGATAAGATTTGCTAAGGGTCTGTCTATTTTGTTAACTTTTTCGAAGAACCAACTCTTTGTTTTGTTTTGTTGATTCTTTCTATGGATTCTAATTAATTTAATTCGGATTTCATTGGTGCTTTTAATCAACTGGTCTTTTTCCAATTGGATACCAAGTATGCCTATCACTAGGCAATCAACAATTTAGAGGGATTAGATACAGATTCTCTCTGGCTATGCAGATAATTGCCTTGATTTTGCTTTGGCTTGCAAAGTTCAAAGTATTTACAATCTGGCCCTTTACAGAAAAAGTGTCTATTGAGCAGTAACTCCTTTGAACAGCTACTTAAAGATAATAAAAATGTTCTTAAGTTTGCCAGTCCATGGACTATAGAATAACCTGCTGAAGCATAGGAAATGGAATAATTTGATGGCCTGGGTTCAAATTCTAGCTCTGACAGTTCTTTTCAGTGTAAGCTGGGAAAAGTCATTGTTTCCTTATATATAAAATTGGACTAATTAGTAGCATTTAATTGGGCTAATTAATAATATCTGCTTTATTCTGGTACCACAACACTAGGCTTCAAACTATACTACTAGTACAGCTCCATACTAATACAAATAGCTTGATACTAGCATAAACACCCAAAAACCAATGGAATACTATTGAAGAACTAGAAACAAAACCACACATCAACAGCCACTAATTTTTGACAATTGTGCCAAAAAATACACTGGAGAGTTGGGTGGCTCACACCTATAATCCTAGCTACTTAGAAGGCTGAGATCTGAGGATCACAGTTCAAAGCCAGCCTGGGCAAGAAAGTCTGTGAGACTTTTATCTCCAATTAACCAACAGAAAACAAGAAGTGATGCTGTGGTTCAAGTGGTAGAGCTCTCACCTTGAGCTGAGGAACAGCACCCAGTTCCAGAGTTCAAGCCCCATGACTGACCAAAAAAAAAAAATACACTTAAGAAAAGACAGCCTCTTTAACAAGAATGCTAACATAAGTAAACAGACAAATAACCACTGGACAATATATTTAAAGTGAGCTATACAACTTGTGGGTGGGAATGAGAGGGAAAAACTGGGAGGAAGCAAAAAGAAATGTACTCCTTTTTTTTTTTTGCCAGTCCTGGGGCTTGGGGCCTGGGCTTAGGGACCAACCCTGAACTTCTTTTGCTCAAGGCTAGCACTCTACCACTCTAGCCACATTCCCAGCCCAAGAAATATACTCTTTATCTGACTTATATCACTGTAACCCCTCTGTATATCATCTTTATAATAACAATAAAAAATTAACAACAAAACTGGGTATCCATTTGCAGAATATTGACATTGGACCTCAGTCTTTTACTCCGTACAAAAATCAACTCCAAATGGATCCAAGAACTCAAAAATAAGAACTGAAACTTTAAAGCTATTACAGGAAAATTTCTGAAAATCATAGAAGTTAAAAAAACAGCTAATTATCTTCTAAATTGGACTCTAATTCCTCAGAATCAAGAACAAGAATTGAAAATGGAACTATATCAATCTTAAAAGTCTTTCACAGCAAAAGAAAAATTAGAACCGAGACAGCCTATAGAATGAGAAAAAATTTTTTACCAGCTATTCAATAGATAAAAGATTAGCATACATAATATATAAAGAGCACAAAATATAAACTAGTACAACCACAATGGAAATCAGTATGAAGGTTCTTCAAAAACCTGCAAATATACATACCTTCATAGAAGGTGAAATTGATCAGGACCTATGTACAGAAATGTCACATTTTCCCATTATGTTGCTAAAGATATGCCATCTTTCAACAAACATAATGTTTTCACTTTATCACTTAAATTAAATGTGTCAACCTTTTACCTTGTTTTGGGTGCTCCAAGATGTGTTTTGGGGGTCATATTTTCATGAAATTAAGGCAAGAAAATACTCAACAGACATGACATTTAAACACAATTGACAGCAATATGGGATTGATTAAAATCTTCATATCAGGGTAAAATTTTTGGTTTTGAAATTTGTTTTTTATTTATTTTTATTACTTTTGACCATGCTTGGTCAAAAACATGTGTAATAAATCTGCAGGTAAGGCAGGCTAACTGCTTCATGTATGTATCTATCAGACTTTAGAAAATTTAGTGAGGTCTGCATATAATAAATATGCTCAGAGATAAAAGTCATCAAACATAATCCACTGTGAACCTACTCTGGACCAAGCCAGGCCCTCACAGACTCCATGCCCTGACGGGAAGACAGATTGGTTTCTAAAATGAAGTTTAAAATTTGTAGTATCTAGTTGTTTTCTAACAGGACATGGTTGTGGGATAAAAGCAACATAGCCATGTCCCTTGTTTTATGGATAGACATGGTTTCACAGAGGGAAATAGCAAGCAGTGGAGAGGTTATTTCTGGCTGAAGGAACTGCATGTGCTGGGTACTTAAGGCATAAAAGGGCACTGCATATTCTCATTAGTGGGTCAGCAAAATTTAGATAGGTCTTGAGTGCAGTGTCAGATTTCTGAAAGATGCGACTAATAGGCAGGCAAGTCCCAGATCCTGGGGAGTCTTACTCACTATCCCAAGACTTTAGAGATTTATCCTGCAGGTGATGGAGAGTCACTGATGGAAACTAGACCCTATGAGAGCTCAAATAATATAGCTATTTTGTTTAGTATTTTTTTTTAGAAAGGCTAAGGTAAAAGCCCAACAAAATAAGCACTAGGAAGCAATGCATGGAAGGGGTGGGGAGGTGCAAAGGGGACAGGGATAGACAAATGAAGGGGGGAGGAGAGAATACAGTCAAGAATTCATTGTATATACCACAAAACTAAGAAAAATAAGGGAAGGGATTGGTTAAAGGGATCTGAGAATGTTGAAAGGGGTGACAATGATACAGATGCATTGTATTCATAAACTGCTTTGTTAAATGGCACTTTTGCTGCCAACTACTTCAAGATAGTAAAAAAAAATCCAGAATGTGATTTTTAATTTCTTGGGGTTTTGTTTGCTGAGGGGTTGCTGTTTTGTACCAGTACTGGGGCTTTTTTGCTCAAAGCTGGCACTGTACACTGGTTGTGGGGCCTGAACTCTGGAGCTGGGCACTGTCCCTCAGCTCTTTAGCTCAAGTCTAGCACTCTACCACTTCGAGCCACAGCACCACTAACAGGTTTTTCTACGTGGATGGTGCTGAGGAATCAAACCCAGGGCCTCATGCATGCAAGGCAAGCACTCTACCACTGAGCCACCTTCCCAGTCCATACTTCTGGATTTTTGATGGTTAATGGGAGGTAAGTGTCTCACAGACTTTCTGCCAGGTTAGCTTTGAATGGTGATTCTCAGCTCTCAGCCTCCTGAGTATTACATACAGCTAGTTTTTAGAAAGACCACTCTGGCTCATTTAGTGAGCAAATCGGATATTAGTTACAAACCTGAAACTTTTTAAGTCCAGGAGGAAAATGGCACAACTTTGAACTAATACAGTAACTGTGAAAATGAAGAGAGGCAGCTGTTAGAACTATTGAGAGGATAGAATCAAAAGGAAGACGCCATCTAAGAAGTTTATAGCTGTTTAGGTTCCTAAGCTGGGACATGTAAGTACAAGTAAGAATGTAATGACAATGAGAGAGAAGCAGGTACAGGTGAAAAAGAACAGACAAGGAAGGAAGGAAAGGAAAGGAAAGGAGGGAGGGAGGGGAAAAAGAAAGAAAAGAGAAAGAGAGAAAGAGGAAGGAAGGAAGGAGGGAGGGAGGGAGGAAGGAAGCAAGGAAGGGAGGGAGGCGGGGAGGGAGGGAGGGAGGGAGAAAGAACAAATGAGAGAAAGAAAGAAAGCTTCAAACTTAAAACCATGGAAAAAGGATTTTTCCCAGTATGAAGCTTGTCTGTCACACTTTGCCACATTTACATTTGGGGAATAGATATTAGCCAACATCATCGCCAAGAGGGGCGAAGATATACGTGGATGAGACAGTGGCTTTTTTCCTTCCCCTTCTGTTGCAGACTTTTTGATGACATTGCAGATTCAATGCAGTAAAAACCTGTGATTACTGCCATTTTCAAAACGACAAACTGAGAGTGGTGAAGGCAGTGCTAGCAAATGGCCAGCACTGGTCAAAGAACTTCTCCAGGTCTCCAAAACCGAACAGAATCCAAGAGTTTGCTATGGGAGCTCATTAGTCGAAAGCATAACATCAAGTTTTTTCCAGTTGTTACTGTGAATTGACTCAGAAGGATTAGGGGAAAAATTAAAAACACTCTATGTTTTTCATACTTGGGACATTTAGGTACTTACTATTTCTTACATATGCCTGGCATTTCATGGTTTATGGTGCTTTCACAGCCATGATAATTTTGGGGTTTTTTTAAACAAGATAGGGATTAGTTTTCTGCCACGGGACTCTTCACATTCCATAGCAAAATGGCCACAGAATGCCTGATGTAGGTCTACAAAGTGTTACCAAAGAGAAGCAAAGACAAGACTCAAGGTCAAAGACAGTAAATTAAACAAATGATTACCAAAAAGCTGTCCAATTTAATGAATAGGAAATTTACCAGCAAATTTGCTATAAATTTACATTCCTTAGGTCTTCCCTTAGAAATTCCAACTTGGATTTTTCTTTAATCTGCATTTATAGCCCGTTCCCAGCTTAAGAAAATCCCTGATGATCCTTGCTGGCATTTTCTCCTTGATTTTGCCCAGTCAGAGTCTGCTCAGAACTTCTGTGGGCCAAATTCAGAACTGCTCAAAGGATTCATACAGGTACGTAGAAAACAGGCCCCAAAGACAGATATAGTTGCCGGTTCCACTATTGATCAAGCTGTGAATGCCAACTTTTCTGCTCTGGTGTATTGTACTCCAGATTTATATGAGAAGCTGCAAAAATATGGTAACTTATATTATAGGGAATATTGCAAATTCAAGTTAATTCCTGATCTGCAACCACAGTTGAAGAACACTTCCTCTGGGCCTAGACTGATCCCTGAGAGAAGACAAAGTGGGGTTTTTTTGGTTTGTTTGTTTTTGTTGTTGTTGTTGTTGGTCGTGGGGCTTGGACTCTGGGCCTGGGCACTGTCCCTCAGCTCTTCAGCTCAAAGCTAGTGCTCTACCACGTGAGCCACCTTCCCAGCCCAGACAAAGTGTTTTATTTATCCCTAGTCACTTCCCCATATCTGATACATCATAGGGCCAGTTAATTGTCCATTGAATTGTTCAAAATCAGTCCTCCTTCCCCTTGCCCCCAAAAAATCTGTTTTACATGGGGTTAGTTCAAGTCTACAGCTTCTCTAACTACAGGCTAGAACTTAATTTTACTATGGGAGATTAAGGTAGGAAAAGCTATTCACTTAGTAGAGGCTAACTTATAAAGCATTAGGCCAAGGAATTCATTCGAAGGAAATAACTTCAAATGTACTCTATAATAATATATTAATTCATAAGTACAAAGTCCACCTATGAAACTAAATATTAGGCTGTTTGCTTGGGAAACAAGAAATCAAAGTAAATAAAATTTAACAACTTTTAGGCTTAAATTGTTAAAGTGACATAATTTGTGAGACAATTCATATGAAAGCAATGTATAATATCATCCTATTTGTAAACATGCTGAAGGCATTATATAGGGGCAACATGTGTAAGCTCTGGAGTCTCTAGAAACCTTAGGAAAAGCCACTACTTTTCTGGACCATGGTGTTTTGGGTTTTTTTTTTTTTTTTGGTGGTCATGAGTCTTGAACTCTGGGCTTGGGTGCTGTCCCTGAGCTCTTCAGCTCAAGGCTATTGCTCTAGGGCTTGAGCCACAGTGCCACTTCCAGTTAATTGGAGATAAGAGTCTCATGGCTTAATGATAATAATAAAAAAAAATTTAAAGAGTCTCAAGAAAGTTCCTTAACCAGGCTGGCTTTGAACTGTAATACTCAGATCTCAGCCTCCTGAGTAGCTAGGATTACAGCCATGAGCCACTAGCACCCGCTTGAACCATGGTTTCTCTTCCTGCAAAATTGAAATGATGCTACTACTTGTCTTTTGGAGTTTTGTGATAATTAAATGAGACAATATCTGTAAAGTTTTGACAGTTTCCTTAAGTTAACAAGTTCTTAGTAAATGTTTATTCATAGCTTTCAGTTCTTGTATGTATGTGTTCACTGGGGCAAGCTGTCTTCCAATTGTTAGATAGGGCCTCTTGCACCTTTGCAAGATAGGCAGCCTCAGACCACAGTTCTCAGATTCCATGGTAGCGGGGATGAAATATTTTGTTCCCTTTCTGCTGGATCACCAATGTCAGATGTCAGATGTCAGAAATAATACAACACCAGTACAAAAGGAAAGGCACAGGCTGAGATGAAGCTCAATGGCAAAGTGCTTGACTAGCAAGTAAGTGTAACATCCCGGGTTCAATCCCCAGTACCAAATAAGAAAAGAAAAACATATATACAGTTAAAAATAACAACAACAACAACAACCCAAGCAGGATGCTGGTGGCTTAGGTCTATAATCCTAGTTACTCAGGAGACTGAGATCTGAGGAACACGGTTCAAAGCCAGTCCAGGCAGGAAGGTCTAGGAGACTCTCTTATCTCACCAGAAGAAGCCAGAAATGGAGCTGCGGCTCAAGTGGTAGAGCACTAGTGTCAAGCAAAAGAAGCTCAAGGATAGAGCCCAGGCCCTGAGTTCAAACCCCAAGACTGGCAAAAAGGAAAGGCTCACACATGATGGCAGGCAACATGGAATCTAGTTCCTGTTACTTCAGACCATCACTGCATATTTGTAAGCCTTAGTTTACACATTAGCAAAATATGAATGACCCCTGCCAACATTGTTCCCTGCCTTAATTTCCTTTCACCATCCAATCACACTTACTGTAGGCCAACAATATAGACTTACACTTAATGCTAACAATGCAAAACCTGGAAATGAATGAATGACATACTGCCTTTGTGTGCAGGAACTCACTAGGACATTTCAAATGAGGTATATATGAAAGGGGTTTTTTTTTGGGGGGAGCAAGAGTCACAGGCAAGACAGTCGGAAGAAAGTGTTGGGGTGAGTCAGCTTTATGGAGACCTCCCCTCTGTCTGAATTTTGCCTAGAAGGTGGGAGTAAATAAAAGACCAACTTTCCTTTCTGTAAGAAACCAAGAAAGGGCGGGCACTAATCCTCTGGGTCTGACCGATGAATCTATATTTTAGAAAGGACTGAGTTTGGCCCTGCTAAAATGCTGGAGGATCCACCGAGGGTAGGAGAAAATACATACACACATACATAACCCCACATATACATACACATGCATACATTCATATACATACACACATACATACACATGCATACATTCATATACACACATACATAACCCCACACATACATGCATACATATATACATGCACACATACAT
This sequence comes from Dipodomys ordii, assembly GCF_000151885.1. NCBI lineage: Eukaryota > Metazoa > Chordata > Mammalia > Rodentia > Heteromyidae > Dipodomys > Dipodomys ordii. Next base: position 2,293,381 of record NW_012267301.1, read on the forward strand.
GTGCATACATACATACACACACATACATACACACATACACACACACATACATACATACATACCTTCTAACCCAACTGCGCATGAGCAGTTTGATTTTAACCCTGAGCGGAGCCCCACCAGGTCAGAAATCTTACGTCAACGTCTGCGTAAAAGACGTACGGAAGGCGGCGTGGAATCCGGAGATCTGAATCACGTGATGCGGCGGGAGCGCCGTTGGCTCCTCCCTCCCCAAGATGGCGTCTCTGCTGCAGTCGGAGCGAGTTCTCTACCTGGTTCAGGGAGAGAAGAAAGTTCGGGCGCCGCTCTCGCAGCTCTACTTCTGCCGTTACTGTAGCGAGCTACGGTCGCTGGAATGTGTGTCTCACGAGGTAAGGGGGCGTCTCCTGGAAAGGGTGTGTGTCGCTGTGGGGGGTTCGCCCTAGTCACTGCGACCGGTGGGGAAGTCCCGCCGGCCGGAGGCGGGGAGTCACTTTCCTAGCTTGCTGACTGGCTGTGGCTCCCGTCACTCAACTGTGCCTGGGATTTAATTTGCTAATGACTTGTCACTTGGAGAGAGAGGCGGCCTGTGTGGGACTGGGAGGCTCGGGTCCCACTGCTGCGACTGGGTGGGCGGGTTGCACTTCGACTCCGGCCGCCTGCTGTGGGGCTTGCTCATCGGGGTGGGCTCGGGAGAAAGGCCGCTGGAGGGCCAAAATGTCTGACTTTCCAGAATTGGTGGAAGGAAGGGGCAGGCATTCCCCATCCCTGGCCTGCCTTTCTTGGAAGTTGTGCCTCGACTTGCCCCGAACTGGGCCCTCGTCTTGCTGCGGGAAGGGGCAGGGCAGGGCGGGGCTGGGTGGGGGGTAAACCCGGCTTGGAACCGTCTGTCAAGGAGGACCCTCAGAGTTACCTGCGCAGCGCTCCCCGGGGTACACTGGCGCCGTGTTCACAGGCACAAACGCTCGTGCAAGTAGGAGTGCTCAAAATTGAGACCACCCAAGTCGGCAAGAAAGCAGCAAATAACAACCTCGGAACGTAAGCACCTGACACAACTCGTTCGTTTCACTGATTAAAAGATAAGTGTTGAGTTACTGCTGATGTCGAGAAACAGCATTTACTCCTGCTGACTAACTCACAGTCTAGGGAAGTTGAAACTTACCGTAATAACGGGAGTATTCATTGCTTGCGGTAGGGCTTTTTAATGCTCTTTATCCTTCCCAAAAAATACAGGGAAAGAAAGAAACAGTTTGTAAGAGACAGAAGTTTGGGAGGGAGAGCGTGGATCAGATATTTAGTTTAAACAGCCTGACTCAGGAAATTTTACCAAAGATCCTATAGAACGTTAAAAGCACTTGTGAAAACATCCTATACAATAACCCATTTACACAATAATTATTTTATTGGCAATACTTTTCAGAATATTAGAGATAGTCAAGGAAAGCAAATGATACATGAAAAATCAATGCCATGCTTATATATGCACTATATGTAAGTGTATATATCCGAATATATACATATTCTCTCAATATGTTTTTTCTTGTACTCTCCATTAGCACTTTAAGTATATCTTTTTGGCAGGGTTTTTCTCTTCTAGATGTGGGTGGGCATTATGGAGTTGAATCTCTGATCTCTGAGGACCTCTTCCACTATAACTCTTGTCTGTGCCAGCATCTTTTACAGCCTGGTTTGTATCAATAATATGTAGTCTATTAAATCTTGAAAAAGATGAGGCTTCTGAGAACTAGGGCAGTGCAGAAAGCTCTAATGGAAAACCTGGTTCTTAAGCCACACATGAAGGTAGAAACAATTTGAAAAGTAAGAAGGAATGAACTATATTTTTTACATTTTATGTTTGTGAATGAAAATATTAGTTAGCAATACTGTGTTAGTTTTGCATAGCAACTTTATTCATCTTTTCAAATTGGTCCTGTTTATAGCAGATGACAAAGAAGCCAGTGTCCACCATAGTATTTATGCTCAAGTGAATGTCTGCACGTGATTAGAATTCTATAAATAGGTTTAAAGACTATTAAGGATTATCTGCCTGGATTGTTCAGATCTTTAAAAATGCAGTAAATTTAACTTTTAGACTGTGTTTTTATTACAGATAGTAAAATTGCTGATGCTGGTAGTTCACACCTGTGATGTTAACAACTCAGGAGTCTGAGAAGTGCAGAGGATCACGTTTTGAAGCCAGTCCAGGCAGAAAAGACTATGAGACTCCTATCTCCCAATTAGCTACCAAAAAAATAAAAATAAAAAACAAACCTGAAAGTGGAGCAGTTGCATAAGTGGTGGAGTGCTAGTCTTAAGCAAAATGGTCCCGAAGCCCTAAGTTCAAGTCTCAGGACCAGCACAACAACAACAAAGGAAAATTATGTTGTTAGTTTGTTGTTTAAAAATCTTTGATTGGTTGGCCGTAGCTTGCCATTGTAATTATATTAACTTAGGCTTAGTAAATACTTTAGCTCATTAATGAGAAAACTTCTTGGTATCTTCCTTTAGGAACAGGGAGTGCGACTCAGTGCTGTCAAAGGAGAAAAAAGTGCTGAATTCAATCCCCAGTACTGCCCAAAGCTGAACTACACAGGAAGATACTTGATACAGTTTTACTTATGCATTATTCATCTACTCATTAGATTATAGAGCACTTCAGTTGGAAACGTTAGTTATATAGACAACTTTTAACACAGCTAGCACATAAAACCCTAGCAATAAGTCACTAGTCCAGCAAGTTCTAGGGGTAGAGCAGGAATAGGTAACCATCTAAAAGACAAAAGACCTATCAAGGAGAGATACACAAAAAACTATCAGATAGGAAATACGTGGGAAAAATTTAAATGCAGAGTCAAAAACAAACAACTACAACAAAGCAGGGCTGGGAAAGTGGCTCAGTGGTAGAGCGCTTGTCTTGCATGCATGAGGCCCTGGGTTCGATTCCTCAGTACCACATAAGCAAAAAA
>NW_012267301.1:2296372-2300453 GCF_000151885.1 Dipodomys ordii
CCTTGCATGCCTGAGGCCCTGGGTTCGATTCCTCAGCACCACATAAGCAAAAAGAAAAAAGCCAGAAATGGTGCTGTGGCTCAAGTGGTAGAGCGCTAGCCTTGAGCTGAAGAGCTGAGGGACAGCGCCCAGGCCCAGAGTTCAGGCCCCATGACTAGACACCCCCCTCCAAAAAAAGAGGTAGAATGCCTTGAGCAAAAAAAAAGCTCAATGACAGTGCCAGACCCAGAGTTCAAGCCCCAGTACTGGCAAAAATAAAAGATAATAAATAAATTGAATGTTTTAGTTGCTGGCAAGCAACTACCAGCAAGCCCCAGGCAGCTGGAAATAGCATTCATCAATTCAATAAACACTGAGCACCTACTCCACACCTAGGATTGGGTGGTGAGCTAGAATAGCTGAAGGACCAGCTAAGTATAACAAAAGCTGGAAACATGGAACTGAGACCTGGATTCAAACCACTGAGCCACCTCTAACTTCTTTCTGTATGATAGTAAGAGTGCACTTGTGAACCTCTAAGATCCCTTCTAGAGCTATTCTCCCATGATTTCATCTTCATTTCATCGGGAGATGCAGCCCCTTGAGTCAATATGAACTCAGAGTTGAGTGGGACAGAACACGTGTGGCCCAGGCTGTCCCCTGTGAGACATCATTTGAGGTATTAGGATCCTGTCTCACACATTAACAGCTGCTTATGAAACACCTACAGTGTTAGAGCCTGTGGTGAAGCTTGCATCATCCACCAAAGAAGATGCTCAGAGTACATCTGCTGCCTCAGCAGAGATACAGGAAGTGCCCCCAAGGTCTCATAGAATTGACATTTAACTTTCTGTGAGTCCACCAAACACAGTGAAAAGTGAAGGTAATGAGCTTTGGTGAGGCTTAAGGTGCACTTGGGAAACTTCTGCTGAAGCTAAGGGGAGAATATTCTACACATGTGAAAATCTGTGCCCAAAGGGGGAATGAGGTCATCCAACAAATATCTAGGATAAAATGCATAAGCTTCCTTTTCAAGTATTGTTAAAATATTGATGTTACTTATTTTATTGTAGACATAATGGAAGGAGCTGTGTTTATGGAATAGAAAATAGGAAGCTATAACAGAAGTGAGAGAAAATGTCCCTTTGAGAGTATTACCATTTGAATCTCTGGACTCATTTTTTTACCATCTGACAAATACAGGATAGAATAAGAATCTTGCTAGTACATATTGATTTTTAGTCCTACGCAAACTGCTACACTAGGAAGCTACAGCAAGCATCAGTAAACTGATGACCAAATTTGGCAATATGACTACTTTTGTGCAGCCTGAAAATACCACTGAAGAAACTGCATGGTGAGCCTCAGATACCAAGTGGCTCACCACTCCCCAGGGCTCATGCTGATTATTACACTGGGAACTCCAATGCTGGTGACTGCAGGTCACAGTCTGCCCAATTGTGACCTCTAGATTTTCTGGGAGGAATAAAAGGGTACCTGGAGCCAGTGTCATTAGGAAAGTTAAATCCCTTCCCTCTCTCTTCCTACCTCTCTCTGTCTCCCTCTCTGTCTATATCTCCCTCCTTTGTCTCCCTCTCTCTCTCTGTGCCTCTGCCTCTCTTTGTCTCTGTCTCTCTCTTTATCTCTGTGTCTCTGTCCTCTGTCTGTCTCTCTCTGCCTGTCTCTTTCTGTCTCTCTCTCTCTACACACACACACACCACACACACACACACACACACACACACACATACACACACACACACATACACAGACACACACACACACACACACATTCCTCCTCCCCTCCCATTGCTTCCTCATTGGTGTTTTTTTTTAATTGGTTTTCTTTTTTTTTCATTGTGAAAATACCGTACAGAGGAGTTACAATTACATGGCAAGATAATGCGTACATTTCTTATCAAGCATTGTTGCCTCCTCCTTTGTTTCCCTTCCCATCCCTTCCCATCCCCGCCCCTCATCCCCCATGTCCCCCCACACCCTCACCAAAGTTATAGGGTTCATTTTTCAACATAACTTGTACATCTCATTGTTGCAATGGGCCCACCTGTATCCCTACTTAAACGATTTGTTTTTTTCTCTTCCCCTCCACAAATTATACCAACATCAAATACAGTGAAAGCAGGGCTTATACCGTGGGGGAGGGACATTCAAAGCAACAAAGAAATAATCTTATAAATGTGTTAGAAACAATTGCATGAAAGAAAAAAAATTGAATACTTATCTTGGGGTTTATTCACCTAACATCAACTTATCTGATCTTTTCTGCTTGACTCAGACATATACTAGTTATTGCAAATAAGGGAAATCATGGGACCTATGTTTCTTTGGCCTGGCTTACTTCACTTAATATAATTTTTTCCAAGGATTTCCATTTCCAACAAATGGGGCAATGTCATTCTTTCTGATGGCAGCATAGAATTCCATTGTGTATATATATACCAAATTTTCTTGATCCATTCATCTACTGAGGGGCATCTGGGTTGGTTCCAGATCTTAGCTATGGTAAATAATGCTGCAATAAACATAGTTGTGCTGGTAGCTTTAGTGTGGTCTTGTTTGTGATCATTTGGGTAAATGCCAAAAGTGGGATTGCTGGGTCATAGGGGAGTTCTATGTGAAGTCTTTTGAGGAACCTCTATACTGCTATCCAAAATGGTTGGACAAGTTTACACTCCTACCAACAATACAGTAAGGTTCCCTTCTGGCCACATCCCCTCCAGCATCTGTTGTTATTAAAGTTCTTGATTCTAGCCATTCTAACTGGGGTGAGGTGGTATCTCAATGTTGTTTTGATTTGCATTTCTTTTATGGCTAGGGAGGTTGAGCATTTCTCCATGTATCTATTGACCATCCTTCTTTCCTCTTCACAGAAGTTTTTCTTTAAGTTTTAGCCCACTTATTTATTGGGCAGTTGTTTCTTTGAAGATTTGTTGTTGGGGGATTTAATTTTTTGAGTTCCAAGTATATTTTAGATATGAGACTCTTGTCTGTTGTATGGCTAGTGAAGATCTTCTCTCAAGCCGTGGGCTTTCTATTGATCTTGCTAGCTATGTCCTTTGCCATGAAGAAGCTCTGCAATTTCATGCAATCCCATTTGTCCAACCTTTCTTTGATTTGTTGTGTTTCTGGGTCTCCACTAAGAAAATGTCTGCCTGTGTCAAGGAGACCTAGGGTTTCTCCTATTCCATCCTGTAGTGTTTTCAAAGAGTCTGCTTTGACTTCTAGGTCTTTGATCCATTTGGAGCTGATTCTGGTGCAGGGTGATATATAAGGATCTAACTTTAGTTTTCTACAAGAAGTTAACCAATTTTGTGAGCACCATTTACTGAAGAGGCTGTCTTTCTTCCATTCTATTTTTTTTAGCTCCCTTATTGAAGATTAGATGGCTGTAGGTCTGTAGGTTCATTTCTGGATTTTTAATTCTATTCCATTGGTCCTGAGGTCTGTTCTTGTGCCAGTACCAAGCTGTTTTGATTACTGTGGCTTTGTAGTAGAGTTTAAAATTTGATATTGATATTCCTCCAGCACTGTTCTTTCTGTTAAGCATAGTTTTTGCTATTTGGGGTCTTTTATTGTTCCATATGAATTTTTGGATTGCTTCTTCTATTTCCTTGAAGAACGAAGTTGGAACATTGATAGGTATCGCATTGAATTTGTAGATAGCCTTGGGAAGTATTGCCATTTTGACGATGTTGATCTTTCCAATCCAGGAACATGGGAGTTTTTGCCACTTTCGAAGTTCTGTTTTGATTTCCTTTTTCAAGTTTTTAAAGTTTTCATCATAGAGGTCATTCACTTCTTTGGTTAAGTTAATTCCTAGGTATTTTATTTTTTGTGAGGCTATTATGAATGGAGTTGCTTTTCTGATTTCAGCCATGTTGTTCTCATTGTTGGCATAGAGAAAAGCCATTGATTGAGGGTTAATTTTATACCCTGCTACTTTGCCAAAGTTTTGAATCAGCTTGAGTAGTTTGGGAGTGGAGTCTGTGGGATTCTTTAAATACAAGATCATGTCATCTGCAAAGAGGGAGAGTTTTACTTCTTTCCCTATTTGGATCCCCTTTATGTTTGCATCTTGTCT
>NW_012267301.1:2303037-2323164 GCF_000151885.1 Dipodomys ordii
GCTGTGGCTCAAGTGGTAGAGCACTAGCCTTGAACTGAAGAGCTGAGGGACAGTGCCCAGGCCCAGAGTTCAGGCCCCACGACTGGACCCAAAAAAAAAAAAAAAACTACAACAAAACAAAAGGTAACTGAAAAATAAACCATAAGCCTAAAACAGTTCACTTGGGTTTTTTTTACCCCCATAAGTGATTTCTCACCTTCTGCTGAGATTTAACATATTTTACCTTTCACTACTTGTCATTTACACAAGTTAAACTTGATGTCTTCACTGATTTTTTCCCCCTTTATTTCTTCCTAGGTGGACTCCCATTATTGTCCCAGTTGCTTAGAGAATATGCCATCAGCTGAAGCTAAATTAAAGAAAAATAGGTAAGAACAGGATCAATTTTACTGTTTTCCTTCCTTACTGTTTTTGGTGGTGGTGGTGGTAGGGCTTGAACTCTGGGCCTGGGTGCTGTCCCTCAGTTCTTCAGCTCAAGGCTAGCACTGTACCACTTGAGCCACAGTGACACTTCCAGTTTTCTGGTGGTTTATTGGACTTAAAAGTGTTACAGAGTTTCCTGCCCGATCCTCAGCTCTCAGCCTCCTGAGTCGCTAGGACTATAGGCGTGAGCTACCACTGATGCCCTGCTCTTGTCTGTTTTTTAATAGCTGTTAATAAGACACATGGAGTTGACTCTTTAAAAAAAAATAAACCAACAACACCTCTTTTCATTTTTTAGCATCATCAGTGCCAACGTACCTTTGAATTGTTAAAATAAATTTTCTGTATTAACCAGTATTGGTTAATAAGTTCATAACTGGTTTACAAGTAAGACTTGTGAAGATCATGCAGAGTTCCCATTTATCCCACACTCTCCCTATTTGTTAAGAATCTACATTGTATTAGTTGTGTCTCCCTAGGCTCTCTTGGCTGCAACAGCTTCTTAGACTTTCTTTGATTTTGATGTCTTTGATGGTTTTCAGGTGTACTGGTATTTTATAGAATATCCCTCAATAAGTGTTTGCATGGTGTTTTTCTCATCAGACCAGAGAGTTTGGGAAAGAGGGCCATAGAGATAAAGTGCCATCTCCTTTGTTTTCTGTGGTTTATATTCTGTCTCCCTCTTTTCCTGGTTTTATGAGACAGGGTTTGGCTGGCCTGAATCCTCAGATCTTCCTATCTGAACATCCTGTATGCTGGCATTACAGACCAGGGCCACCATGCATAGCTTTTCACCTCCTTTTCTGAGCCATAGTCTTGAAAAGAAAAATCACCGTCAAAGTCCATACTTAGAGAGGGAGTTAGACTCTCCTCTCCTTGAAGGCTTTCTGCATAAATTATTTAGGTTGATTTTTTCATGGAAGATCTAATTATTTTTTTAATTACTTATAAGACTGGACTAGTGCTGGGAAGGTGGCTTAGTGGTAGAGTGCTTGCCTTGCATGCATGAGGCCCTGGGTTCGATTCCTCAGCACCACATAGCAGAAAAAAGCCAGAAGTGGCACTGTGGCTCAAGTGGTAGAGCAATAGCCTTGAGCTGAAGAGCTGAGGGACAGCACCCAGGCCCAGAATTCAGGCCCCACAACCCACCAAAAAAAAAAAAAAGACTATGGACTCATGAACATATGTATATATGGGGGAATTGGGATTGTTTCTGTTAAGTGTTTTTGTTTTGAAACAGGGTCTTGCTATATGGCCCAGGTTGGTCCTGAACTCAGAATCAACCTGACTCAGCCTCCCAAGTTCAATACATTTACTTTGTTATTATTTAATACCACCTTATTTATATACTTATTTTTGCTCGTAGGATTCCAGATTTGGACATTGGGAGCCCTTTCAGTTTATTCCTGAAGCCCTTAAATATACCTCTAATATTGTGGGTCAGAAGGTGGTGGTATTCTCGTTAATTTGAGCACTTGATTATTCCAGTACTGTAAGATACTCCAGACTTGGTTAGTACATTTTTCTGACTCAGTCTTAGAAGTAGCTATTTTTCAAAGAAGCCATGATTCCATTTGCTGGAGAATGGTATTACAAGCCAAGATCTGGCTTCAAGATGGGCTCATTGCTACTAGATGTCATTTGCATTTTAGCTTGGTGTGAAAGTCATTTTTGCTTCCAGTCACACCCCAACATCTTCATGGATGTACCACTATTATTTGTTTTTCCTACCCCAAATAAAGCTTCTGATAACCATATACTGTTTTGTATGTTTTCTACACATTAATTTTATCATTTAATCCTCAGAGTTATCTCCCTGGGGTGGTTACTATTACTACCTCCATTTGAGGATAATATCCAGATGACAAACAAAAAACACCCAGATGGGAAATATTGTAAGTCTGAGGTAAAGGCTTGAACATCTGAGATGGTGGGAGAATTAAAAGCACCAGGACACAGAGTGCCTAAGAGGGAAGTGTTAGCTGAAGGATAGGAAGAGTAGCATCTGAGCAGAAAACAAAAACCCTGAAAGTATACCACTTCTAAACCACTTCATTTTGACAACATTTTGGTATCTATTTCAACTCTGAGACAGCAATTAAAGTAACTGTTACACAAATCCAGTTTCATAGTTTCTTACATTCCTAACTCCATCTCTCATTTTATCATCGGTCAGTTCTCTCCAAAGGCATCAGATATGATATCTTTTTCTTAGAAATCTTTGCTCTACATATTAGGATTCTAAAGTTTACTAGTAAACTTCACTTGTTAAAAGAGTGACCCTCTATGAAATTGGGTTCCAATTCTTCTTGAGCTTTGGTAGCAATTGCTTTTTTTTTAAGATAAACAAAAATATTTTTGAAATGTTCAAATTGTTGAGTCCCCAAGAACATTTTGCAAGTCACCCTTATCTATTGAATTTCTAACTTGTAGAACAATGGCTTGTCACATGTGAGGTGCTTAGTAAGTATTCGTTGAACAAGTTCTGTGTCTGTCATGTCACAGGTGCGCCAACTGCTTTGACTGTCCTGGCTGCACGCATACTCTCTCTACCCGTGCAACGAGCATCTCCACACCGCTTCCAGATGACCCAGCTAAAACCACCATGAAGAAAGCTTATTACCTTGCCTGTGGGTTTTGTCGCTGGACATCTAGAGATGTGGGCGTGGCAGACAAATCTGCAGGTGAGTGAGGTGGAGTTGGACATGTGTTGTAATCCGTGCTGTAACTGTCCCTAGACTGTTGTTTCTGTAACCAGTTACAGTGGGACAGAAATTCAAAATGCGTTGTTACTATTAACACTCCTGATACTTTGCTAAAATTGAAACTGCTAATACTCTTCATAAAAACTTGTCATTATTGATGTTGGAAAATGGACAAAATTAGGAGATAAAAATGACAAATTAAGGAAAAGGTTGGATCATGTATAACAGACTAAAGATGAATAGGCAAAAGTGAGGGTCAGGCTCCAGTTGCTCACACCTATGATCCTGGTTACTCAGGAGACTAAGATCTGAAGATCGCAGTTCAAAGCTCCTGGGCTGAAAAGTCCGTGAGACTCTTATCTCCGGTTAACCACCAGAAAACTGGAAGTGGCACTGTGGCTTAAGTGGTAGAGTGCTTGCCTTCAGCTGAAGAACTCAGGGACAACGTACAGGCCCAGAGTTCAAGCCCCAAGACTGACAAAACAAAAAAAACAACTGAGGAACATTTATAAATCAATATGGAAAAGAATCAGAAGGAAAATTACAAAGGGTATGAGCAGCAGTTCTCATAACTAGAAATAAAAATGTTCTGTAAATATGCTGAATTATGTTCAACTTTGATCTGTTGGGAAACTATGGTTATATTGCATGCTAGCTAAAATTCAGATCATAGCTTTCTTTATACATTATCATTTTGAGGACCTCTAAGTGTTTTCATCTTTTGCCTAGCAATTCCATGTTTAATTACCTATTCCTGAGAATTAACATGTGATGTGATGTGATGTGTGTGTGTAATATATAAAAATACATTCATCATTTTTAATCATTGATTTTGCTGTTTCCTTTTAGTTTGGAGTACTTGGCCTCTTGATTAATTTTTTTGGCTTTATACATTTAGTTGTATTTCTTTTGAAAACAGAGTTTGCCAGTTTTTGGGGGCTCATGTCTGTAACCCTAGCTACTCAGAGGCAGAAAGTCCATGAAACTCTTCTCTCCAATTAACCACCAAAAAGCCAAACTGGAGCTGTGCCTCAACTAGTAGAACACCAACCTTGAGTGAAAAAGCTAAGGACAGTGCCCAGGACCTGAATACAAGCCAAAGTATTGGCACACACACAAAAATAACAAGAAAGGGAGGGAGGAAGGGAATCAGCTTAAAAAAAAAAAAGTTTGTTGATGGATTTTTTTTTTCCTTCTTGTGAAGTATAGCAAATCAAATTCAGGACCTCATTCATACTAGATATTAGGCAAGTATTCTACCACTGAGCTATAGCCCTAATCCTTTTGTTTTTTCCTTTTGTATGCCAGTCTTGGGGCTTAAACTGCGTGCCTGAGCATTGTCCCCAAATTTTGATGCTCATGGCTAGCACTTTACCATGTAAGCCACTGCTCTACTTTACCATTTAAGCCACTGCTCTACTTCTAGCTTTTTTGGTAGTTAATTGGAAATAAGAGTCTCACATACTTTTCTGCTTGGTCTGGCTTCAGAACCTTGATCCTCAGATCTCAGCCTCCTAAGTAGCTAGGATTACAGGCAAGAGCCACTGGTGCCCAGAGCCTTTATGATTTTTATTAGAATAATGATTCCATGTTTTTAGAGTACCAACAAATGTGTGTGAATGTGTTAACTTGAATATAGCAGATAAGTTGTTATGATTTGCCAGGAATTTAAGTTTAATGTTAAGAACAACCTCAGGGGTGTATAGTATATACCATGAGTTAAGGCAGTGTTTTTCTATATTTATACTTTGTTTCGTTTTACCAAGTAAAAGAAGTAAAGCTCAGAATCCAGATAGATGTCATAGTTGGTTACTCTATAACTGAATATTTTATATCTTTTGGATTATGAATCATGAAGACTAAAAATTTGTACTTCTGAATTTTAAAACTTACTGTGGCTTCTAAAAACCTGTCTCCCCAAGGGTATCTTCCAACTGATAATTGAATACCAGGAACACAGATAATTTCCATTTCCTCCATGATGTCATTGGTGTATAAGAAGCCCTGAAACCATTTCAGTTAGATCTGTTTCCTTATTTATAAAGCACTTTTCCATAATGTATAGAGAAAACTGTAGTAAGATCATTAGTTTCCCAAATTGCATTTTAGAATAAATTACCAGTTCTAAAGAAACAATTAGGTAAAAGATTCAGACGTTGCCTTAAGGCCATATGGCTTTGTGTAATATAAAATGTATTCATATTAATATAAATGGGCATAAGGATCTATTTAACTATGAATGTAATTATAAAGATGCTAATTCAGCGATATCCTACAAGAAGAAAAATACTATTTTCAACAAGGTGGTCTCATTTTGGGGCCTAATATGTCTCCAGTGGTAGAGCATCTACCTAGGAAGGGAGAGGGCCTAACTAAATTCAAACCCCAGTTTTTCTCTGCTCAGAAGGCAAAGATCCAGAGAGGATCATTGTTTGTTTTGCCAGTCCTGTGGCTCAAACTCAGGGCCTGGGCACTCTCCCTGAGTTTCTTTTGCTCAAGGCTAACTAACACTCTACATATCAAGTACCTGACACAAGGCTGTCCATATGCTGTTGGTGGTGGTAGTAGTGGGTAGGAGTCATGGTGATTATTATTATTATCAAATTTATTTAAAGAAAAAAGTTGTTTTAAGCATGGGGGTTACTAGAAAATTTTTAGAATTATTTTAGAAATTCTGTTACTTTTGTTTTAAAGTTATATTCCATGGCCTTCAGACAACTTTTATGAAAAAAGATGATAATATTTTTGTTTAATGTTTCTTTATTTTCTAGCTAGTGGAGGTTGGCAGGAGCCAGAAAATCCTCACACACAACGGGTAAGTTAAAGATCATAGGACACAGAGAATTAAATAAACAATAGAATTTATAAGACATCAAATCACAGTATCATTTCTTTTCTATTAAATTAATCAAAAATGTAAGTGTAAGGCTACACCTGATAATGCATACTGTAATCCCAGCTACTCAGGAAGCTGAGATTAGGGGGATCTGTTTTGAGGCCAGCCTAAGGGGAAATAAGTTAGCAAGACCTTGTCTTAGCAGGCATGCCAGGTGGTCCCAGCTCCTTGGGAACATAGCTAAGAGAACTTTAGTCAGAGCCTGGCCAAGCAAAACAGCAGGAGAACCTGCCTGAAAAAAATCACTAAAACATAAACAGGGCTAGGGGTAAGGCTCAAATGGTACACTGTCTGTCTGGCAGGTATAAGGCCGTGAATTCAAATCTTAGAGCCACTTCCCCCACAAAATGTACACATAGTTTCTTTATTGGTGTTATTATTTGTTTGTTATTTTTATTTATTTTTAAGTAGTTGTATATAGGTAGAGATTTTAATTCCTCTTCATGGGTGTCACCTCTTCCATCATTCTCCTCCTATTTTTCCCCCTCCCAATCATACCTTCAAGTTATATAGTTCATCTTAACATCATTTATATTGAGGGGCTGGGAAGGTGGCTCAGTGGTAGAACGCATGCCTTGCATGCATGAGGGCCTGGGTTCGATTCCTCACTACCACGTAAGCAGAAAAAGCCGGAGGTGGCGCTGTGGCTTAAGTGGTAGAGTGCTAGCCTTGAGCTGAAGAGCTGAGGGACAGCGCCCAGGCCCAGAGTTCAGGCCCCCACGACCGGACCCAAAAAAAAAAAAAACAACAAAAAATTTATATTGAATATGACTGTATTTGAATTATACCAGAAAATGAAGAAAATTTTTGTTTTTTTCTCTATATGCACACTATTTGTTCTCAAGTACTCCTGGAAACATTGACATGTAGACATTTCTTCCCCAGTAGTGGCTGCTTATAGGATGATGACTGGAGTGTCCATTGTGCTCATGATAAGTTGTTTTCTACAGTATGTGTTATAGCTGAGTTTTTGTGGTTTTTTTACCCCTTAAACTTGAATAATAAGACAAAGTAATGGACTGCTACGGAAATGAAATTAAATGGTGATTTAGCATTACTCATCTATGACATCAGCAAAAATTCGAAGTACTAAATATTTATGAGGTAAGATAGTGGAGGAAATGAATTTTCTCAAATGTCCATTCTTACATTGAATGGTACAGCTTTATCTGTGTTTTGGTTTTTGTTGTTGTTTTGAACAGTACTAGAGGTTGAATCCAGGACCTTTGTGCTTGCTGCGTAAGCCTTGTAACACTTGAGCTATGTCCCTGAGCCTTTTGAGTCTTTTTTTTTTTTTTTTGTCGGGCATGGGGCCTGAACTCTTGAACCCAGGACCTTTGTATATGCTACATAAGTCTTCTAACACTTGAGCTATGTCCCCAATCCTTTTGAGTTTTTTTTTTTTTTTTGCCAGTCATAGAACCTGAATTCTGAGCCTGGGTGCTGTCCCTCAGCTCTTCAGCTCAAGATTAGCGCTCTACCACTTGACCCACAAAACCACTTACAGCTTTTTCTGCTTATGTGGTGATGAGGAATTGAACATAGGGCCTTTTGCGTGCAAGGCAAGCACTCTCACCACTGAGCCACATTCCCAGCCCCTTTTGAGTCTTTTTAATTTGTTTTTGAGATACGGTTAAATCTCTGCCTTCATCTGTGCTAGCCTAGCAGGCTTGTACCACCATACCCAGCTCTTTTGTTTGTTTGTTCATTGTTTTTGTGTCTGGTATTGAGGGTTGAACACAGGGCCTTGTACATATGAGGCAAGTGGTATATTGGAGTTTGAACTCAAGGACCCATACTTGCTAGGAAAGTGTTCTAGCATTTGAGTCATACCCTCAACCTTGGTACAGACTTTTTAAGCTCTTGACTATATTTGCTGCTTTGATTTTTCACTTATAGAAACTCCTACATGTATGCACAAATGATGAGGGTGGAGAACGCACCTATGTGCGTTTATGCTAAATAAAATATAGAGCATAGAGCTTAAGTCTGCTAGAAGAAGAAAAAATCCTGAGATAAAATAAAAACTGATTAAATAATATGAAAGGGATATGAATCGTGCCATGTGAACATTGGGGAATTTCAACTAGATAGGACCACATGTAAGGATTATACTGAGATCTGAGGATGAAAGGAGAAATGATTCAAGACGGGGACTGTATATGCAAAGAGCAATAAATGGAGGAAGCAGAGCATGTAGTAGTAAGGGAGGGAGGGAGATTATAGTGGGATGTGGTAGTAGCCAAATGGAGAAAAAAATTGAGGGAGGATATGACCATGCAGACTATGTAGACTGAAAAATATGAGAAGCCTTTAAATTAAGCAGATAGATGGATGATAGTATCAGTTCAGTTTTCCTAAAATCAATGGCTGCTAAACTGAGAGTGCAAGGGTGACACTAGGGCAGGGTGCCAGGGACTCACACCTATAATCCTACCGACTCGGGAAGCCTGAGGTCTGGAGGATCATGGTTCAAAGCCAGCCCAGGCAGAAATACCTGCAATAATTTATCTCCAAAAGAAGCAGCAAAAGCAAAACTGGAGTTGTAGCTTAGATAGTAGAGTGCAGGCCATGAACAAGAGAGCCAAGCAAGCGAGTAGAAGACCCTGAGTTCTGGCCTTAAAATCAACAGTAACAACAACAACAAAAACACAATTTAGAAGACCATATAAGTCCTACTGTAAGATAGGACTAAATTCTTTATTTGACTTCCGTTGAATCAATAAAGGACAGCCTTTAAAAACAAACAGGTAGGAAGTGGCTCAAGAGGTAGAGCGCTGAGGGACAGCGCCCAGGACCAGAGTTCAAGCCCCACGACCGACAAAAAAATAAATAAATCAAAACAAACAGGTAGAGCCAGGTAAAATAGATCAGACCTATAGTCTTGGCTACTCAGGAAACCTAGGTCTGAGGGTTTGAAGCCAGCCTGGGCAGAAGAGTCTGACAGACTCTTAGCTCCTTTCTCCAGTTTAAAAAAAAAAAAAGATGGAACTGGAACTGTGGGCAAGTGATAGAGCTCTCGTCTTGAGCAAAAGAGCTCAGGGACAGCACCTAGGCCCTGATGAGTTCAAGCCCCAATACTGGCACCAAAAAACAACAGGTAAATCTGTTTGTACTGGATGGACGATGATGTATTATGATTTTGTATTTGTGCAAAGTCTATACAGTTAAGAGGCTGAGTAAGAACAACACCACGCACATGGTATTCAGGTAAGGGGGTAGGTTTATTCATCATTCTGGCTGGCACCAGGCCATGTTGGCACTCCAAGCAGCTGGGAAAAAGGGCGTCTGGCCCTGGGCTAGGCCTTATCTAGGGTAGGGGCAGGGAAAGGTGTGGCCGCATCGAATCCAGATGTGAACTCAGTGGATGCAGATGTGACCTCTTCTAGGTGTGCCAGTTGCTTAGGTCAGGTACTGAGCAGAGACTTGTCTGCGAGGAGGGCAGAGTCTGCTTGCCATCCAGGAGTGGACCTTACAGTTAACTAGTGGTGACTAGTTCCTCACACCTCTATCTTGTCTCCTCAGGAGGCTGATACCTGGAGCATTGAGATTTGATGCTGGCTTAGGCCAAATAGTCTGTTGAGCCTTTGTTTTTAATTAACCATCAGAAAGACAGGCTGACGGTGTAGCTCACATAGTAGAGTGCCAGCTGTTAAACAAGCTAAATGAGTACAACACCCTGAGGTCAAGACCCAGTACTAGCATTAAAGCGATTTATAATTTTTGTTCCCTTCACATGAAAAAGAGAACTATTTATTTTATGTGTATCAAGTTGTGTGTCTACACAGGAGTATGCAAAATATATTTATAAGAATATAAGAAAGACATCTAACTTTGTAATAGTGGATACCTCTGAGGTCAAGCACAAACAATAAAGGAAAAGTTTTGTTTTTCTTCATATATCATTGGGATTTTATAACTAACATGACTTTTATGATTGAAAAAGTGCCGCAGAATGGGGAGAAATATACAATGTCATAGTTGTAACACCTGTAGTCCTGTGGCATTGCAGACAAAACTAGGAGCAGTTCCAAAGAGAAACAATGAAGTAAAACCATGTAATTTCAGTTTTTTCATTGCCCCTTTCTGAACTTAATGGTTTCCTTTTAATTCTGAAAACAGACCATGTAATGAAGAGAACTTCCCTTTAAAGAAAAAAGGGAAACTTGCTCACTTTAACACTTGCTTTGTTTCTAGTCAATGTGATTGATTAATTTTATATATTCTCTGTTAGCTTTTTCATGAAACAAATACTGAGTCTTTGGTTTCTTGCAGATGAACAAGTTAATTGAGTATTACCAGCAACTTGCCCAGAAAGAAAAGGTTGAACGAGATCGGAAGAAACTGGCACGACGTAGAAACTACATGCCTCTGGCTTTTTCGGTGAGGATTTGATACAAAAAGGAATTTGTGAACCCTTTGGGGCTTAAGAACAGTGACTATTTCAGAAAGTAGCCATTTTCCCAGATTCTTGACTTGTGGGTAACAGAGCAAGGAAATCTGCACATTATTATTTTTTATTATTATTGCTATTCCTCACAAATTTAATTTTATCTGCACTGCAGACACCTGTTTACAGGTTTTGCATGTTACAGAAAGTCTAAAAAGAAGAAGAAAATAAGTAGTGGTAGATATTACTCATATTGCCAATATAGTCTACCATTCGCAACCTAGTAGCAGAGGTTTCCCAACTGTAGTCATCTTTTCTTTTTCTTTTTTTTTTTTTTGACACCTTTCCATAGCTCCTCAGGATGAGAACTCTGACCTTTAACACAGTGCATTTGTGTGGTTAAATAGGTGGTGACACATGCAAGTAGAATTATTTTTGCCAGTCCTGGAGCTAGAACTGTCCCTTAACTTCTTTAGCACTCTACCACTTGAGCCACAGCACCACTTCCAGCTTTTCTCAGTACTTTATTGGACATAAGAGTCTGACAGATTTTTCTTGCCCAGGCTGGCTTCAAACCTCAGTCCTCAGATCTCAGCCTCCTGAGTAGTTAGGATTACAGGTATGAGCCATCAGTGCTTGGCTTCAAGTAGAATTTTTGATGAGAATTATCTGTGGGTGTTGTTCTCTACGAGTTTATATACATTAGGCAGAAGCAAAAGATTAGGACTATGAGTTTTTGTTATTGTCCCCAAGTTCTGTTTGCCCTCATAGAAATTTTCTTTGTGCTTGTTTGTGCCCCAAGAGGATGACATTTAACAAATAAATTTATTCAGTGACAATGACATATTGAGCACTGGGCTAAATATTTTATAATATTACAAAATGATATTATATATTATAATTTCAATATTAAAGAATTATTTAATCCTAACAACCAGCCTGTGGGGACAGATACCGAATTCTTTCCCATGTCTGGAAAGACTGAATAACTTCTCATTTTGCATCTATATGAGAATGAGTTAAGCCATAGAAACTCTAAGCCTTAGTAAGATCCATATAAGAATATCTAGATTTGAATTTAATAAACTATTAACACTTACAAAGCAACTACATTCACCAGCGAAATAAGTTTTCCTAAACAGCCCACTGGTATAATAAGCATATGCTATACTGTATGATAGTTCTAGAAGAGGAATGTGAACTAAATGCTTTATCCTGCCAACTTTCCCATATACCTGCCTGCTGTATGAGTTTGCTTCTATCTTATGCTGCATTTTTTTGTCTCTGTTGCAACCTGCTGCTATTTTGGGGCTCTACAGCAACATACTATTCATGTAGTGGTAAGTTATTTTTTTATGATTTTTGCTGACCCTGAAGAAGTTAGCAGATGGTCATTGGTGTTCCAGAAGGACAGTCGCAGTGTATCTCAGACCCTCCACACAGTTCCTGCCTAGACTAAAGCTTGGATGGCTTTAGGGTAGTAGGAAAAGCTCACACTTGGATCACTTTCACTGTATTATATAGTTTCAGTCTCCATGTTGTTTTATTTTAGGACAGAATAATGATGTAAGAATACAAGTAAAAAGTAGCCTCAAATAGCTTTTTGGTTTGGGAGATGTTTTGTTCTTGCTTTGGTTCTGTTTTTGTTTGTTTTGCTTATTTCCCTAAGCTTCTCCTGCTATCCCACCCCAAGTTGTTTCTTTCAATAAATAGAAAGTATAAAATGGACTTTGTAATAAAAATTTCTGAACTTTTTTTTAGGACAAATATGGTCTTGGAACCAGGCTTCAACGGCCACGAGCGGGTGCATCCATTAGTACCCTTGCTGGACTTTCGTAAGTTTTGACATTAAATGACTTTGAGAGAAGCAGGTATCAAAACAAATGTTTAACAAAAGCAATTATTTTTTAAAGAGAAAGAATGGTTGTTGATAGGGAAAAAGTTCTTAGACAAGACCTAAACTGAATGAGTATTCTACAGTGGTAGAATTAATTCAGTGATTCATAAACTTGAGGTTAATCAGAATGGCCTTTGGGAAGTTACTGATTTTGTTTTTTTTTTTAAATCTTTTTAGCCTTAAAGAAGGTGAGGATCAGAAAGAGATAAAGATTGAGCCAGCTCAGGCTGTGGATGAAGTGGAACCTCTACCCGAAGACTATTACACAAGACCAGTAAATTTAACAGAGGGTGATTGTCTACGTTCTACTTTCTAGTCTACATCTACTCTATTTTTGTTGCTTACTTGCCTTGTGATTTGAGATTTTTTTTTTTGTGGAATAGTTGCTAGTAGTAAAATGATATGCTGAAAAATGAATGCGATAGAACTTTATACTTTTAAAGAAATATTGATAACGATATATTACTCTATATAATTATTGCCCGCACATAAATGTGATTTTGAAAGTCACCTAAATTTGGTTTTGCCTTTCACACTAGTGACCACCCTTCAGCAGCGCCTCTTACAGCCTGACTTCCAGCCAATCTGTGCTTCACAGCTCTATCCTCGACACAAGCATCTTCTCATCAAACGGTCCCTGCGTTGCCGGGTAAGTATTTTTTTTCTGTAGAGTTGTCATTTGTGTAAGAGAAAAATAAACAGATTAGTTTGTGACCAGTGTAGCAACTTTAGAAAGCACAAGGAGTGTGCCAGATACTCAGGTACTATAAAATATTTTGTCTATATTCAGCCTCAAAACCTGGAGGCATGACTCAAGTAGTGGAGCATTAACAACCCTAGGTTCAAACACCAGTACTGCTGGAAAGAACATCTAAACTCCAGCCTCAGTAGCTCCGTAGATGTAACTACTGTTAACTCTATGCTACAAATGTGGAAAGAAAGGTATCTAAAGGTAAAATGCATAATGCAGAGTCCCAAAAAGAATGGAAGAGTGCCTAGCTTTTAGACCAGTAAGATAGTTTTGTTTTTTTTTTAAGCAAAAAAAAAAAACAAAAACAAAAAAAGCAAAAAACAAAAGTTAGGCACTGGGACTCATAACTGTAATCCTAGCTTCTCAGGAAGCTGAGATCTGAGGATCCTGGTTCAGAGCCAGCACAAGCTAGAAAGTCCGTGAGACTCCAATCTCAAGTATACTACCAAAAAGCCAGAAGTGGGCTGGGAAGGTGGCTCAGTGGTAGAGCGCTCGCCCTGCATGCTTGAGGCCCTGGGTTCGATTCCTCAGCACCACATAAGCAGGAAAAAAAAAAAGCCAGAAGTAGTGCTGTGTCTCAAGTGGTAGAGTGCTAGCCTTGAGCTGAAGAGCTGAGAGACAGCGCCCAGGCCCAGAGTTCAGGCCCCACAACTGGACCAAAAAAAACCCAAAAAGCCAGAAGTAAAGCTGTGGCTCAAGTGGTAGAGCATGAGGAGGAACAATTTAATAGAAAACAAGAAGAAAAATCAGCAAAATTCTGGCTCTAGTAATCTACAGAATGAGCAGCAGAGTATCATCAGTACAGAAATTGTAAAAACAATAATAAGAGAATAGAAAGAAACCTTTTAGATTAGTCTTATCCTACAGAACTACACACGATGTGGATGTGTTTTGTATGTGAACAGTCCAATATAATATCCACTAGTCACATGTGGCTATTGAACACTTAAAATGCATATCATGACTACAATACTAAATCTTTTAACTCGTTTAAATAGTTTCATGTCTCTAGGAGCCAATATTACCAAATAGCACAGCTTTAGGGAAGGAAAACAAGAGGCAAAGGAACATAGGCCAGTTCCAGATGCTTTCTACCATGTAATATCGTGGATTAAAAGTACAATATTTCAGTATTTACATTAAATAGCTTCAAACTAACCCAAGCATGATGGTCATAACTGTAATCTCAGCACCTGGGAAACAGAAGCATGAGGATCTTGAGCTTCAGCTTGGATTACATAACAAGCTCAAGACTATCCTGAGCTCTACAGTGAGACCCTATCTTCAAAAGCTAAGGACTGGACATGTTGTTCAGTTGTACAACACTTGACTCACATGTGTAAAGCCCTTATTTCAATTACCAGTAGTACACAAAAAAAAAAGAGAGAAAATAAAAATAAAAGTTTGGGCTGGGAAGTTGGCTCAGTAGTAGAGTGCTTGCCTTGCATGCATGAGGCCCTGGGTTCCATTCCTCAGTACCACATAAGCAGAAAAAGCCGGAAGTGGTACTGTGGCTCAAGTGGTAGAGCGCTAGCCTTGAGCTGAAGAGCTGAGGGACAGTGTCCAGGCCCAGAATTCAGGCCCGATGACTGACCAAAAAAAAAAAAAAAATTTAAAAATGTTATGCAGAAAAATGTTATACAAATACTAATGTTTTTTTTTAAATAATGATAACTCAGAGGTTCAAAAAGGAAGATATAACACAGTCTAGATTTTCATATACAAAATAACATAGGCTTCAAACATAAAACTTTTGAGAAAATTTTATAAATAGAAAAATAATTCTGGGATATTTTGACATATTGCAATGCCTTTCCTTATTAACCCCAGTCAGGGCTAACCCTACTTATGCTCTGTGCTTCTTTCTTTTCTTAGAAAATGAATAAACCTTTGCTTCCTTCCTTGTAGTTTTTGTTTAGCTAACTATTCCAGGAGGCTGCTGGAGTAGTCAGTTTATTTAATGTTTTCTTATTCATTTTTTTTTGGGGGGGGGGGTGTCTGGTCGTGGGGCCTGAACTCTGGGCCTGGGCGCTGTCCCTCAGCTCTTCAGCTCAAAGCTAGCGCTCTACCACTTGAGCCACAGCGCCACTTCCGGCTTTTTTCTTTTTGCTTGTGTGGTGCTGAGGCCTCAGGCATGCAAGGCACATGCTCTACCACTGAGCCATCTTCCCAGCCCGTATTTAATGTTTTTGCTAAAGTTGTTGCTTAGCAATTTGTCCAATCCTTTCCAGTGTAAATAGCACCAAAAAAAATGAAAAAGAATGTAGTAAATAATTTTCATTATATTTTAAAGCATGGAACTTCGGGCTGGGACTGTGGCTTAGTGGTAGAATGCTTGCCTAGCATGCACAAAGCCCTGGGTTCAATTCCTCAGTACCATATAAACTGAAAAAGCCAGAAGTGGGGCTGTGACTCAGGTGGTAGAGTGTTAGCCTTGAGCAAAAGACTCTTAGGGACAGTTTCCAGGCCCTGAGTTCAAGTCCCAGGACTGGCAAAAACAAACAAGCTAAAGCATGGAACTTGGGATTATACTACGTAGAGTTAAATCCTAGTTTCTAGCTCCATGAATTCCACAGCTTATTTGCCCTTGTGTTGTCCCATTTTCATCATCCAGAAAATGGAAAAATAAATAGCTCCTTCATAAAGTCATTGTGATGTTTAAATCCATATAAGACAGTACTCTATAACATTTTTTAAACACCACAGGGATATACCAGTAATGGAGGGTATGGCTGCATATATCTAGAATTGAATGTCATCTTTTATAAATTTTTGTTACCAGCAATATGTGTTCTATTTCAAAACATGGTCTTCTAGCACACATGCATGCGCACACACACACACTTGTAGTAAATGCCGTATTAAATTTAGTAGCTATATGGGTCAGCAAAGTATGTCTTGTTTTCCTCTGATACATGCTTTTTCTTTTCAGAAATGTGAACATAATTTGAGCAAGCCAGAATTTAATCCAACATCCATCAAATTCAAAATCCAATTGGTTGCTGTGTGAGTACCTTTGTGTTGATATTTGGGCTATTGACTTTATATAACATATATTTACTTCGTCCCAAAAAGGAAAGCAGTACCTATGTCAGAACAATTATACTATTCTGTTGACATTGGGGGCTTTTGAATTTTGTCCCATCCCATGAAGTTTAAAGTAAATCTGTAAATATAGAATCAAGGTATTCAGTCTGCTTCTATAGTTCCTACTACTCAGGAGACTGATGCAGGAGAATCTGGGGCCAGCCTGTTTTACAAAGGTATACCTCATCTCGGAACAAACAAGTAAAGACTTAAGAAATATTTTTTAAATATGTTCACAAAAAAAATTAAAAAAAAATTTCAGCTAAAAAAAAAAATATTTTTAAAAAAATGAGTGTATGTAGGGAAACAACAATACCATGGTCGATGACAGTGGAGTATGTATGTTGGTCTTTAAGTAGAGAATCATTACTTGTTTATTATAATTATTAAGTACCTAAGTTGAGAAAAGCTCTTACTGGTGGCTCATGCTTGTAATTTTAGCTACTCAGAAGGCAAAGACCTGAGGATCACAGTTCAAAGCCAGCCCAGGCAGGAAAGTTTGTGAGACTCCAGTTAACTTTCAAAAAAATCCAGAAATTGGGCTTGGAATGTGCCTTAGTGATAGAGTACTTGCCTAGCATGCATGAAGCCCTGGGTTTTATTCCTCAGTACCACATAAACAGAGAAGGCCAGAAGTGGTGCAAGAACCTTAAGGACAGTGCCCAGGCCCTGAGTTAATGCCCCAGGACTGATTTAAAAAAAAAAAAAAAGCCGGAAGTGGAGCTGGAGCACTACCCTTGAGCACAAAAGCTCAGGGGCAGAGCCCAGGCTCTGAATTCAAGCCCTGAACCAGACACATATCAAAAAATCTTAGTAAATATTAAAGTAGCCAGGCAGTGATAGCTTACACCTGTAATCCTAGCTGTACAGGAGACTGAGATCTAATGATCTCAGTTCAAAGCCAGCCTGGGCAGAAAGCCCAAGAGATTTAACTCTAATTAGCCTGCAAAAAGTGGAAAGTAGACCTCTGTCTCAGTAGTTAAGTGCTACGATGAACTTTGAAAAACCTTAGGGATAATGCCAAAGCTCTGAGTGTAAGCCCTAGTAACAGCACAATAAATTAAGTTATTAACTAACTATAGCAAATTTAAAGCCTATCTCTGAAACAGTGTTCATTTTATTTACCTGTGTTTTGGTAACATCTCATTGAGTGGCATAAAAATTATCAATGTAGTGGCAGCTGACTGGAGGTCTTCAGTAGAAGGGAGTTTCAAGTATAAAAAAAAAATCACATATTGAATAGGAAAAGTATCTCATTAGCATACATTAATTGTACAAAGGTTTTACTGTGACATTTCTACACATGTGTACAATGTATCCCAATCAGCTTCACTCCCAATATCAGTCTCCTTCATCCTAGCCCCTCCCTCTCTTTTTTTAGATTTTTTTTTAATTGGCATACATTAGTTATACAAGGGGGGATTTCAATGTGACATTTTCACACATACACAATGTATACATTGTATTCCAATCAGTGCTCCATCCTCTCTGTGCTTCCAGATACAACTTGAAGAAGTTTCATTGTTCTGTTTTCATAATTGCTGATATATCTATCCTCTTTCACCCTCATTAGTCCAACTTTCTTTTCCCTAGTTCCCACCTTAGTTGATCACATCATTTGGTTATTCTGAAATTGCTACAGAAAACATAGATATGAAGGTGTACTTTTTGTATATTAATTTAGTCTCCTTTGGTTATATGCCCAGTAATGGTATGGGAGGGTCCTAGGGAAGGTCTGCTTTTAGTTTTTTGAGGAATTTCCATAATTGTTCCACCAGTTTACATTCCCACCATTCCATTCTCTTTTTTTTTTTTTTTTTTGTCAGTGGTGGGGCTTGAACTCTGGGCCTTGGCACTGTCCCTCAGCTCTTCAGCTCAAGGCTTGTATTCTCCCACTTGAGCTACAGCACCACTTCCAGTTTTCTGGTGGTTTATTGGAGATAAGAGTCTCACCGTCTTTTCTGCCTGGACTGGCTTTGAACCGCAATCCTCAGTTTACAGCCTCCTGAATAGCTAGGATTACAGGTGTGAGCCACCAGCACTGGGCCTTCCATTCTCTTTTCCTGTATGCTCACCAGCATTTGTTGTTACTTGTTTTCTTGATGGGTTCCATTCTGACTCAGCTGAGATGGAATCTTGGTTTTGACTTGCATTTCTCTTATGAATAAAGATGTTAAAACAAGCCAGGTACTGGTGGCTCACACCTGTAATCTTAGCTACTCAGAAGCCTGAGATCTGAGGATCATGATTCAAAGCCAGCCTGGGTAGGAAAGTCTGTGAGACTTACTTCCAATAAACCACCAGAAAACCAGAAGTGGCACTGTGGCTCAAGTGGTAGAGTGCTCACCTTGAGCTGAAGAGCTCAGGGGCAGCTCCCAGGTGCAGAGTTCAAAGCCCATGACCAACAACAACAAAAAAAGATGTTGAACATTTCTTTGTGTATCTAACCATTTGTATTTTTTCTTCTGAGGACTGTCCAGTTCACTGGCCCATTTATTAATTGTGTTATTCTGCTTCCTAGATTTTTGAGCTTTTCATATTTTCTTGATATTCTTTATTTGAGTAGCTGACAGATTTTTTCCCCCATTCTGCCGGTTGTCTGTTGGTTATGGTGACTTTTTTTTTTGTGCAAAAATGTTTCTAAATGTACCATTTGTCAGTTCTTGCTTCTGTCCTCTGGGTAATTAGAGTCCTATTTCAAAAACATTTACCTTTGCCTATAATTTTTAGGGTTTTCCCTCCATTTTCCTATAGTAGACGCAAAGTATCAGATCTTACTTGAGCACTTTGATCCAGGTAGAGTTGATTAAAAAAAAAAAGTCAGATACAGAGGTCCAGTATCAGTCTCTTGCAAGTAGATAATCATTTTTCCCAGAACCATTTGTTAAGGAGGTAGTCTTTCCTCCTGTGTATGTTTTGGCTCCTTGTTGAATTAGTTGGCATTAGGTATGTGGTTTTATTCCTGGGTCTTCTGTACTGTTTCATTGATCTTTGGTTCTGTGTTTGTGCCAGTACCACGCTATTTTTGTTAATATATCTCTATAGTATAATTTGAAGTCTGTTGTTATGATAACTCCAACAGTGATCTCTA
This sequence comes from Dipodomys ordii, assembly GCF_000151885.1. NCBI lineage: Eukaryota > Metazoa > Chordata > Mammalia > Rodentia > Heteromyidae > Dipodomys > Dipodomys ordii. The sequence continues at coordinate 2,322,278 of NW_012267301.1, forward strand.
TTTAGAATTGCTTTGGCTTATGGTGCCAATGAACTTTTAGACTGATTTCTCTTAATTCTGTGAGGAATAATATTGGAATTTTGATTGTTAGTACATTGAATCTCCAGATTTCTTTTGACAATATGGCCATAGTTTTTATAATAGAAGTCTTTCACTTGCTTGGTTAATATCTAGGTATTTTATTGTTTGTGAGGCTGTTGTGAATAGAATTGTTTTTATGGTTTCTTTCTCACCCTTTTCATTGGTATATAAGAAAGCTGCTAATTTTTTTGAGTATTGATTTTATATTCTTCTGCCATTCTGAAGGTGTTTATTTTAAAACAATTTTAACAGGTTTTACTATTTCATTTTCACACATGTAAATAAACTACAATATGTTTGTCCTCTTTCACCTCTTTTGTCAGCCCTCCTCCATCCTTCCATCCTACTGATTACCCCCCACATACACACATCTGAGCCCGTTTTACTAAGGAAAATATTTTGAAAATTTTGGAAAATCCTTTCTGCTTGAGAGTAAAGGATCCCTTCATAAGCAAGGCAAGAAGCCTAAAAGTGAATACATTAAGGGAGAAAAAAAAATCTTTGACCTTGTCAAAATGAAGCATGATTAAATTAATAGCAAAGTCCAGAGACAGACAATAGATCTGGAAAGAATGTTTGGCACTCAAGACAAAAGTTTGATGGCCTAATTTATAGAATTCCCACCAGGTAGAAAAATAAAAGGAAGTGTTGGTGAAGTATGGAGCAGGGGAGTTGAACATGCAACTTAAGAAATGAAATTCCAGCCGGGGGCTGGTGGCTCACGCCTGTAATCCTAGCTACTCAGGAGGCTGAGATCTGAGGATCACGGTTCTAAGCCAGCCCGGGCAGGAGAGACCGTGAGACTC
>NW_012267301.1:2325199-2331688 GCF_000151885.1 Dipodomys ordii
GCTTGCCTTGCATGCCTGAGGCCCTGGGTTCGATTCCTCAGCACCACATAAGCAAAAAGAAAAAAGCTGGAAGTGGCGCTGTGGCTCAGGTGGTAGAGCACTAGCCTTGAGCTGAAGAGCTGAGGGACAGCGCCCAGGTCCAGAGTTCAGGCCCCATGACCAGACCCCCCCCAAAAAAAAACAAAAACATAGTCCCTACATAGTCTCACATAAATTCTTTGTCATACTTGCTTTTTTTTTTTTTGAGATTAGGTGATTACATAAATTTCACATATTTCACAGTATTGTGGGATGGTGATAGTCACAAACACATTTTAACCTTCACAAGGCAAATTGTCATTATCATGGTCAATAAAGTTTGTGAATCCTATGAGCTTTGACAATACTTAACTATTTCTTCCATATAGATTCTTTATGATACTTGCTTTTGTGTATGTGTGTGTGTGTGTGTATACCATACAGAGGAGTTACAATTACATGGGCAAGATAACGAGTACATTTGTTATCTAGCATTGTTGCCTCCTCGTTGTTTCCCCTTCCCATCCCTTCCCATACTCCCCTCCTCCCCCACTCTCATACTTGCTTTTTAAAAGTAGTAATTTCAAGAGATTTCAATGAAATTAATGGTTTTTGTTTTTGTTTTTTTACTTATTGGCAGCAATTATATTCCAGAAGTGAGAATCATGTCAATTCCAAACCTTCGCTACATGAAGGTTAGTACTTCGCTTATCAACAGAAAAAACTGTCTGGGCCAAACATACAGATATGGGTGGCTGTGTATGTTTATTTCCCATGGGATGCAGTGAGCAAGGTATAGAAAAGACAAGCCATTTAGAAGGATAAAAGAACTGTGACATACATTTTAATCTGGGAATCTTGCCAAGAGCACTTTTGAAATGTATGTAGAAGCAGGACGCACATCCTGTAAAGATGCAGCAGTAAGTGGGAAAAGGGAAGTCCCATGGTGTCAGGCATGTCAGTGCATCAGTACAAAGAATCAACTTGTCTCCTTACCATAGTCCCTCTCTTCCTTGGGACATCATTCATGCTCCTTCCTCCTGTTCACACATGCATACCAGTGAATTGTTGACTGCTCTGTGGCAGTCTCTTTAGCTCTTTCCTTTCATGTTAGAAAATAATATAGTCCCTCTTTATTTGCAGGAGTATTTTCTAACCTCAAGGGAATACTTTAGAAGAATAAATGTATACTTTGTAACCCCTCTGTACAATATTTTCACAATAAAAAATAAAAAAATGTACATTTGAAGAGTATTTTATTAGTCTCAAGAGTATCAAACTAAAGTAAATTATGCTTTTAGAATTCTTGAAAAGGGATTGGAGGTGTGGCTCAGTTGATAGAGCTAGCCAGTGAGCAAAAGTGGCAGGTACTGAGTTTGAGTCCCAATCTCAGACCTAAATAAAAAGAAAAAAGAAAAGTCTTGAAAAAATTTTAGTCTTTATGTTTCATTTTTTATGTATGTTAACACATTGAGGCTAGCACATAGATCATATATTTTGTTTACAAGGGTTTCCTTTTTATTTCTTATATAGAAAATATTTTATTCTGAATTATACAGATTAAAACCACCAAGCAAGTACTGTTCATACAATCTGGTGTCATACTTTTAAATATTATAATACCCTTTTAAATACATGGGTTCAGTCAGTTCAACAGTATATCATTTGTTTGATCTTCACTGATGTTACCAAATTGTCAAAATGATTTCAACCATGTTGAACTGTGATGTCTTATAATACCTGGACACTGGAAACATCAATATAGCTTTGACTCATCAAAGGAAATTCAAGAAGTTATTTGAGGGTGTAAGTGGAAGAAAATAAACCCAGTTAAAAACAAATAGTTTTCACTCTATGAAATCAAGGTATACATTTTAATCAAACATCTGTCCCATTGATACATTTTCAAGTTTTTAAGAGGCTACCAGGCCAGATCCTTTGCTGCTTTTGCTTTGTTTTTTCCCTTTCCTTTCTCTCACTTTGCCTTCAGCCGTTTTCTCTGCCTCTGGTTCATCCATACTGGGTACTGTCCATGCTGGTCTAAAAGAGTTTTTTTGTTTCTCTTTAATTTCAGTCTCCATCTTCATGTCATCATTTTCATCCTTCTCCACACAATCCATTTTCTCTTGGCAATGTTTGGGTGCCACCACAGTTGCTATTTCTTCAATATCTTTCATTAAAACATCACCATTGACTTTGAGAATACTTTTAAGTCTGTTTAGTTCCTTTGGGGCATTCTTCTTTCTCTTCTCAGCACGCATTTTCCTGTTCCACTCACTCCGTAAACTTTTAGCCATGCTTCACCAGAGGCTACACTGCTCCGACCACGAGCGACACTCCGCTCGCTGACAGGCAACACACCCTCCTTTTTATTTCTTCAGTGGTAACCCTAAAGGAATAAGAACTACAAACTTTAAATAGAGTTGCTTAGATAATACAATACACATTCCCCAGAATTTCTAGATTTAAAAACTGAGTCTTTTTATGGGATCTGTTTTATTTCCTTAGTGCAATAATAACCTCGGAGAATATATAACTTAAAATAGAAAAGAATAGTGTTCAGTGAACACTGGAAGTACAGTGGTGTAGAGGTACAGATAGGTGTCATTGCTCTGGAGGAATGGAAGGAGGGTTTTGTGAAATATTTGGTATAGCAGCTAATTGGGATGCTGCTTGGAACATGTCTAAGTGAGTCTTTGCTTATTCTCCAGGAGAGCCAGGTTCTCCTGACTCTTACGAATCCCGTGGAAAACCTCACCCATGTGACTCTGTTGGAGTGTGAAGAGGGGGACCCTGATAATGTCAACAGCACTGCTAAGGTAGGGGCATTTATCCCAGATCCAGCCTTTGCCTCATTTGACCTAGCTTAAATGATGTCATATCATCTCTCATCTCTTCACCTCTTAAGCTTTACTTTTTCCCCAAGTATATTACCCCCACCCTGTTAGAAAGTCTCATTATTTCTTCCAGAGTCTCTTGATAGTAACTTCCTACCTGACCTCATTGTTTTTGGAATAGCCCCATCTCCATTTCAGCCTCTCATCTCTGTGGCTACCAAGATGGCTGATCTAAATCTAACTCTGCACTGCATGTCAATCACTTAATCATCTCTCCTATGTTCAGCATAAAAGCCCAAATTCCTAGACATAACCTAAGAGCTCCCTATCGAAGATTTCTGTATTCTTCAGATTCTCAGATTTAGCATTCTCCATATGCTGCTGTATTAATAGTTGTAAAAGAACTTAGGTGCCAGTGGCTCATACCTGTAATCCTAGCTACTCAGGAGGCTAAGATCTGAGGACTGCAGTTCAAAGCTAGCCCAAGCAGCAGTTTGTGAGACTCTGATCTCCAATAACTAACGAGGAAATGAAGCTGTGGCTTAAATGGTAGAGCACTAGCCTTGAGCACAAAAGCTCAAGGACAACGCCCAGGCCCTGAGTTCAAGCCCTAGAACTGGCCAAACACACACACACACACACACACACACAGTTATAAATGTTTGTGCTTAGGAATGTTATATACTATATACTATATAATGACATAGGGACACTAGATGTACTTGTGGTCATGGAAAATAGTTATATATTCTTTAGACCCTTATGTTGCAATACCCTTGGTTTTTGTTACCTGAAAGACTAATAGGAATATCAACCACACCTGTTATAGATCCAGATGTAAGACAAAGCAGTGGGAAGAGAAAGATAGCAAATTCTTTAAGCTAGGTCTATGCATCAGAAATTATTTATTCTGTCTCTGTCCTAACTGGAACTGCTTATGAGTGCTATATTTTTTGAAAAGAGTCAGAAGAAGGTAAGTGTTTTATCTTTTTGGATATATATTTGTTATGAGTATCATGCTGAATTATGTATCACTAATACATGATCTATAGAGCAAAGTTCTTGTTCTAAAATTCCCAGTACTAGAATATTGTGACTGGCACAATATTCAGGCCATGTTTTATTTATTCAACTAACACAAAGTCACCATCTTAATATTTAATTAATGTCTCTTATATTCTGTGTCATAGGGAATTCAGAAGAGCCATATGAATTTTTAAAAGGAGATAAGGAGACTGGATGTGGTGGCTCAAGCCTGTAATCCCAGATACTCAGGAAGGAAGCAGAGATAGTAAGGACAGCAGTTTGAGGCCCAGCCTAGGCAAAAAGTTAATGAGAACCATCTCAAACAAGCAGGGCCTGATGGGGCATACCTGCAATCCTAGACACATGAGAGGCATAGGTAGGAGGATCATGATTGGGGACCAGTCTGGACAAAAAGTATGTTACCCTATCTGAAAAATAACCTAAAATTAAAAGGGCTGGAAGTGTGGCTCAAGTGTGAAGCCATGAGTTCAAACCTCAGTATCACTGGAAAACTATATATATTTTTATGTTAGAACTGCCATTTCTCTTTTCTTTTTTTTTTTTTTTTTTGGGGGGGGGTATCTGGTCATGGGACCTGAACTCTGGGCCTGGGCACTGTCCCTCAGCTCTTCAGCTCAAGGCTAGTGCTCTACCACTTGAGGCACAGCGCCACTTCCGGCTTTTTTCTTTTTGCTTATATGGTGCTGAGGAATCGAACCCAGGGCCCATGCATGCAAGGCAAGACCTCTCTCTACCACTGAGCTACCTTCCCAGCCCTCTCTTATATTTTCTTAAAAAAAAGAAAAAAAATAAAGAAAAGTGAATAGTTTTAAGTACTCCAAAGAAAATTGTGTATGTATGTGCTGGTATTAGGCCTCATGCTGTCATTGGGTTTTCTTGTTCACACCTAGTGGTCTACTACAGACTGCCAGTCTGACTTTTTGTTGGTCAATTGGAAATGGAATCTCTTAAATTTTTTATCTGTCCTGGCTGGCTTTGAACTGTGATCCTCTGATCTTAGCTTCCTGCTTAGTTAGTATTACAGAGATCAACCACAAACACCCAGCTATAAAGATTTGTTTGTTCCAGTACCAGGAGATTGAACTTAGGGCCTAAAGGTTATCCCTTAGATTTTTTGCTTAAGGATGGTACTTTTCCACTTGAGCCACACATCACTTCTGGCTTTTTGGTGGCTAACTGAGGATAAGAGTCACACAGACTTTCCTGTCCAAACTGGCTTGAAATTGTAATCCTCAGATCTGTTTTCTGAGTACCTAGGATTACAGACATAACCCACCAGTACCTGACTTTCCAAAGATACTTTCTAAGTATAGCAAACACTCATGCGTTCTTCACATAAGAAAATAAAACAAAGCAAAAGATAAGAAAAAAATATATTAAAGATACAATTGGAATGTTATTCTTTCTCACTGGTTGAATTTCCCATTGCAGCCTTGGTGAGCTAAAGGAGTCACTTGACTTTATTCTTTCCATAAATTTCTTTGGTCTTATACTTTAGTGAGGAATGTCTATATTACATTACCAAGCAGTGTTTTTTAAACTCTGTGGAAGGAGTATGCTTATGTGTCCTGAAGCTAGCTTTACTTGAGTGTATCGTGAAGACTTGGTCCGACCACACATGATCCCTTCTGAAGCAGGCCTCTCTGTGCTCTCCAGGTGGTGGTGCCTCCCAAAGAGCTGGTTCTAGCTGGCAAGGATGCAGCAGCAGAGTATGATGAGTTGGCAGAACCCCAGGACTTTCAAGACGACCCTGAGTGAGTGATCTTTTTGTGACTTCAGGCCACAGTTGATTGATTAAGGATGCCTGTGTATATATATCTCAGTTTTCTAATCTAGATTGGGGGGGTAATTTTTTTAAGTGTTATTATAAAGGTGATGTACAGAGGGGTCACAATTACATAAGTCAGGTAAAGAGTACATTTTTTTTTTTTGGACAGTGTCACCCTTTCCCTCACTATCTCCTAGTTTTTCCCTCCTATCCCTATCCATAAGTTGTATAGTTCATTTTAAACATAGTGTCCAGTAAGTACCATGGCTACATTTGTTTACCCTTTGCACCTCCATTTCTGTGCCTCCTCTTACACTCCCTAAGACATATAAATGAACAAACAGATAAAAAAGAAAAGAAAATCAAGAAAAAACCTCATATCCATCCTGAAGTTCATTTTGATTGATATTATTTGGTATGGTCAGATGCACATAAACATTGTGCCTTTCTGTTCCTCTTCTAAGAGCATTCTCCTTTGCTCCCACTGTGTGTGAATGCCTAGAGATCTGTATAATTTATTATGTCCTGGTACTTATCTAGACTTTTTTAAATAGTTTTTTTCTTTCTATTTATAAAAATAATTATTGCCTGAGAAGTACAAGTTGTCATGTCCAAAACGAGCTTTACAACATCGGTGCGGGGGGTGGAGGGGGGAAGGGGGGTGAAGGAGAAGGATTGGGATTGGGGGGGAGGGGGGAGGCTGGGAAGGGATGTGAAGGATAAACAGAGGAGGAGGATGCAATGCTTGGTAAGAAATGTACGCATTATCCTGCCCATGTAATTGTAACCCCTCTGTACAGTATGTTCACAAATAAAATA